>NC_069504.1:531584701-531914701 GCF_027579735.1 Bombina bombina | reverse complement strand
GTGGCGCAAACGTGCGCCGTCACAGACCAGTCCGGTGCACATCCAATAGGGTAAGGCCGAGCCAGCCATGAACGTCAAAGGTAATGAAGAAGAATGCACTCCGGATAAGTAAAACTTTTCAACACTTTATTGTAAATCCATTAAAAATGGTAGTAGCACTCAGAAAAAGTACATAAGCATGGGTAGAGGAGAGACTCCTGATGCCTTTCGTGCCCTGCGGCACTTAATCAAAGGATAGCTCCATGCCTGGCGTCCTCACTATTTAAGGTGAACCTGACCAATCAATGGCTACTAAATCTGTAACCTTGGAAATGGTCACCTCAACAGCACAGTCCAGTATGGTTAAAAGAAACAAATAGAAAAACCATGTCAATTAAAAGTAAAAAAAACGTATCTATACTATTCATAAAGAGAATAAGCATATATAATCATATCGACATAGTATATCGTGTTAGCCTACATACAACAATTTGTAATAAACAATTTAATAAAGGTTCTTATTCTAAATATATCTAACATTTGAAACTTCCATATATATTTAATAATACAAATAGTATATGATCTAAACTCATCATTTGTAAGATGTTAAGAAATATTATAATGAATCAATCCATAATAATTCCATTGTATAGTTATGAAGAGAGATAAAAAAAAACATATACATATACTTTATATCCTAAGCATAAGTGCATATGAATACGCATACACACATTACAACAATATTGTTGATAATGACCATACGTTATATGTGACTAAACACCCATGTATGTATGCACATATAGGCATGCCAATAAGTAAATAATGCTTGATGTATATATAGACACAGGATTCACACCATCAATTGATAAAACAACATTGTGGCATTAATAAAATACACAGAAATCCTGTATATGTTTCTAAATTGATTCTTATGCTCAATTGATTTCAAATAACAAGATGCTATTCTACAAAATAGCTGATATCCCATTCCTTATTCAGACCCAATGGTACCCTTGTCTTCAACTTCCAAATCCAGTAAAGCTCCTTTTTTGACAATATTTATTTCTATTTCCACCCCTCAATCGGGGTTTAGCAATATCAATAACTTTAACTGTTAATTTGGGTTCATTAATAAAATGGATACCATTGTAATATATTGCAACACTAGAATCCTTGTCATAGTTTTTTATATCTCTCTTATGTTCACCAATCCTAGATCTGAGGCACCGAGACGTTTGACCTACATATTGCTCTTTGCAAAGATTACACTCCAAGAGATACACTACAAAACTAGTGCTACAATTAGCATAATAATTAATTCCCAAACTCTCATTGTTAGCAGTGCTCTTGAAACTTGTTCCCTGAGAAACCACTTCACAAGTACCACAATTTCTAGACAGACATTTAAACGTTCCCTTTTTGTATAGCCAGTTTTTCTGCTTAATATTGCTATTACTAGTAACAATGCTGGGAGAGATAACATGTTGGCTAAAGTCGGAGCCTTTCTCGATACAAACCTTACATCTTCAATTATACTTGACAAACACTCATCGCCCTTAAGGAATGATAAGTTCCTCCTTATAATTCAACAAATCTCTCTGTACTGCAAAGAAAATTCGGTTGAAAACACCACGGTGTCATTATTAAAACCACGGTCCCTTCTGGGTGCTCGACAATGATTGCTTATTGCTTTTAAGGATTGTTCTTTTACTGTTTTGAGTGTCTTTTTAAAAAAAAAAAAAAAAAAAAAAAAAGTCATACCCCCTAGCTGTCAATCTTTCCATGAGTCTTTCAGCTTGTATATCAAATAACTCTTCAGAATTAGTGTTCCTCCTTAACCTGAGGAACTGACTCTTTGGTTTGGATTTGATTAAGTGCTCAGGATGGCATGACTTGGCATGACGAATTGTGTTTCCTGAGGTAGGCTTCCTATAGGTGTCAGTGATTATTTAACTCATCTCAATAGAACCCACTAGAGTTAAATCAAGAAACTGAGTCTTGGTGTCCTGTATTTCTCCTGTAAATTTTAAACCAATGTCATTGTTATTGACAAAATCAGAAGAACCTCTGACAACAAAAATCAAATCATCTATGAATCTCATATGTAGACAAATGTTGTCAAAGGGTTCATCTGAGAGTAAAGAATGTTGAGTTCCCACCACCCCACAAATAAATGTGCAAATGAGGGGGCAAATATTTGTCTATATATGAGACAGTCAGTTCATCAGGTTAAGGAGGAACACTAACTCTGAAGAGTTATTTTATATACAAGCTGAAAGGCTCATGGTTAGATTGACAGCTAGGGGGTAAGACTTGGGGTTTTTAAAGAAGACACACATATAGTATGCAATAATTGAGTCAGATCTCTCACCTCATCCGTTCAGACGCTATCCTTTGGCTGAGCTTGTCTCCCTGGTTTCGGCTTGTGGAACCTCCACTCTCGCCTCACTGTCACCCAAACACAGGCTTGTTAGCTGGAGCCGTTCCGGCATCCCACGTGTTCACCTTACTTCATGTGCACTGCAACCACGAATAAGAGTCCTGCATCCACGATTTCTTTACCTGTTGGTGTAGCGTAACGCCAATATGTTACCGGTATTGGCAGCACTAGTCTTGGAGCTCCCGCGGAAAGTTAGGATTGCGCTCTTGGTCAGCATACTCCTATGCCGTTAGGATATATGAAAGACAAAGAACCCAGAGCTGCTAAAATATCTCAATATATATTGAATCCTTTAAAATATGGCTCACATGTAAAAATATAAAAAATATAATGATACAGACATGCCAGGCACGTCTAACACATTTCGACTCAAGCTGCCTTATTCATAGACTGATTGCCACTTACACCTGTGGAGCTTATTGGTTAGTGTGATGTCTGTATCTATCATACTCGTCTGTGAATAAAAGACATAGTAGCACTGATTGTACTTAGCATATGACATCTTAATTCCAAAGCATCTTAGTAACATGCCTATGTGACCCTTCACCCTTCACCTCTGATTTACATATTATATGTTGATTTAGTATGCTGGTATCTATCTTAAAATGAATAAAATCAATGCCAGTAATAAACCTATTTCCCTCGTGGTGAGAAACTTCTAACTCCATTTGGATAATAATGACTGGTTAAATCGGCTCTTTTTCCATATCCGATTTAGGGGTTAATAGGTTTATTATAGTAGTTGTGATGTGGGGGGTCAGCGGTTTAAGGGTTAATATGTTTATTTAGTGTTGGCGATGTGGGGGGTTTGGCAGTTTAGGGGCTAATACTTTATTTTAGTGTTGGCTATGTGGGTGGGCGGCAGATTATGGGTTAATAAGTTTAATAAAGTATTTGCGATGCGGGGGTGGCGGTTTAGGGGTTAATAGTGTAAATTATGGGTGTTAGTGTATTTTGTAACATTTTTGTTATGAGTTTTGTGAAACATTTTTTTAACTACTGGTCTCTGATCGCCAAATGGATTGTGGCGGTATAAGCTATAACGCTAACATAATAGCCTGACCAAGCAACTTGTAATACGGGAAACCTGAAAATTCCACACTCAAAAGCCATTTCTTGAGTGCAGAATGGAGAGTTGCGGTATAGGCTAAAACGCTTGCGGTATAGCTGTACCGCCGTGACTTGTAATTCTGGAGACCTGCCGTTCTGCCGTACCGCAAAACTTGTAATTTGGCCCATAGTTTTTAATCAGTTTAAAAAATAAATATGTATTACAATTTTTGTGCTCTAAAGAATCCTTGACCACTGTTTACATATACTTCATGCACCTTTTTTGGCTTTCACAGCGAGGTGTCTGTAAAATGTGTATATAAGTGCATATAATCAGCACGGCGCCTGTGTTTACAAGACTCACATCAATGCTGTTATACTTTTTCCTATTTCTCTGCTTCCAGCATGTTAATGTTTGTGCTCTGTTCATCACTTTATTTATATATCTGTCTTTGAAAGATAAAAAGGCAGCTCTGGTTCTGCCACTGTATTCATACATAACACAAGGCCGAATTTAGAGGAAATGACAAGACATTTAACTGTGAATATGTGTGTGCTAGATAACTGCTACATTAGTATTATTATCACTAAAGTCTATAATGCTTAGTACATCATTAGGGCCACACAATGACACGATGTGTGGTAAAAAAAGACATACAGGTACATTAGCTCTGAAGAGCTTACAATCTACAGCGCTAATAACTACTATACTTATTTAAACTACTTTGAGCAACTGATTGTTTCCATATGAAATATATGAATCCCTCAGCAGTGATCTTTTTAAAATGGCCATTACATTGTTAATTTACTTCATTCTCTTGGTATCATTTGTTAAATGAGCAGCAATACAGTACTGGGAGCTAGCTGAACAAATCAGGTGAATCAATGACAAGAAACATATATGTATAACCACCAATCAGCAGCTAGCGCCCAGTACTGCTCCTTAACCTACCCAGGTATACCTTTCTACAAAGGAGACCAAGAGAATCAAGCAAATTAAATAATAGAAGTAAATTGGAATGTTGTTTAAAATTGCATGTTCTATCTGAATCATGAAAGTTTATATTTGACTTTACTGTCCCTTTAGTGAATGAATATCAAAATGTGAAAAATCAATTTGACCACAAGTTGTCAAAAATGAATTGACTCATTGGCACTGAAAATGTTCTTCATTACATATGGTCTTCTCATTTGCATTCATCCAGACAGTGACCCATTTGTCTAAAGACTTCTTTATTATAGTTTTTTTTTTTTTTTCTGAATACTCTGTAATATTTGTTACCAGAGCTTACAATCAAAATGTGAGGAAACACTGTAAACATTTAAATGATTTACCTGAGACACTTTCTAACAGTTTATTTATGTTTTTATTTTAGGAGATCTGGAGCTGTGGGTTCACGACTCACTGGGGCTGGATGGGGAGGATGTGCTGTTTCAATGGTTCCTGTTGACAAGCTGACTGATTTCTTAGCTTGTGTGAATGATGCTTACTACAAAACCAATGACCATAGATTATCACTGCAGAAAAAAAGTCTGTTTGCTACAAAGCCTGGAAGTGGGGCAATGGTTTTTCTTGAAGCTTAAATAAATGTAAAACTGTTTGTTTTTTGTTTTTTTAAACAAAAAATATGTTGCAGTTTTTCATGTTGCAAGTAGCTCTAATTGCCAGCTGAAAGCCTTACTTTGATACAATATTGTAGAGACACAATAAAGCTTTTTTCCGTCAAACTTTTTTTTAGTTTATTTATAGAATTACTGAATTTCACTCATTATCCTTCATTACAATTTGAATCTGAACATAAATACATTGTGACGCAGCTCTGATAAATACTATTAGAATGGGAATTTAGTCATTTGGCTATCAGAGATGAATACATAAAATTGTGTACAAATACACTACAAGGCATTATATGAGTACTCTACACTGGGATGACCAATTCTACACTGAATTTAACAAAGGCCATCATATGATTACAGCAGTAAAATTACTTTTATAATCAATTATAGTTGTGCAGTGGCTCTGAATATTACATCATCTCTGCATATTTTAACATATACCATTACATTCAGTATTTATTCTCATTGACTTGTAATCATCTGCTCCTGCAAAACCGCAATTGAATTCCACAATTCTCATTACTTATGATATCACAAATCAAGTCCTATTATTGTTGACAAGTTCATGCTCAAGTAAATGTTGGTTGTGGATCCAGGAATTCCACTTCAACATTGTTTGCTGCTGTGACTCAGGGTTTAGCTTTCTGCAATACATCACAAATTAAATTGTCTTCTAATGATAATGATAGGGTAGAGGTATGGCAATTAGCAGTAGTGTTTTAGTTATATAACTGAAAACCACATGACTGCAAAATGTATACACACAGAGCTAGCACAATATTAAAAACAGTTGAATATATAAATAAATATATACATATATATATATATATATATATATATATATATATATATATATATATATATATATATATATATATATATATATATATATATATATAGCAAATTTTCTAGACCAATCATTGTTAAAGACAGATAAAAGCTTAACCCCTTAAGGACCGGGCATTTCAGACAAAAAAAATTCCCAAAAGACCAGAGCATTTTTAGCATTTTTGCCATTACTACATTAGACAACCCAAAGTATTGATCTAGGCCCATTTTGGTATATTTCATTTCACCGCCAAATGCGATCAAATAAAAAAATCGTTAACTTTTTATAATTTTATGTTTCTCACTGAAATTATTTACAAACAGCTTGTGCAATTATGTCACAAATGGTTGTAAATGCTTTTCTGGGATCCCCTTTGTTCAGAAATAGCATACATATATGGCTTTGATTTTTGGTAATTAGAAGGCCACTAAATGCAGCTGCGCACCACACTTGTATTATGCCCAGCAGTGAATGGGTTAATTAGGTATCTTGTACTAGGGTTAATTGTAGCTTTAGTGTAGATATTAGCCTCCCATCTGACACATCCCACCCCTGACCCCTCTCAAACAGCTCTCTTCCCTCCCCCACCCCCCAAAGGTCACCTCCATCTTAAGTTCTGCCAGATCTAAAATAAAAGGCTGCTTTTTTTGCTTTTTTTTTTATAATTTTTAAAAAATATATATTTTCTGCAGTGTAGGATCCCCCCTTACCTCCCAACCTCCTTGATCCCCCAAACAGCTCTCTAACACAGGGTCACAGTGTGGCTTCTTTATACCTTGATAGGATGCAGGGTTAATATCCTCTTAGGGGGGATTTATTCAACAGTCAGATTAGTTTATCAGTGTATTAATTATTTACATGCTGCTTTGTGCGATTTTATTTTCTGGGCTCATAGACTGTGTGTTTTTGGCTGGAACAAACAGGTTTCACTTTTGTTTTTGAAAGTGTTGCACAGTTCCTATTAGCTTGCTGTACTTTTCATAGCATGTGGTCTATGTTCATTTCCTCCAATCCGGCTGAGACTTCAACCTTAGGAGAGTGTTTCCTCTGTTAACTGTCTGGGTCTTGGAGGTGGTGAGTGCCCCAGCCATTGGGAGTAGATAAAAAAAAGTTTTTATTTGTGTCCTTCTGTGGGTGTAACCTGAGCTATGGAGGACTCTGACATGTTAGAGGGCTCTTCTTCTGTACTAAATCATACTTGTTTATATTGTGAGGAGGCCATGGTTTTCCCACCCACTCAATTATGTTCCACATACCTTAACACTATTATAAAGTCTAAGAAGGGAGACAAGCCTGCTAAGGCTATTAGTCCCTCTGAACCGTCTACCTCTCAGGACTCGGCGTCCCGTGAGATTACTACCCTTGCTACATTACCCACTCCACATGCAGTTCCCCGTAGCACATCTAATCCTCCATCCGGAGGGGGCCTTCCTCCTGCGGACTTTGTCGCACAGTTACAAACAGCGGTGTCTGCGGCCCTCAGTGCATTAGCTCCCTCTAACAAATGCAAGAGAAAGGTTAAACATATCTTTCCTGACCCGGAGTCATCTAAATATTTATCGTACTTAGCTATTATGTCAGAGTTATCCGATGATGAGTTAACCTCTGTAGCTTCAGAGGGTGAACTTTCGGGGTCGGAGTCCTTAGCGTCTAAGCCTCCTGCTGCAGAGGAACCGTCCTTAAGATTTAAAATTGAGCACTTGCATTTTTTTATCAAAGGGGGTTCTTTCTACGTTAGAGTTTCCAGAGGCCGCGCTGCCTGAAGAACCTATGATACATAAATTAAACAGAGTTTACTATGACAGTTTTCCTGTGCCGGTTAAAATGGCGAACATTTTTTACAACGAATGGGAAAGAATTGGATCTTCCTTTTCCCTCTCGTCTACTTTTTAAAAAGTTGTTCTCGGTCCTGGACTCTCAACTGGATTTGTAGGGCTCCATTCCTAAGGTAGATGTTGCTATCTCTACACTTGCTGAACGTACTACTATACCTCTTGAGGATAGTTCTTCGTTCAGAGGACCAAAGGATAAGAAAATGGAAACCTTTCTGATAAAGATGTTTCAACATACAGGATTTTTATTTCAACCGGAGACTGCAGTTGCCGTGGTTGCCAGAGCAGCTACCTACTGGTGCAACTCTGTCGGAACTCATTGAGGTGGAGTCTCCCCTCGAGGATATTTAAGACAGAATTAAAGCTCTGAGAATGGCTAATTCTTTTATCTGTGATGCGAACATGCAAATTATTCGCCTAAATGCAAAGGTCTCTCGCTTTGCGGTCCTAGCCCGCTGGGCGCTCTGGTTGAAGGGCTGGTCTGCGGATATGACTTCTAAGTCCAGACTCCTTTCTCTTCCTTTCAAGGGAAAGATTTTATTTGGTCCAGGCCTGGACTCCATTATTTCTACGGTTACTGGGGGCAAGGGTGCCTTTCTACCGCAAGATAAGAAGAACAAGTCTAAGGGACGACAATCTTCTAATTTTCGTTCCTTTTGTTCTGACAAATCCCAATGACAACAATCCTCCTCCAAGCCAGAGCAACCCAAGAGTACTTGGAAGCCGTCTCAGTCCTGGAATAAGTCCAAGCAGAATATGAAGCCCGCTAAAAACAAATTGGTATGAAGGGGCGGCCCCCGATCTGGGATCGGATTGTGTAGAGGGCAGACTGTCTCTTTTTTCAGACGCTTGGTTCAGGGACATACAGGACCTGTGGGTCCTGGAGGTCATTCTCATGGATACAAGATAGGCTTTAAATCTCATCAGCCCAGGGGCAAATTCCTACTCTCGAACCTGTCTACAGACTAGAAAACAGGGATGCCTTTCTAGGGTGCGTTCGGGGCCTATCCTCCTTAGGTGTTTTTGTCCCTGTGCCTATCGAAGAAAGAAGTTTGGGGTTTTATTCAAACCTTTTCGTGATCCCAAAGAAGGAGGGCACTTTCCACCCATTTCTGGACCTAAAGTGCTTAAACAATTTTCGCAGTGTCCCTTCCTTCAAGATGGAGACGATAAGGTCCATCCTTCCTTTAGTTCAGGAAAACCAGTTTATGACAACTATAGATCTGAAAGATGCTTACCTTCATGTTCCGATACACAGGGAACACTTTCAGTTCCTGAGGTTTGCATTCCTGGACCAGCACTTCCAGTTCATTGCCCTTCTGTTTGGCCTTGCTACTGCTCCAAAAATCCTTAAGAAGGTTCTGGGGGCTCTTCTAGCTATTGCCAGAACTTAGGGTATTACAGTAGCCCCATACTTGGATGATATTGTGGTGCAAGCACCATCTTGTCATCTTACAGAAGAATACTCAGAGTCCCTTCTCAGTCTTCTTCGATCACATGGATGGAAGATAAACTTGGAAAAGTGTTCTCTTATCCCAAGTACCAGGGTGGAATTCCTGGGTGCTATAATAGACTCCATATCCATGAGGCTATTTCTAACAGACCAGAGATGTTGCAAGCTAACTTCAGCATGTCTTGCCCTCCAGACCTCCTTGAGTCCCTCTGTGGCTCAGTTTATGGAGGTGATTGGTCTCATGGTGTCCTGCATGGAGATCATTCCTTTTGTCAGGTTCCATCTCAGACCTGAACAACTGTGCATGCTGAGACAGTGGAACGGCGATCATTCTGATCGCTGTCTTGGTGGCTCTGTCCAGATCATCTGTCCATAGAGACGTGCTTCTTAAGACCATCCTGGGAGATTGTGACTACGGACACAAGCCTATCCAGATAGGGAGCTGTTTGGGGTGTCAGGAAGGCATGGGGTTGTGGACTCAGGAGGAGTCCTCCCTACCGATCAATTTTGGAACTACGTGCAATCTTCAATGCCTTGAAGGCTTGGACACTTCTGGGTTCGTCCCAGTTTATCAGATTACAATCAGACAATATATCCTTGGTGGCTTACTTCAACCATCAGGGGGAAATGAGAAGTTCTTTGGCGATGAAGGAAGTACTTCAGATTTTGGAGTGGGCGGAGGCCCACAGCTGTTCGCTGTCAGCAATCCACATTCCGGGTGTGGAAAACTGGGAGGCAGATTTTCTCAGCAGGCGATTCTTCCACCCAGGGGAATGGTCTCTCCTTCCCAAGGTGTTTGCAGAGATATGCAGCAAGTGGGGGACGTCGGAGATAGATCTCATGGCGTCCCGTCTCAATACCAATCTATCCTGGTTTGGGTCGAGTGATCCCCAAGCGGATCTAATAGATGCATTAGCAGTGCCGTGGAGGTTCAAACTCATATATCATTTACCTCCATTACCACTTCTTCCTCGAGTGGTGGTCCGCATCAAGCAGGAGCGGGTATCATTAATACTGATTGCTCCATCGTGGCTGCGAAGGACATGGTTCGCGGACCTAGTGGAGATGTCCTCATATCCTCCGTGGAAGTAGCCTTGTCCCAGAGACCTGCTGTTACAAGGTCCATTTGTTCATCAAAATCTAGGTTCTCTGAGGCTGACTACGTGGGGATTGAACACAAAGGCCTATAGTTATCAACGCGTCTACTTTACCTGCCTTCGCCAGCCCAATACGCCCGCCTAAGCTCGCCTACCATTGCCGCCGCTGACCTGAAAAATCTCGCCAAAGTTATCAATAAATCTGTCTAAAAGCCGCACACCAAGTATGGGGCGAGGAGCAGCGGACTGTGATAGTTATCACTCATCCGATCTTGCTGCTTTTTGACAGCTTTATTGACAAGATGTCACTAAGCACTCACACTAACTATACTGTTCTACCCCCTATACCGGCGCCCCCGGAGCCCCCCGCAACTAAATAAAGTTATTAAACCCTAAACCGCCGCTCCTGTACACCGCCGCCACCTACATTATACCTAGTAACCCCTATCCTGCCCCCCATATACCGCCACCCTCTATAATAAATTTTTTAACCCCTATCCTGCGGATCCCATACCTCGCTGCAGCTAAATAAATAGTTTAACCCCTAAACCGCCGCTCCCGGACCCCGCCGCAACCCATATTAAACTTATTAACCCCTAACTTGCTCCCCCTACACCGTCGCCACCTATAATTAAATTATTAACCCCTATCCTGCCCACCCTATACCGCCGCAACCTATATTAAATTTATTAACCCCTATCCTGCCCCCCCCCCACACCGCCGCCACTATAATAAAATGATTAACCCCTAAACCTAAGTCTAACACTAACCCTAACACCCCCCTAACTTAAATATTAATTAAATACATATAAATAATATTTCTCTTATTAACTAAATTAATCCTATTTAAAACTAAATACTTACCTTTAAAATAAACCCTAATATAGCTACAATATAAATAATAATTACATTGTAGCTATTTTAGGATTTATATTTATTTTACAGGTAACTTTGTATTTATTTTAGCTAGTTAGAATAGTTATTAAATAGTTATTAACTATTTAATAACTACCTAGCTAAAAGAAATACAAAATTACCTGTAAAATAAAGCCTAAGGTAAGTTACAATTAAACCTAACACTACACTATCATTAAATTAATTAAATAAATTATCTACAAATAACTACAATTAAATTCAATTAAATAAACTAACTAAAGTACAAAAAATGAAAAAAGCTAAGTTACAAAAAATAAAAAAAAAATAAAAAATTTTTTTACAAACATTTCAAAAATACAAACAATTTTAAGCTACTTACACCTAATCTAAGCCCCCTAATAAAATAACAAAGCCCCCCAAAATAAAAAAAATTCCCTACCCTATTCTACATTAAAAAGTTACCAGCTCTATTACCTTACCAGCCCTTAAAAGGGCCTTTTGTGGGGCATGCCCCAAAGAAAACAGCTCTTTTGCCTGTAAAAAAAAATACAACCCCCCAACATTAAACCCACCACCCATATACCCCTACTCTAACCCAAACCCCCCTTAAATAAACCTAACACTACCCCTCTGAAGATCATCCTACCTTTAGCCGTCTTCAGCCAGCCGACCCACCGATGGAACTGAAGAAGAGATCCGGAGCGGCAGAAGTCATCATCCAAGGGGCGCTGAAGAAGTCTTTCATCCGATTGAAGTCATCATCCAAGGGGCGCTGAAGAGGTCTTCCATCCGATTGAAGTCTTCATCCAAGCGGCATCTTCAATCTTCATCCATCCGGAGCGGAGCCATCTTCAGATGAGCCGACGCGGAGCCATCCTCTTCTTCTCAACGACTAACGACGAATGACGGTACCTTTAAGTGACGTCATCCAAGATGGCGTCCTTTCAATTCCGATTGGCTGATAGGATTCTATCAGCCAATCGGAATTAAGGTAGGAAAAATCTGATGTAATTAATACAATGTATTAATTACATTGTAGCTATCTTAGGGTTTATTTTACAGGTAAGTATTTAGTTTTAAATAGGATTAATTTATTTAAGTATAGTGTAGTGTTAGGTGTAATTGTAACTTAGGTTAGTTTTTATTTTACAGGTAATTTTCTCTTTATTTTAACTAGGTAGATATTAAATAGTTAATAACTATTTAATAGCTATTGTACCTAGTTAAAATAAATTGAAATTTGTCTGTAAAATAAAAATAAATCCTAAGATAGCTACAATAAAATTATTATTTATATTGTAGCTATATTAGGGTCTATTTTAAAGGTATTTAGTTTTAAATAGGAATAATTAATTTAATAAGAGTTAAATTTATTTAGATGTATTTAATTAATATTTAAGTTAGGGGGGTGTTAGGGTTAGACTTAGGTTTAGGGGTTAATAATTTTATTTTAGTGGCGGCGGTGTACGGGGGGGGCAGGATAGGGGTTAATAAATGTATTATAGGTGGCGACGGTGTAGGGGGGGCAGATTAGGGGTTAATAAGTTTAATATAGGTTGCGGCGGGGTCCGTGAGTGGCGGTTTAGGGGTTAAACTATTTAGTTGCGGCGGGGTCCGGGATCGGCAGGATAGGGCTTAATAACTTTATTTTATATTATAGGTGGCAACGGTGTAGGGGGGGGCAGGATAGGGGTTAATAGGTCTTATGTAGGTGGCGATGGGGTCTGGGAGCGGCGGTTTAGGGGGTAATACATTTATTTAGTTGCGGCGGTGTAGGGGGGACAGATTAGGGGTGTTTAGACTCGGGGTACATGTTAGGGTGTTAGGTGTAGACAGCTCCCATAGGAATCAATGGGATGTCTGGCAGCAGCGAACATGAACTTTCGCTATGGTCAGACTCCCATTGATTCCTATGGGATCCGGCGGCGGTTTGAAAACCAGGTACGCTGGGCCGGAAAAGTGCCGAGCGTACTTGCTAGTTTTTTGATAACTAGCAAAAGTAGTCAGATAGTGCCGATCTTGTGTGCGGAACATTTGTAGTGACGTAAGAATCGATCTGTGTCGGACTGAGTCCGGCGGATCGAAGCTTACTTCACTAAATTCTACTTTTGCCATTGTAGGGCTTGATAACTAAGGCGAATCAGCCTCGCCACAAATACGCTGCGGAATTCCAGCATATTTGAGGTTGACGGCTTGATAACTAGGGGCCTTAGTCTTAACAGAGGTTTCTCTGAGAGTGTCATTGATACTCTTCTTCATGCTCGTAAACCAGTTACTCTGCGTATCTACCACAAAGTGTGGAGCACCTACTTATTCTGGTGTGAAGAGCGTGGTTTTTCCTGGCACAGAGTTAAAGTTGCCACTTGCCAGGATTGACTGGTGAAGGGACTTTTTGCTAGTTCCCTGAGAGGACAGTTTTCAGCCCTGTCGGTTTTCTTGCAGAAGAGGCTGGCTGGGCTTCCAGACATGCAGTCCTTTGTTAAGGCTCTGATAAGGATCAGACCTGTGTTTAGACCTGGGGCTCCTCATTGGAGCCTAAATCTTGTTCTTCATGTTTTGCAACAGGCTCCGATGAAAGCCTCTGCATTCCATTGGCATTACATTTTTATCTTGGAAGGTTCTCTTTTTAAGGGCTATTATCTGATTTTTCATGCAGATAAGGCAGTTTTACATACTAAATTAGGTTTTCTTCCTAAGGTTGTGTCAGATTGCATAATCAATCAAGAGATTGTGGTTCCTTCCTTGTGTCCTAATCTTTCTTCATCGACGGAACGTTTAATTCACCATTTGGATGTGGTTTGCGCCTTGAAGTTCTTTCTTCAGGCTACTAAGGAGTTTAGACAATCTTCCTCTTTTGTTTGTTGTCTATTCGGGGAAGCATAAGGGGCAGAAGGCTACTTCGACTTCCCTATCTTTTTGGTTAAAGAGTGTCATCCGCTTAGCTTTACTTTTTCTAAATTTTACTAGTTTAATGTTTTTGCTTCGGTTGAAGCAGCTTTCGGGAGAAAAGTTTTGCAGGCTGTGGTGTCCTCACAATAGGGTCTGCCTCTTCCTTTTTGTTCCCTCCTGTTATTTATTCAGTGTCCTCTGGAGTTTAGGTATAGTTTTCCCAACAGCAAGGAATGAAGCTGTAGACTCTCCCTATCTTAGGAAGGAAAACATAATTTATGCTTACCAGATAAATTCCTTTCCTTCCAGATAGGGAGAGTCCACAGCCCCCCCCCCCCCGTTATTTTTTTTTGTCTAAGGGCGGCCCCCTATTATTTATCTCATTCTTCTGGCACCATTTATACCCTGATATTTCCTACTTTTCCTTGTTCCCTCGACAGAATGACTGGGGTAATGAGGAAGTGGGAGTGATATTTAAGTCTTTAGCTGGGGTGTCTTGTCTCCTCCTGGTGGCCAGGTGTTGTATTTCCCAACAGTAAGGAATGAAGGAATGAAGCCAGGTGGTGGCCAGGTGATGTATTTCCCTATCAGTAAGGAAAATAATTTACCTGGTAAGCATAAATTACGTTTTTTTGTTTTGTTTTGTTTTTAAAAATACATAAAACCATTTTTTTCTGTAATGTAGCTGTCCCCCCTCCCAGATCCCTTTCCCTCAATGGATCCCACATAGGATCCCCCTCATTGCCCATCCTCCCTCCTCCCCCCTCACTTCCCAGCTCTTTTTTTTTTAACTAAGGCACCACCGCTGAGAGGGCAGAGAGGGCCACAAAGCATTGGTAACTCTACAAATCTATTTCTGCAGTGCCCCACTCATCGGAAGCAGAAATAGTGCAATCTCGCTATTTTGAGCGAGATTGTGGCAGAGACAAGCCCAGGACAGGGTACATCGATGGTCCTTATAGGTATGACGACCAGCGTCGTACAGTGTACGGTGCTGATCGTTAAGGGGTTAAATTATTTCTAGTCTACTAAAGTTTGTCACTAGTGTATCTATTTTGTCGGCATGCACTAATTTTATACTTTATATATAAATCCTCAACACAGCACTTTCTTAAAGGGACATGAAATCCAATTTTTGTTATTTCATGATTTAGAAAGAGCATGCAATTTTAAACAACTTTCCAATTTACTTCTATTATTTAACTTGCTTGCATCTCTTGTTATCCTTTGCTGAAAGGTTTATCTAGGTAAGCTCAGGAGCAGCAGAGAACCTAGGTTCTAACTGCTGATTGGTGGCTGCATATATATACACACCGATTGTCATTGGCTCATCCATATGTTTTCATTAAGAAACCAGTAGTGCAATGCTTGTCCTTCAACAAATGATACCAAGAGAATGAAGCACATTTGATAATAGAAGTAAACTGGAAAGTTGTTTAAAATTGTATGTTCTACTTAAATCATGAAATAATTTTTTGCGGGGTTTCATGTCCCTTTAATTAACCTTTATCACATGGACCATATTTCTTTAATTGTGCACGTCACAAAGGGGACATTGCTATTTCCCATTTAGATAATCCATCCAAAAATGTTTATAACAGCACTTTAAAAAGAAAAATTATATTTAATGCTAAATTTATTTCGGGATGATGAGAGTCCATAGGTATCCATAACATGTGGGATATATTTCCTGCCACTAGAAGGAGGTCAATAACCTCACAAGAGCTTTAATTACTCCCACTTTTTCTACCAACTCAGTTTACATATAGCCGAGCAGAATAGAGAGACAGATGGATTCTAATAATCCCAAATGAAAGAAATGTATCAGTAAGTATAAATTCTGTTCTTTCGTAAGATGATGAGAGTCCATAGGTGTCCATAACATGTGGGATACAATACCCAAGCTGAGAGTCCATGTTAAGGATGGTTGGGCCAAAATTATGGCAGTTCCTATTTGCTGGATACTGCAGCCTGAAGGACTTTCCTGCCAAAAGCAGCTTCAGAAGAAGCATAAATATCAAAATGGTAACATTTAGAAAATGTATAGAGGGAAGACCAACTTGCTGCCTTGCAAATCTTTTCCAAGGAGGCATCATTTTTGAAGGCCCAAGTAGTAGATACAGACCTAGTAGAATGAGCAGTTACTATTTTTGGAGGCGGTCTTCCCACAACCAAGTAAGTCCTATGAATTGTCTGCTTCAGCCATGATGAAAGGGCCACCACTGTAGCCTTTTGATCCTTTTGGGACCTAAAAAAAGGACAAAAAAACTAGTCTGTCTTAAATCTTTAGTAACCTGAAGATAAATTAAATAAAGGCCCTTACTACATCCAAATTGTGTAGTAGGTGTTCCTTAGAGTTAGAAGGATTTGGATACAGTGAAGGAACAACAATCTCCTGATTAATATTCTCTGAAGACAAAAACTTCAGATAAAAATCATATTTTGTCCGGCGCACTGCTTTATCCTGATGAAACATCAAGAAGGGGTCATCAGAAGACAGAGCTGATAATTCAGAAACTCTTCTAGCGGAAGTAATGGCTAGAAGAAGAGAATCTTCCATGACAATAACTTTAGGTCCAGAGTATGCATAGGTTCAAAGGGGCACCTTGAAGAACAGAAAGAACCAGTTTAAAATTCCAAAGGGGAGAAATGGTTTAATAACAGGGCAAATTCTTATCAAGGCTTGCACAAAAGTTTGAACATCAGGCAACTTAGCAAGCTTCATATAAAACATATATATAAAACCTCTGTTTTTGAGAACTAGGTGTCCAACCTCCTTTCTGTCAAATTCAGATATTTGAGATCCGGATGATACAAGGGACCTTGAAAAAGCAGATCTTTTTTTTAGGGAAAGAGCGTCGGAGCTATGAGAAATACAGAAGCCGATTCCTGTTTGATTCTGGCAATGAAGAAGAACAAACAGAGGAAATAGAATGGTCAGTTGAAAGTTCCAAAGACAGACCATGTTTGATTCTGGCAATGAAGAAGAACAAACAGACGAAATAGAAAGGTTAGTTGAAGGTTCCAAGGACAGACTAGAGCATCTATCATGTGAGCTCTTGGATCTCTTGACCTGGTGCAATAATCCTGTTAGTTTCCAGTTCAATTTGGAGGCCAGTTAATCTTTTTCTGGAAGACCCCACCTCAGAACTAATACCAGACCTTCTGAAACGGAATCAATCTGCCTCCTACCAGAAGATCTTCTGGAAAGGGGCGTCCCTTCTTGCAGATTTCTGATTAGAATTGGGCTTTTTTCTCTTTTTGTTTGTTCTTAGACCTAGAAGATCCTGGCTTTTCAGGAAGGCTAGGAGGATTCAAACTTCTGGTTGGTTGGTGACTTTTGATCTCTAGGGGGGTGAAAGGAATGAAAACAATTTGTTTGTAATTCCCCTTAGACATTTTTGTCCTGAGGTAGAAAATCCCCTTTTCCCCAATTTACAGTTAAGATAATATCATCTAATTCCAATCCAAAATGCATATTCACTTCAAAAGGGACTGATAGCCTATATCATTAGAGAACATATCAAGATTTAAGCCACAAAGATCTCCTTAATAAAACAGCAATGGACATATTATTGACATCAATTTTAATGATGTCAAAGACTGCATCACAAATTAAATCATTAGTCATCTCACAGACCGTAATGCAGTTGTGAGTCTTGAGTGACTAGCCTTGACTGCAGCCCCCCTCCACTGTATCTTACCAGCTTGCTATGGCCTTTCTCCCTCAGATAATAATGATCCAGTAGAGAGCTCATCCAGTGCAAGTAAATATACTGCAGAGGATACTTGTGGATATGCCAGCACCCCTCAGGTGGAAACTAAGGGACGGGATTTCTGTGACGCCTGAGGGAAATTATGGAAGAGAGATTTAATCGTGAGGGTACTGACATGCCATAACTGAGGGTATATCTGTACCCCTGCTTCACTCAGAATCTTGGAGAAATGATCCTGCAGTCTTTTCTGAGCAAAGATGGAAGAGGGGTACTGGGTGTAAGGTCAGATCTGAACTCCCAATAAATTATTAATGTCTTGCTTGCAGAGCACCTCTCTTAACCTCTCTCCTTGGAGGCCAAGAACAAACTTGGTGGGGATTGGAGGTGGGAGGGATTAAAGTTCTTGTGAGGGTTCTTGACCTCCTCCTAGTGTCAAGAAATATATCCCAGATGTTATGGACACCTATGGACTCTCATCATATTACAAATGAAATAAAAATGATTTATTGGAGAAGCATAACCCAAAACAGAGACATGGTGATGTTAAGGGCCACACCTATCCCTTATGTATATTTGGCTTGAATTTTCCACTAGTAAAAAAAAAAAAGCAGTGTGTGGGAAAATTTACTCTGGGCTTATAACTTTTAATACCTGACTAGTAAACAATAGTGATATTTGTCCACCACTCTGTGTGTGGGTATTTTATATACGTGTGTGAGTGTGTGTGTATTACTCCCTGCAATTTACAAATAGTGTTGCTCCTGTTCTGAGTTTTTTTTAAGGCTTTAAAAGTGGTCATTAAAAGCATCAACTTAGAATCTCTTTTTCAGATATTGAAAGCCTCAGTTTTGGCTTAGTTTGAACAAAAATGTGTTCCCTTAGGGATTCAATTTGCATACTTCAGGATAATTTACTTTTGATTATTTTCATGCATGCATCTTGGCAGATGAAAAATACTTCTATTAATTTCATAGTTCTCATTCCTCATTCAGCAGTTTGTTTTAGGATTTGATAGACATGTAGTAAACCAGACAGTATAATTTCCAGTAAATCATATACATTTTTTTGTCATGTTACTCCAGTCTAACTTAATCACAACACAATAAACATGTTTGGACCCTAGCAATGTTCCATTATAGTCCCATATGTTCTCAGAAACATATTTCTAATGCTTAAATTCTATAACCTACTCCTTTTGGAAACATATTTATTTGAGCAATTCTAACATTTTTTGCACTAGCATTTCTGTCATCAGTGTTGCATATCTGTTACCAATAAAATATTACATTTACATTTATTTGCCTAAACCTCTTTCACACATTGAACTTTATTATGATTGTGATTTCTGTACCTGGTCAAATTGTAGACAGTTTAAGAAGTAATGTAAACCTTGGAAAAAGTTAAAAAAAAAATTGATTTACTTTTATGTGACAAACTTTTAATCCATGAAACTGTATTTGTTGTTCTTTGCATATTTTTGCAGATTTTACAATTTGCATTCAACTTGATATGACACTTCTATCAGTATAACTTCTTGTTGTTTAAACTAACAATTACTAACTGATATAATTCTTAAACTAAAATTAAACTAACTTCCAATTAAATAAAACTTAACTACACATTTAAAAAATACTAACACTACTCTAAAAATTACAAAGTATCTAATTACAAAAAAAATAAAAAAAATACTAAGTTACAAAAAATAACAAACACTAAATTACAGAAAATAACAAACGAAATTATCCAAAATAAAAAAGAAGTACACCTAATCTTATAGCCCTATCAAAATAAAAAAGCCCACCCAAAATAAAAAAAACCTAGCCTACAATAAACTATCAATGGCTCTTAAAAAGGGCTTTTTGTGGGGCATTGCCCCAAAGATATCAGCACTTTTACCTATAAAAAAACCAAAGACCCCCCCCAACAGTAAAACCCACCCCCAACCAACCCCCCACAAATAAAAAAACTTAACTCTAAAAAATACCTAAGCTACCCATTGCCCTGAAAAGTGCATTTGTATGGGCATTGCCCTTAAAAGGGCATTTAGCTCTTTTACTGCCCAAACCCTAAACTAAAAAAAAAGCCTAACACTAACCCCCGAAGATCCACTTACAGTTTTTGAAGTCCCGCTTGAACGATCTTCATCCCGGAGTTGAAGTCCTCATCCAGGGCGGCGAGAAGTCTTCATCTAGGCGGCCTCTTCAATCTCATCCCAGCGTTGAAGTCCTGATCCAAGCGGCGAGAAGTCTTCATCCAGACGGCCTCTTCATCCAGGCGGCATCTTCTATCTTGATCCGGAGGCTTGGAGCAGGTTCATCCTGAAGACAGCCGGCGCGGAGCATCCTCTTCGTACGGTCGCCGCTGAGACACTGAATCTTCAATGCAAGGGACGCGATTCAATTTAGCGTCCCTTGCATTCCTTTTGTTGAAAAATTTGAATCAGCCAATAGGAATTAGGGCTGCTAAAATCCTATTGGCTATTCAAATCAGCCAATAGGATTTAAGCAGCTCTCATTCTATTGGCTAATTCGAATTAGCCAATAGAATGAGAGCTGCTTAAATCATATTGGCTGATTTGAATAGCCAATAGGATTTTAGCAGCCCTAATGCTAATAGTGTCCTATTATTTATTTGTTTTATTAGTTATTAAACTTTTTTAAAGCATTTTTCATAGTATTAATTTGCACTTATAATATTTTACACCAGACTGCGTAGGCACCCACAGCTCCAGTTGTTTGTATTTTAACCATTTTTAATGTCTGTGCATTCCCATTGTTTATCAGAAGCACCTTTTCATTATTGTTTTATACTAATAAAAATGAGCAATTTAAAAAAAAAAACCCAACAATCACACATACGACATCTCTTTAGAAGACAGAGACATATATCTCTATGGTTTTGGAACACAACAGGTCAGTCAACATAACCTGTGATGTTATTACTAAACACATAAAATCAAAATTATATATGCAAATTGAAACATCATAGCTGTATTGTTTTATTCTCTTTATTCTTTTGAATATGTTTTGGAGGAGACCCTTGACTGGGACTGATTATATCATAGATTTTCAAGTTTGAATAATATTTTCCTTTATTTGTGTATTTTTAGTTATATTATTATTGTAGTTTGCGACACTGGAAATTCGATATGATTTATATTTTTATTTACATGTTTACTATTAAACTTGTGCATTAAGTTGCACTAGAAGCATATATTTCTCTAGTGAATAGACATACCTCTGAGTGGACTACAATATATGTTATTTCCCCTGTTCAACTACAGTTTCTTTATTCCCTTTTGGGTCATACATTTTTAAAAGTCTTGCTTACAAATGCCTATCACAATTCCTCACATCAGAACCTCTTCTTGACCCCTGTGCAGTGCTACTTCATTCCAATTGTCCACAGAGACTGCAAGGTGACAGTTTACTTACAGTCCATCTAAAGTCCTTTATCATTTTCTAACAATTTTTGAATGATCTGCACAATTCCAAACTGTTGACCTCCATTCTCGGCTTGAAACTTGCATATCTTTTTGCACGTTGTTACATGTTTAACCAGTCAGCATTGTAAAAAAAAACAACAACTATATAAAATAAACAATGAACTTCTTAGATAGGTCATAGTGTGGCAAGGATTGTCAAGAAAGTACCTTGTTGATAATGGCTAGAAAAGGCTGAAGACTTTAGGAGTGAAGTTGAAGGACCATTACATTCATTAGAATTGCATACAAAAGTGCATAATAAAAGAGAATGCAATAGCCCTTACTCTGAATTTTAAGTAGATTTATTTTAGAAGATATAACAAGTCCACGGATTTCATCCTTACTTAAGGGATATCACCTCCTGGTCAGCAGGAGGAGGCAAAGAGCACCACAGCATTGTATATATAGCTCCTCCCTTCCCTCCCACTCCAGTCATTCTCTTTGCCTGTGTTAGTGTAGGAAGAGGTAAAGTGAGGTGTTAGTTTAGATTCTTCAATCAAGATTTTATTGCTTTTAAATGGTGCCAGTGAGTACTATTTTTCTCAGGGGAGAGCATCAGGTGCTTTAACAATGGGAACTGAGGAGATTCTATATTCTCTGTTCACTTCCCATCCTGGTGCTGCCCTGCTGATGGTCTTATCAGATAATACATAAGGCCCTGTTGTCCACACAGAACTACAGGAGGTGATGACAAGAGACCTCTTCTTCGTGTGGGACAGATTCACATTGTGATCAACACTGTGGTATGTACAGTCTTTTTGTTTTCTGGGGAGACAGTGTAGCTCAGAACAGACTGGTCGTTACTTGCTACAACACAAAAGGAGTAAAAATCAACTTACAAGTGTTTTGCAACATATTTCACTGTTATATTACGTATGTGTATTGCAGTGGGTGGTGTATATATGGCACAGTTTTATTAAGGCAGAACCGGTAACTTTGATCTGCAGGCTGACGCTGGGGGATTGGATTTGGCTCTGTGTCTGCTTGGGGAGTTATTACTCCGTGGATTACATTAAATGTGGCAGAGTTTTGAGGGGGCACATTGGTATCAGTCGGGTCTACCCGACATTAATATTGCCCACGCGGTTGTTTTTTTCTATGTTTTTTTTCTATACTGCCCACGAAGGGTGGGGCTTAGTTCGTGCATTTAGTTGCGCACTTGCTTATCTGGCTCCGACAGTACATGGAGGACTTAGGCAACAGTTATATTGGAGGCTCCGGTGCTTCCTATGTCCGCTTGGCCTCAGCTGATCAAGATTGCAAGCGGTCCTAGTTCACGGAGGTCGTTGGTTGTGAGGTAGGCGCCACAGCAGAGCTGTGGCTTGGTGCAGGGGTTAGCTTGTCATAACTAATTAATACTAAGGGCTATTAATAACCTTAGGGTTGAATAAGTTCGGTTATACAACTTCCTAATTTCTACTTGCACATTTGCAGTAAAATTTGCAGTAAATTTTGCTTTTAAATTTTAAAGGCGCAGTACATATTTCTCTTGTAAGGTGTATCCAGTCCACGGATCATCCATTACTGGGGATATTCTCCTTCCCAACAGGAAGCTGCAAGGTGATCACCCACAGCAGAGCTGTCTATATAGCTCCTCCCCTAACTGCCACTACCAGTCATTCTCTTGCAGCTCTAGACAAGATAGGAAGTAGCTAAAGAGATGTGGTAAATTCATGTAGTTTATCTTCAATCAAAAGTTTATTATTTTCAAATGGTACCCGGAGTTGTACTGTTTTTAGCCTCAGGCAGAAAGTTGAAGAAGAGTCTGCTTGTGGTTTTTGATGATCTTAGCAGGTTTTAACTAAGATCCATTGCTGTTCTCACACATAACTGAAGAGATGAGGTAACTTCAGATGGGGGAATGGCGTGCAGGTTCTCCTGCTATGAGGTATGTGCAGTTTAAATTTTTCTAGAGAAATGAATATGCTAGAAAATGCTGTTAATACCGGATTTATTTAAGGTAAGCCTGATTACAGTGATTTAATAAAGACTAGTATCATGCTTGCTGTAAAAGGTAATATTCTTATTACTTTCTCACATTACTGAAAATAAGATAACGTTTGCTGGAAGTGTGTTATAAACGTTTTATTCTACATATTGGTGATAAAACTTTATTGGGGCCCAGTTTTTTTCCACATGGCTGGCTAGATTTTGCCTAGGGATAGTTTTTTATGGCCCTCTCATCTGTGTGAGTACAGGTTGGGAGGGGCCTAATTTCAGGCCTAAAATCGTGCAGTAGTTTTTGCAGCTTGAGGACTTCCAGCTTCCCTGAAGGGAGTCCCCTGAACACTTAGGACCTCTACAAAATGATTTTTTGTGCCTTCAAAAGTCGTTGTATGAGCAGGTAGGGCCACAGCAGAGCTGTGGCAGTTTGTTGTGACTGCTAAAAAAACGTTTATATTGTTTTTTTGATCCGGTTTTGAAACTAAGGGGTTAATCATCCATTTGCAAGTGGGTGCAATGCTCTGTTAGTCTATTATACACACTGTAAACATTTCGTAAGATTTACTGCTTTTTATCACTGTTTTTCAATTTCTGACAAAATTTGTTTCTCTTAAAGGCACAGTACCGTTTTTATTTTTTGCTTGTTTACATTTATCAAAGTGTTTTCCAAGCTTGCTGGTCTCATTGCTAGTCTTAATAAACATGTCTGACATAGAGGAAACTCCTTGTTCATTATGTTTAGAAGCCATTGTGGAACCCCCTCTTAGAATGTGTACCAAATGTACTGATTTTACTTTAAGTTATAAAGATCATATTCTGTCTTTAAAAGATTTATCACCAGAGGAAATTGACAAGGGGGAAGTTATGCTGACTAACTCGCCCCACGTGTCAGAACCTTTGACTCCCGCTCAAGTGGCGCCAAGTACATCTAGCGTGCCCATGGCGTTTACTTTACAAGACATGGCGGCAGTTATGGATCATACCCTTACAGCGGTATTATCCAAACTACCAGGGTTACAAGGAAAGCGAGACAGCTCTGGGACTAGAAAAAATTACAGAGCTCTCTGACGCTTTAGTAGCTATGTCTGATATCCCCTCACAATATGCAGAAGCTGAGGCAGGAGAGCTTCTTTCTGTGGGTGATTTTTCTGACTCAGGGAAGATGCTTCAACCTGATTCTGATATGTCTACATTTAAATTTAAGCTTGAACACCTCCGCGTGTTGCTCAGGGGAGGTTTTAGCTACTCTGGATGACTGTGACACCATTATAGTGCCAGAGAAATTGTGTAGATTGGATAAATACTATGCAGTGCCTGTTTACACTGATGTTTTTCCAATACCTAAAAGGTTTTCAGAAATTATTACTAAGGAATAGGATAGACCAGGTGTACCGTTCTCTCCCCCTCCTATTTTTAAGACAATGTTTCCAATAGATGCCGCTACACGAGACTTATGGCAAATGGTCCCTAAGGTGGAGGGAGCAGTTTCTACCCTAGCTAAGCGTACAACTATTCCCGTCGAGGACAGTTGTGCTTTCCTAGATCCAATGGATAAAAAGTTAGAGGGTTACCTTAAGAAAATGTTTATTCAACAAGGTTTTATTCTCCAGCCTCTTGCATGCATTGCCCCGGTCACTGCTGCTGCGGCCTTCTGGTTTGAGTATCTGGAAGAGGCCTTACAGGTAGAAACTCCATTGGATGATATACTTGACAAGCTTAAAGCGCTTAAGCTAGCCAATTCATTTGTTTCTGACGCTGTTGTTCATTTAACCAAACTAACGGCTAAGAACTCAGGTTTTGCTATACAGGCGGGCATAGGGCGCTATGGCTTAAATCCTGGTCAGCTGACGTTACTTCAAAGTCTAAGCTTCTCAACATTCCCTTCAAGGGGCAGACCCTATTCGGGCCTGGACTGAAGGAGATCATTTCTGATATTACTGGAGGAAAAGGTCATGCCCTTCCTCAGTATAGGTCTAATAAATTAAGGACCAAACAAACTAATTTTCGTGCCTTTCGAAACTTTAAGACGAGCGCGGCATCAACTCCCTCTAATGCAAAACAAGAGGGAAATTTTGGCCCAGTCCAAGCCGGTCTGGAGACCTAACCAGGCCTGGAACAAAGGTAAGCAGGCCAAGAAGCCTGCTGCTGCCTCTAAGACAGCATGAAAGTTCAGCCCCCGATCCGGTAACGGATCTAGTAGGGGGCAGACTTTCTCTCTTCGCCCAGGCTTGGGCAAGAGATGTCCAGGATCCCTGGCATTGGAAATTGTGTCCCAGGGATATCTTCTGGACTTCAAAGCTTCTTCCCCAAAAGGAAGATTTCACCTCTCACAATTATCTGCAGACCAGATAAAGAGAGAGGCATTCTTACATTGTGTTCAAGACCTCCTAGTAATGGGAGTGATCCACACAGTTCCAAAGGAGGAACAGGGGCAAGGCTTCTATTCAAATCTCTTTGTGGTTCCCAAGAAAGAGGGAACCTTCAGACCAATCTTAGATATCAAGATCCTAAACAAATTTCTCAGGGTCCCATCTTTCAAGATGGAGACTATTCGAACCATCCTACCTATGATCCAGGAGGGTCAATACATGACTACCGTGGACTTAAAGGATGCTTATCTTCACATTCCGATACACAAAGATCATCATTGGTTTCTCAGGTTCGCCTTCCTAGACAGGCGTTACCAGTTTGTGGCTCTTCCCTTTGGGTTAGCTACGGCACCAAGAATCTTTACGAAGGTTCTGGGGTCACTTCTGGTGGTCCTAAGGCCGCGGGGCATAGCAGTAGCCCCTTATGTAGAAAACATTCTGATACAGGTGTTGAATTTCCAAATTGCCAAGTCCCATACGAACATTGTTCTGGCATTCCTGAGGTCTCATGGGTGGAAAGTGAACGAAAAGAAGAGTTCTCTATCCCCTCTCACTAAAGTTTCCTTCCTGGGAACTCTGATAGATTCTGTAGAAATGAGGATTTACCTGACAGAGGACAGGTTGTCAAAACTTCTAAATTCCTTCCATGTTCTTTATTATACTTCTCGCCCTTCGGTGGCTCAGTGTATGGAAGTAATCGTCTTAATGGTAGCGGCAATGGACATAGTTCCATTTGCCCGCCTACATCTCAGACCGCTGCAACTCTGCATGCTCAGTCAGTGGAATGGGGATTACACAGATTTGTCCCCTCTACTAAATCTGGATCAAGAGACCAGGGATTCTCTTCTCTGGTGGCTATCTCGGGTCCATCTGTCCAAAGGTATTACCTTCCGCAGGCCAGATTGGACAATAGTAACAACAGATGCCAGCCTTCTGGGCTGGGGTGCAATCTGGAACTCTCTGAAGGCTCAGGGGTCGTGGACTCAGGAGGAGGCACTCCTTCCAATAAACATTCTGGAACTAAGAGCGATATTCAATGCTCTTCAGGCTTGGCCTCAGCTAGCGGCAGTGAGGTTCATCAGATTTCCGTCGGACAAAATCACGACTGTAGCTTACATCAACCATCAAGGGGGAACAAGGAGTTCCCTAGCGATGTTGAAGGTTTCAAAGATAATTCAATGGGCAGAGATTCACTCTTGCCATCTATCAGCTATCCATATCCCAGGAGTAGAGAACTGGGAGGCAGATTTTCTAAGTCGTTCAGACTTTTCATCTGGAGGAGTGGGACCTCCATCCGGAGTGTTTGCACAGTTGATTCAACATTGGGGCAAACCAGAACTGGATCTCATGGCGTCTCGCCAGAACGCCAAGCTTCCTTGTTACGGATCCAGGTCCAGGGATCCCAAGGCAGCGCTGATAGATGCTCTAGCTGCGCCTTGGTCCTTCAACCTGGCTTATGTGTTTCCACCGTTTCCTCTGCTCCCTCGTCTGATTGCCAAGATCAAACAGGAGAGAGCATCGGTAATTTTGATAGCACCTGCAAGGCCACGCAGGACTTGGTATGCAGATCTGGTGGACATGTCATCTTTTCCACCATGGACTCTGCTTCTGAGGCAGGACCTTCTACTTTAGGGTCCTTTCAACCATCCAAATCTAATTTCTCTGCGGCTGACTGCTTGGAGATTGAACGCTTGATTTTATCAAAGCGTGGTTTCTCCGAGTAGGTCATTGATACCTTAATACAGGCACGAAAGCCTGTCACCAGGAAAATCTATCATAAGATATGGTGTAAATATCTTCATTGGTGTGAATCCAAGGGGTTACTCATGGAGTAAGGTCAGGATTCCTAGGGATATTATCTTTTGTCCAAGAAGGATTGGAGAAGGGTTTGTCAGCTAGTTCCTTAAAAGGACAGATTTCTGCTCTGTCTATTCTTTTGCACAAACGTCTGGCTGAGGTTCCAGATGTGCAGGCATTTTGTCAGGCTTTAGTCAGAATCAAGCCTGTGTTTAAACATGTTGCTCCGCCTTGGAGTTTAAATTTAGTTCTTAAGGTTCTTCAAGGGTACCAAACCTGTTTTTTACCTAAGGTAGTATCTAATAAAAATATCAATCAGGAGATTGTTGTACCGTCACTGTGTCCTAATCCTTCTTCAAAGAAGTAACGTCTTTTACACAATCTTGACATGGTTCGTGCTTTAAAGTTTTATTTACAAGCTACTAAAGATTTTCGTCAAACATCTGCATTGATTGTTGTCTACTCTGGACAGAGGAGAGGCCAAAAGGCTTCGGCAACCTCTCTTTCTTTTTGGCTAAGGAGTATAATACGCTTAGCTTATGAGACTGCTGGCCAGCAGCCTCCTGAAAGGATTACAGCTCATTCTACTAGAGCGGTAGCTTCCAAATGGGCTTTTAAAAATGAGGCTTCTGTTGAACAGATTTGTAAGGCGGCGACTTGGTCTTCGCTTCATACTTTTTCAAAGTTCTATAAATTTTATACTTTTGCTTCTTCGGAGGCTATTTTTGGGAGAAAGGTCTTGCAGGCAGTGGTGCCTTCTGTTTAAGCGCCTGCCTTGTCCCTCCCTTCATCCGTGTCCTATAGCTTTGGTATTGGTATCCCACAAGTAATGGATGATCCGTGGACTGGATACACCTTACAAGAAAAAACATAATTTATACTTACCTGATAAATTTATTTCTCTTGTGGTGTATCCAGTCCACGGCCCGCCCTGTCATTTTAAGGCAGGTGTTTTTTATTTTTAAACTACAGTCACCACTGCACCCTATAGTTTCTCCTTTCTCTTGCTTGTCTTCGGTCGAATGACTGGTAGTGGCAGTTAGGGGAGGAGCTATATAGACAGCTCTGCTGTGGGTGATCCTCTTGCAGCTTCCTGTTGGGAAGGAGAATATCCCACAAGTAATGGATGATCCGTGGACTGGATACACCACAAGAGAAATAAATTTATCAGGTAAGCATAAATTATGTTTTTGTAATTTATTTTTTACTATACCACGACCAATATTGCACTTTGTTTTTCTTTTTATCATGGCTGACCGACTAGAACATACTTGTTCTATGTGTTTAGCTGCCAATGTGGAACCCCCTCTTACATTTAGTCCCTCATGTACTGAGAGGGCTTTACAATTTAAAGAGCAAATATTTTTCAAAGATAGTATATCTAATGATGCTACTCAGTTTGATGAGACTCAGGGTATGCCGCAAACTTCTCCCCAAGCGTCACAGCCTTTAACACCCGCTCAAGCACCATCAACTGTGTCCACCTCATTTACTCTGCAGAATGTGGCGGCAGTTATGTCATCCACTCTTACAGAGGTTTTGTCTAAGTTGCCAGTGTTGCAAGGCAAACGTAACAGAAGAGAGAACCAGGTGGTCCAGGCTTCTGATTCTTTTATGGCGATCTCCGAAGTACACTCCCAGGGTTCTGAAGTGGGAGGTAGGGAGGCTCTATCTGACGGGGAATGGTCTGATTCAGGAAGTACATTGCCCCAGACAGATTTGGACGTAATGTCCTTCAGATTTAAGCTTGAACATCTCCGTCTGTTGTTGCGGGAGGTTTTGCTGACTCTGGATGACTGTGACTCTATTGTAGTTCCACCAGAGAAATTTTGTAAGATGGACAAATATTTAGAGGTCCCTTCTTATTCTGATGTTTTTCCGGTTCCTAAGAGAATTTCGGAAATTATTACACGGGAATGGGAAAGACTGGGTATTCCGTTCTCACCTTCCCCTACCTTTAAGAAAATGTACCCTATAGCTGACACCATTCGGGATTCTTGGCAGACGGTCCCTAAGGTGGAGGGAGCTATATCTACCCTGGCTAAGCGTACGACTATCCCTGAGGACAGTTGTGCTTTCAAAGACCCTATGGACAAGAAGTTGGAGGGTCTTCTAAAAAAGCTATTTATTCATCAAGGGTTTCTATTACAACAGACGGCCTGCATAGTACCGGTCACAACTGCGGCTGCCTTTTGGTTTGATGCCTTAGAAGAGTCTCTTAAGACTGAGACTTCCTTAGAGGAAATTCTAGATAGAATAAAGGCCCTTAAGCTGGCAAATTCTTTTGTTATGGATGCCGCTGTCCAGATTGCCAAATTGGCGGCTAAGAATGCAGGATTTGCCATTTTAGTGTGCAGAGCCTTATGGTTAAAATATTGGTCTGTGGATGTGTCCTCTAAATCCAAGCTTTTGACTATTTCTTTCAAGGGTAAGACCTTATTCGGACCTGACTTGAAAGAGATAATTTCTGACATTACGGGAGGTAATGGTCACCTTTTACCTCAGGATAAAACATCTAAGCAGAGGGGCAGACAGAGTAATTTTAGTTCCTTTTAAAATTTCAAGGGAGTCCCCTCTTCCATTAAACAGGAAGGGAATTTTGCACAAGCCAAGCCCATCTGGAGACCCAACCAGGCTTTTAACAAAGGTAAACAACCCAAGAAGCCTGCTGCTGCTCCCAAGACAGGATGAAGGGGCGGCCCCCGATCTGGGACCGGATCTAGTAGGGAGCAGACTTTCTCTCTTTGTCCAGGCTTGGATAAGAGATGTTCAGGATCCCTGGACACTGGAAATCATGTCTTAAGGGTATCAGCTGGAGTTCAAACATTCCTTCCCAAGGGGAAGGTTCCTTCTTTCACGATTGTCTGTAGACCAGATAAAAAGAGAGGTGTTCTTACGTTGTGTAAAAGACCTCTCCACTATGGGAGTATTTTGTCCCGTTCCAATACAGGAACAGGGGCAGGGGTTTTACTCAAATCTTTTCGTGGTTCCCAAAAAAGAGGGAACTTTTCGACCCATTTTAGATCTCAAGAGTCTAAACAAGTTTCTCAGAGTTCCATCCTTCAAGATGGAGACTATTTGGACAATACTTCCATTGCTACAGGAGGGTCAATATATGACTACTGTGGACTTAAAGGATGCATACCTTCACATTCCTATCCACAAAGATCATCACCAGTTCCTAAGATTTGCTTTCCAGGACAAACATTTTCAGTTCATGGCTCTACCATTTGGGCTGGCCACGGCACCCAGGATCTTCACAAAGGTTCTAGGGTCTTTGCTGGCGGTTCTCAGACCACAGGGCATTGCGGTGGCGTCTTATCTGGACAATATTCTGATACAGGTATTGTCTTATCAACTGACAAATTCTCATACTGACATGGTTCTGTCCTTTCTAAGGACTCACGGGTGGAAGGTGAATCTAGAAAAGAGTTCACTAATTCCACAGACAAGGGTTCCTTTTCTGGGAACTCTAACAGATTCTATATCCATGAAAATCTTCTTGACGGATGTCAGGAAGTTAAAGATTCTGAATACATGCCGAGCCCTTCAGTCCAATCCTCGGCCATCAGTGGCTCAGTGCATGGAGGTAATTGGATTGATGGTGGCGGCAATGGACATCATTCCGTTTGCTCGTTTTCATCTCAGACCTCTACAACTGAGCATGCTCAGACAGTGGAATGGAGACTATGCAAATCTATCTCCTCAGATAGATCTGGATCAAGAGACAAGAGACTCTCTTCTTTAAATAAAAAGAGAGAAGCGCTCAACCTGGGATCGAACAATTGCATAATAGCTTGTTCTATGGCTAGTTACTACCCTAGAAGCAGCCTCTTTTTGTTCAATATGTGCTTTTCACAGAGAAGAACTTTCCTGTAGCATATCAATCTGATCCTGACTTCACAGTACAGTCCAGCACTGAAATACCAGGCAATCCCTCTCTGAACGAGAGAAACGGCAAAGCCCCAGACGTACATTTCGGCCTATTGTGGGCCTCGTCAGTGAGGTGCAGCCATATCCCTCTAGGCACACTGAGCTACGGGTCCACGTCTGGATTCCCGCATCACACTTAGGGAGACTTCCCTAAGTGTCATAATTTGCATAAATAAAAAGAGAGAAGCACTGGGAACGAACAATAGCATTATAGCTTGTTCTATGGCTAGTTACCACCCTAGAAGCAGACTCTCTTCTTTGATGGTGGTCGCAGGATCATCTGTCCCAAGGGGCGTGCTTCAGCAGACCCTCATGGATGATAGTGAGAACAGATGCCAGTCTACTAGGATGGGGTGTAGTCTGGAATTCCCTGAAGGCTCAGGGTGTGTGGACTCGGTCGGAGTCTCTACTTCCAATCAATATTCTGGAATTGAGAGTGATATTCAATGCGCCTCAGGCTTGGCCTCAGTTGGCTTTGGCCAAATTCATCCGGTTTCAGTCGGACAACATCACAACTGTGGCCTACATCAATCATCAGGGAGGAACAAGTAGTTCCTTAGCGATGACAGAAGTTTCCAAGATAATTCGGTGGGCGGAGGTTCACTCTTGTTATCTGTCAGCAATCTACATCCCAGGAGTGGACAACTTGGAGGCTGATTTTTTGAGCAGGCAGACGTTTCATCCAGGGGGAATGGGAACTCCATCCGGAGGTCTTTGCCACCCTGATTCTCAGGTGGGGCAGACCGGAATTGGATCTGATGGCATCTCGTCAGAATGCCAAGCTCCCGAGATATGGATCCAGGTCCAGGGATCCTCAGGCCGAACTGATAGATGCCTTGGCAGTGCCTTGGTTGTTCAATCTAGTTTATGTGTTTCCACCGTTTGCTCTCCTTCCCCGGGTGATTGCACGAATCAAACAGGAGAGGGCTTTGGTGATTCTAATCGCTCCTGCATTGCCTGACATGACTTGGTATGCCGATCTGGTGGACATGTCCTCTCTGCCACCGTGGAAACTTCCATTGAGGCAGGACCCTCTCATTCAGGGACCCGTCCATCATCCGAATCTAGTTTCTCTGCAGCTGACTGCTTGGAGATTGAATGCTTGATTTTATCTAAGCGAGGGTTCTCTGATTCGGTCATTGATACCTTTATCCAGGCACGTAAGCCTGTTACCAGAAAGATTTACCATAAGATATGGCGTAAATATCTTTATTGGTGCAAATCCAAGGGCTACTCATGGCGTAGGGTTAGGATTCCCAGGATTTTATCTTTTCTCCAAGAAGGATTAGAGAAAGGGTTGTCAGCAAGTTCCTTAAAGGGACAGATTTCTGCTTTGTCTATTTTGCTACACAAGCGTCTTACAGATGTTCCAGACGTTCAATCCTTTTGTCAGGCTCTGACTAGAATCAAGCCTGTGTTTAGACCAATTGCTCCACCTTGGAGTTTGAATTTAGTTCTTAAGGTTCTTCAAGGGGTTCCGTTTGAACCCATGCATTCCATAGATATTAAGTTGTTATCTTGGAAAGTTTTATTTTTGGTTGCTATTTCTTCTGCTCGGAGAGTTTCTGAGCTTTCAGCTTTACAATGTGATTCTCCTTATCTTATTTTCCATTCTGATAAGGTGGTGTTACGTACCAAACCTGGTTTCCTTCCTAAGGCTGTTTCTAATAAGAATATTAATCAGGAAATTGATGTTCCTTCCTTGTGTCCTAATCCTTCTTCTAAGAAGGAGCGTCTGTTACATAACTTGGACGTGGTCCGTGCCCTGAAGTTTTACTTGCAGACGACTAAAGAATTTCATCAATCATCTTCATTATTTGTTGTTTTTTCTGGAAAATGTAGGGGCCAGAAAGCTACGGCTACCTCTCTTTCTTTCTTTTTGGCTGAAGAGTATCATCCGTTTTGCATATGAGACTGCTGGACAGCAGCCTCCTGAAAGAATTACGGCTCATTCTACTAGGGCTGTGGCTTCCTCATGGGCATTTAAAAATGATGCTTCTGTTGAACAGATTTGCAAGGCTGCAACTTGGTCGTCTCTTCACACTTTTTCCAAATTTTACAAATTTGATACTTTTGCCTCGTCCAAGGCTGTTTTTGGGATAAAGGTTCTTCAAGTAGTGGTGCCTTCTGTTTAGGTTCCTGTCTTGTCCCTCCCTTCCATCCGTGTCCTATTGCTTTGGTATTGTATCCCATAAGTAAGGATGAAATCCGTGGACTCGCCATATCTTGTAAAAGAAAAGGAAATGTATGCTTACCTGATAAATTTATCTATTTTACGATATGACGAGTCCACGGCCCACCCTGTCATTTTCTAACAGAGGTTTTTATTTTTGTTAAACTTCAGTCACCACTGCACCTTGGCCTTTCCTTTCTCTTCCTAACTTCAGTCGAATGACTGGAGTGGGAGGGAAGGGAGGAGCTATATATACAGATCTGCTGTGGTGCTATTTGCCTCATCCTGCTGACCAGGAGGTGATATCCCTTAAGTAAGGATGAAATCCGTGGACTCGTCATATTGTAAAAGAAATAAATTTATCAGGTAAGCATAAATTTCCTTTTTTCAAAATTTTCTTTAATTTGCTGGTCCCCTGTATCATATGACAGCCATAAGCTAAACACAGACTCTAGTTACCATATTCTTCCCTACTGCCCTTTTTTATGAAGAGATACTACATTTGCTATTCTCATCTGGAACACCTCCTGTCAATAGTGACTGATTAAACAGATCAGTTAATGGGGCAGTTAGTATTATTCAAAGTTCCTTTAAAACCCTTGGATGAATATAATCAGGACACACTGACTTTTTTACATTTATTTTTGATAATGCCAACAAAACCTCATTCTCTGTAAAAAGATTATTGCTAAGAGCTTTTCAATTTTTTGTAGTATCCCTTAATGTAGACATTCTATCTTTACAATCTTTTGTGAAAACAGAAGTAATCATTAAGACAGTCTGCAATTTGCTTATCGCCTAATATTCTACCATCAACTGTTTTCAGTTTTACTATTCCAACCTTATTTTTTCTTCTTTCACTAATATATCTATAGAAGGTTTTGTCCCCATTTTTTACTGACTGTGCTATCATCTCTTCCGCATGAGCTTTAACCTTTCTAATTAACTGCTTTTTTTTGTTGGAGTCTCAATATTTTCATACCATCATCTGACTGTGTGTGTCTGTAATTTTTATAAGCTATCTTTCTCTTGTTAAGTGTATCCAGTCCACGGATCATCCATTACTTATGGGATATATTCTCCTTCCCAACAGGAAGCTGCAAGAGTCCACCCACAGCAAAGCTGCTATATAGCTCCTCCCCTAACTGCCATTCCCAGTCATTCTCTTGCAAGTCTCAACATAGATAGGAGGTCGTGAGAGTCTGTGGTTTTTTATACTTAGTTTATTTCTTCAATCAAAAGTTTGTTATTTTTAAATGGCACCGGAGTGTGCTGTTTATCTCAGGCAGTATTTGGAAGAAGAATCTGCCGGCGTTTTTTCTATGATCTTAGCAGACGTAACTAAGATCCAGTTGCTGTTCTCACACATTCTGAGGAGTAAGGTACTTCAGAGGGGGGAATGGCGTGCAGGTTTTCCTGCAAATAAGGTATGTGCAGTAAAATATTTTTCTAAGGAATGGAATTGACTAAGAAAATACTGCTGATACCGAAGTAATGTAAGTAAAGCCTTAAATGCAGTGATAGCGACTGGATCAGGCTTATTAATAGACATACATACTCTTATAAGAATGTGTTTTAAAACGTTTGCTGGCATGTTTAATCGTTTTTTAACATATGTTTGGTGATAAAACTTATTGGGGCCTAATTTTTCCACATGGCTGGCTTAAATTTGCATAGAAACAGTTATAGGGAAGGTAATCCACAGCTCAGCTGTGGCAGTTTTGTTGTGTCTGTTTAAAAAAATGTCGTTTTTTTTTTTTAATCTGTTTTTTGCATTAAGGGGTTAATCATCCATTTGCAAGTGGGTGCAATGCTCTGTTAACTTATTACATGTACTGTAAAAATTTCGTTTGATTTACTGCCTTTTTTCACTGTTTTTCAAATTTTGACAAAATTTGTTTCTCTTAAAGGCACAGTAACGTTTGTTATATTTGCTTGTTAACTTGATTTAAAGTGTTTTCCAAGCTTACTAGTCTCTTTATTAGTTCTAACATGTCTAACATAGAGGAGGCTCTGTGTTTATTATGTTTAAAGCCATGGTGGAACCCCATTTTAGAATGTGTACCAGATGTACTGATTTCATGTTAAACAATAAAGATCATTTTTTGTATTTAAAAACATTATCACCAGAGGATTCTGTCGAGGGGGAAGTTATGCCGACTAACTCTCCCCACGTGTCAGACCCTTTGACTCCCGCTTTAGTGACTCACGCTCAAATGGCGCCAAGTACATCAAGGGCACCCATAGCGTTTATTTTACCAGAGGATTTTGTCGAGGGGGAAGTTATGCCGACTAACTCTCCCCACGTGTCAGACCCTTTGACTCCCGCTCCAGGGACTCACGCTCAAATGGCGCCAAGTATATCAATGGCGCCCATAGCGTTTATTTTACAAGACATGGCAAAGGTTGTGTATAATACACTGGCAGCAGTATTAGTCAGACTACCTGAAATTAAAGGAAAGCAAAACAGCTCTGGGGGTAGATACAGAGCATACAGACACTTTAAGAACCATGTCTGATACTACCTCACAATATGCTTAGTCTGTGGGTGATATTTGTGACTCAGGGAAGATGATTTAACCTGATTCTGATATTTCTACATTTAAAATTTATGCTTGAGAACCTCCACTTGTTGCTCAGGGAGGCTTTAGCTGCTCTGAATGAATGTGTACAATCGCAGTGCCAGAGAAATTGTGTAGACTGGATAAATAATATGCAGTGCCGGTGTGTACTTATGTTTTTCCAATACCTAAAGAGGTTTACTAAAATTTTTCATAAGGAATGGGATAGACCAGGTGTGCCGTTCTCTTCCCCTCCTATTTTTTAGAAGAATGTTTTCTAATACTTATGGCAGACAGTTCCTAAGGTGGAGAGAAGAGTTTCTACTCTAGCTAAGCGTACCACTACCTCTGGCGAGGACTGTTGTGCTTTTTTAGATCCAATGGATAAAAAATGTTTATTCAACAAGGTTTTATCCTGCAGCCCCTTGCACGCATTGCTCCTGTCACTGCTGCTGCTGCGTTCTGGTTTGAGTCTCTTGATGAGGCTTTACAGGCTCCATTGGATGAATATATTTGACAAGCTTAGAGCACTTAAGCTAGCCAATTCCTTTGTTTTCTGATGCCTTTGTTCCTTTGACTAGACTAACGGCTAAGAATTCTGTTTTTTACTATACTGGCGCGCAGAGCGCTATGGCTTATATCATGGTCAGCTGTCGTGACTTTAATAAATAAGCTACTTAACTTCCCTTCAAGGGGCAGACCCTATTCAGGCCTAGTTTGAAGGAGATTATTACTTATATCACTGGAGGAAAAGATCATGCCCTTCCTCAGGACAGGTCCAAATCAAGGGACAAAAAAGGCCTAATTTTCGTGCCTTTCGAAAATTCAAGGCAGGTGTGGCATCAACTTCCTCTAAGGCAAAATAGGAGGGAACTTTTGCTCAGTCCAAGGCGGTCTGGAGACAACCGGACCTGGAACAAAGATAAGCAGGTCAAGGAGCCTGCTGCTGCCTCTAAAACAGCATGAGGAACGGACCCCTATCTGGTAACGGATCCTATAGGGGGCAGACTTCATTCTTCGCCCAGGCGTGGGCAAGAGATGCCCAGGATCCCTGGGCATTGGAAATTATACCCCAGAGATATCTTCTGGATTTCAAAGCTTTCCCCCCCAAAAAAGGGGAGTTTTTGCCTTTCACATTTATCTGCAAACCAGATAAAGAAAGAGACATTCTTGCATTGTGTATGTGACCCATTCAGTTCCAATAGAGGAACAGGGACACAGTTTTCCTCAAATCGGTTTGTGGTTCCCAAGGAAAGGAAACCTTCAGACCTATTTTGGATCTAAAAGATCTTAAACAAATTCTTTAGAATTCTATCATTTAAGATGGAAACTATTCGTACCATCTTAACTATGATCCAGGAGAGTCAATAGAAGACTACAATGGATTTGAAGGATGCTTATCCTCACATTACGATGCATAAAGATCACCATCGGTTTTTCAGGTTTGCCTTTCTAGACAGGCATTACCAGTTTGTAGCTCTTTCCTTTGGGTTAACTACAGCCCCTAGAATCTTTATGGAGGTTCTGGGGTCACTTTGGCGGTCCTTAGGCCGCGGGGCATAGAAGTGGCCCCTTATTTAGACGACATCCTGATACAGGCGTCAAACATCCAAGTTGCCAAGTCTCACACGGACGTAGTACTGGCATTTCTGAGATCGCATGGGTGGAAAGTGAACAAGGAAAGAGTTCTCTATCCCCAATATCAAGGGTTTCCCTCCTAGGGATTCTGATAGATTTTGTAGAAATTAAACTTTACCTGACGGAGTCCAGGTTGTCAAAGTTTCTAAATTTCTGCCGTGTTCTTCATTCCATCCGCGCCCTTTGGTGGCTCAGTACATGAATGTAATCGGCTTAATGGTAGCGGCAAGGGACATAGTACCGTTTGCACGCCTACATTTCAGACCACTGCAACTATGCATGCTCAGCCAGAGGAACGGGGATTACACAGATTTGTTCTCCTGTTAAATCCGGACCAAGAAACCAGAGATTCTCTTCTCTGGTGACTATCTCGGGTCCATCTGTCCAAGGGTATGACCTTCCGCAGGTCAGATGGGACAATTGTTACAACAGATGCCAGCCTTTTAGGTTGGGATACAGTCTGGAACTCCCTGAAGGCTCAGGGATAGTGGACTCAGGAGGAGACCCTCCTTCTAATGAATATTCTGGAACTGGGAGCGATATTCCATGCTTTTCAGACTTGGCCTCAGTTAGCAACTCTGAGGTACATCATATTTCAGTCGGACAATATCACGACTGTGGCTTACATCAACCATCAAGGGGGAACAGAAGTTCCCTAGCAATGTTAGAAGTCTTAAAATAATTCACTGGACAGAGACTCACTCTTGTCTAAAAGCTATCCCTATCCCAGGTGTTGAGAACTGGGAGGCAGATTTTCTAAGTCGTCAGACTTTTCATCCGGGGGAGTGGGATTTCCCTCCGGAGGGGTTTGCACAAGATCAAGCAGGAGAGTGCTTTGGTGCTTTTGACAGCACCTGCGTGGCCACGCAGGACCTGGCATGCAGATCTGGTGGACATGTCATCCTTTCCACCACGGTCTCTGCTTCTGAGACAGGACCCTCTACCTCAGGGTCTTTTCAACCATCTAAATATAACTAATCTGAGATGGACTGCCTGGAGACAGAACGCTTGATGTTATCAAAGCATGGCTTCTCCGAGTCAGTAATTGATACCTTAATACAGGCATAAAAGCCTGTCTCTAGGAAAATTTAACATAAGATATGGTGTAAATATCTTATTGTTATGAATCCAAGGGTTACTCATGGAGTAAAGTCTGGATTCCCAGGATATTATCTTTTCTCCAAGATGATTTTGAGAAAAGGGTTGTCAGCTAGTTCTTTAAAAGGACAGATTTCTACTCTGTCTATTCTTTTGCACAAGCGTCTGGCAGGTATTCTAGACGTTCAGGCATTTGGTCAGGCTTTGGTTAGAACCAAGCCTGTGGTTAAAAATGTTGCTCCGCCATGGAGCTTAAAGCTGGTTCTTAAGGTTCTTCAAGGAGTTCCATTTGAACCTTTTCATTCCATAGATATCAAACTTCTATCTTGGAAAGTTCCTTTTTGGTAGCTATTTCCTCGGCTCATAGAGTCTCCGAGTTATCTGCGTTGCAATGTGATTCTCCTTATCTGGTTCTCCGTACAGATAAGGTAGTCCTGTGTACCAACCTGGGTTTTTACCTAAGGTGGTATCTAACAAGAATATCACTCAAGAGATTGTTGTTCCATTCTTGTATCCTAATCCTTCTTCAAAGAAGGAACGTCTATTACACAACTTGGACGTGGTTCGGGTTTTAAAGTTTTACTTACAAGCTACTACAGATTTTCATCAAACATTCACCTTGTTTGTTGTCTATTCTGGACAGAGGAGAGGTCAAAGGACTTCAGCAACCTCTCTGTCTTTTTGGTTAAAAAGCATAATTCATTTAGCTTATGAGACTGCTGGACAGCAGCCTCCTGAAGGGATTACAGCTCATTCTACTAGAGCTGTGGTTTTCACTTGGGCCTTTTTTAAATGTGGCTTCTGTTGAACAGATTACAAGACGGAGTCTTGGTCTGCGTTTCATACTTTTTCAAATTTAACAAATTTGATACCTTGCTTCTTCGGAGGCTATTTTTGGGAGAAAGGGTTTTTTACAGGCAGTGGTAACTTCCGTTTAAGTACCTGCCTTGTCCCTCCCATCATCCGTGTACTTTAGCTTTGGTATTGGTATCCCATAAGTAATGGATGATCCGTGGACTGGATACACTTAACAAGAGAAAACATAATTTATGCTTACATGATAAATTTATTTCTCTTGTAGTGTATCCAGTCCACGGCCTGCCCTGTCACTTTAAGGCAGGTAATTTTTCCATTAAACTACAGTCACCACTGCACCCTATGGTTTTCCTTTCTCTGCATGTTTTCGGTCGAATGACTGGTAATGGCAGTTAGGGGAGGAGCTATATAGCAGCTTTGCTGTGGGTGGACTCTTGCAGCTTCCTGTTGGGAAGGAGAATATATCCCATAAGTAATGGATGATCCGTGGACTGGATACACTACAAGAGAAATAAATTTATCAGGTAAGCATAAATTATGTTTTTTTGTCTTTACAGCATGTGCTACTTCTTTGAAAAAAACATATTGGTTTCCTCTTTCTTTTAATTTTATAGACATGTCTAATACAGTGTGTTGCTGCATCTAAAACAGCACCCTTAAAAAACTACCACTGTTCTTGAGCCTCCACAATAAGAGTTTGCCCTTTTAAATAGTTGTTTAGGTATTATCCCATCTATGAAAAATCAACCTTCCTAAAGTCTTTTTTTTTTAGTCTGGGTGGACAGTGTCTGCACATGAATACTAAACCAAACAGATTGATCAGTACTGGATCCTAAGTTCTCAGCTACAGACATATCCGAAAGAGTATCACTGTTTGTAAAAAATTAAATCTAATATAGCTTCCTTTTGATTTGGTTCCTTACTACTACTACTACTACTACTATAACCTTACCCTTGGGTGTCCTTTTTGTTATTTCTTCTAATAACAGATAGTCCAGTCTTTCATCCTGCAATGGAGACCTATATACAACCCCTATTCTAAACACATTTTATCCCCAGTTTCCACAATCACCCAAATATTTTCTACCTTATTATTAGTTCCTACAACTTCAGGAACCCTTATATTTTCTTTTACATAGAAATAGCAACTCATCCACCTTGCTTTCCTACTATGTTCTTTTTAAATTACTTGTATCCAGGTATGACTATGTCCCAGTCATTGTACAATGATTCTGTTATAGCTACTAAATCCAAGTTGTCCCTAGTCATTATTAAATAATTTATAATTCATCAATTAGAGAAAGAGAAAAAGAAAAAAAAGGGAGAGTGACGAAAAATTCCTGTGTCTCATCCCTTTGAAGCCATGCAAACCCAAATTGCACCATGCAGAGTAAACATACACAAGCCATAAGGAATTTAACACATTATTACCATACACCACCTTGAAATTGTGGGTTGTATTTACACACAGATTTTTGAACCAGGGGCGATACTAGTAATGTTATTAATTAAGGTACAAGAAAATATAAATAGGGGGCGCCCTTGTAAAACCGTGTATATTGTGCCAAAATTATAGACTGCTATATGCAAAAACAAATAATTAAGCTTAATCAAACTCATGAGGTTGTACCAACTAGAATTGGCAATGATAATATGTACATATAACGTAATAACAGTTAGATATCTATATTGGACTATTAGATGTTGAATATGACAAAATAGTGGCCAGATAAGATGGGTAGTCTGCCCCTATCTGGAGATCTATATGGTATAAGAATATTGCCTGTGGATACATTTTGGTTAGTTAGTAATCCTCAGTGTCCAAAAGGATCCAGTCTCATTTAGAGGTAGTAAAGTCCACACTGGGTGAATGGTGAAGCAGGTCAAGGCAGCTATCTGTAGAGGATCAAGGCCACAATCTAGGATCAGTAATCTGCAAGCAACATAGAAACACAGAAACTCCACATGCCCCAATATTGTTTGATGCAAATAAAGGTGTTAGGCGTGGTATATACACTCACATGTAGTATGACACCCCTAGTGGTGCAGAAGGAGCGGTCTGGGGTCAATAACAGTAACCCAGAAGACTGACCTCCAGTGGGTATTCAGTAGTCTGCAGAGGATGATACGAAACACAAAAGTGCCTATATGGCCTAGTATTGTTTGTATAGGCAGGAGATGTAAAGAACTGGTATATAATGCACTCATATTTAGTAGAGCACCTCCCTTGGTGCAGTCAGAGCAGACTGGGATCAATACAGTCACCCAGTAAACTTATGTCCGGCTATCTGGAGCTCCCAATAATCCAGAGATGGAGGTGTAGGTCAAAGAGTAGGTAGTAATAGTAGTCCGACAGCAAGTGGTAAGTATATATAAAAACTCACTTTATTAAAATAATATAAAATAGTAGCAACACATATCTCAGCCAACCAGTGGCTGCTTCATCAGGCTTATTAAAATGAATGTTTCACACTTGCTATATATGCCAGACAAACAAATCTAAATAATGAGCATCACCTGGAGTAGGTGCTTAACAATTAGACCAGTCATGTGGGTCAATGAAACCAATCAAATGAGAGCCCATAGTGTGACCTCACGATGTAAACAAATTTTCAATGACAACATTGTACAGTCTAATACAAGGAGTTCGCAGCACACAGAGAATCATTGTTTTAACATATTAAGGCCTAGATTTGGAGTTCGGCGGTAGCCGTCAAAACCAGCGTTAGAGGCTCCTAACGCTGGTTTTGGCCGCCCGCTGGTATTTGGAGTCAGTGATTAAAGGGTCTAACGCTCACTTTTCAGCCGCGACTTTTCCATACCACAGATCCCCCTACGCCATTTGCGTAGCCTATCTTTTCAATGGGATCTTTCTAACGCTGGTATTTAGAGTCGTTTCTGAAGTGAGCGTTAGAGCTCTAACGACAAGATTCCAGCCGCCTGAAAATAGCAGGAGTTAAGAGCTTTCTGGCTAACGCCGGTTTATAAAGCTCTTAACTACTGTACCCTAAAGTACACTAACACCCATAAACTACCTATGTACCCCTAAACCGAGCTCCCCCCACATCGCCGCCACTCAATTAAAATTTTTAACCCCTAATCTGCCGACCGCCACCTACGTTATATTTATGTACCCCTAATCTGCTGCCCCTAACCCCGCCGACCCCTGTATTATATTTATTCACCCCTAACCTGCCCCCCACAACGTCGCCGCCAGCTACTTACAATAATTAACCCCTAATCTTCCGACCGCAAATCGCCGCCACCTACGTTATCCCTATGTACCCCTAATCTGCTGCCCCTAACATCGCCGACCCCTATATTATATTTATTAACCCCTAATCTGCCCCCCTCAACGTCGCCGACACCTGCCTACACTTATTAACCCCTAATCTGTTCCGATCAGCCAATAGAATGCGAGCTCAATCTGATTGGCTGATGGGATCAGCCAATCGGATTGAACTTGATTCTGATTGGCTGATTCCATCAGCCAATCAGAAAATTCCTACCTTAATTCCGATTGGCTGATAGAATCCTATCAGCCAATCGGAATTCGAGGGACGCCATCTTGGATGACGTCCCTTAAAGGAACCGTCATTAGTCGGGAGACATCGGAAGAAGAGGATGGATCCGCGTCGCCTGCTTCAAGATGGACCCGCTCCGCACCGGATGGAAGAAGATCGAAGATGCCGCTTGGAGAAGATGTTTGCCGGTCCGGATGTCCTCTTCTTGCCGGATAGGAGGAAGACTTTGGAGCACCGGATTATGGATCGCCAACCCCCGCTTGGGTTGGATGAAGATCTTGGAGCCAGGACGGATCGGTGATACCTGGATGGTGAAGACAAGGTAGGAAGATCTTCAGGGGATTAGTGTTAGGTTTATTTAAGGGGGGTTTGGGTTAGATTAGGGGTATGTGGGTGGTGGGTTGTAATGTTGGGGGGGGGTATTGTATGTTTTATTTTACAGGCAAAAGAGCTGATATTCTTGGGGCATGCCCCGCAAAGGGCCCTGTTCAGGGCTGGTAAGGTAAAAGAGCTTGTAACTTTTTAAATTTAGAATAGGGTAGGGAATTTTTTATTTTGGGGGGCTTTGTTATTTTATTAGGGGGCTTAGAGTAGGTGTACTTAGTTTAAAATTGTTGTAATATTTTTCTTATGTTTGTAAATATTTTTTTATTTTCTGTAACTTAGTTCTTTTTTATTTTTTGTACTTTAGCTAGTTTATTTAATTGTATTTATTTGTAGCAATTGTGTTTAATTAATTTATTGATAGTGTAGTGTTAGGTTAATTGTAGGTAATTGTAGGTAGTTTATTTAATTATTTTATTGATAGGGTAGTGTTAGGTTTAATTATAACTTAGGTTAGGATTTATTTTACAGGTAAATTTGTTATTATTTTAACTAGGTAACTATTAAATAGTTCTTAACTATTTAATAGCTATTGTACCTGGTTAAAATAATTACAAAGTTGCCTGTAAAATAAATATTAATCCTAAAATAGCTATAATATAATTATAATTTATATTGTAGCTATATTAGGATTTATTTTACAGGTAAGTATTTAGCTTTAAATAGGAATCATTTATTTAATAAGAGTTAATTTATTTCGTTAGATAAAAATTATATTTAAGTTAGGGGGGTGTTAGTGTTAGGGTTAGACTTAGCTTTAGGGGTTAATCCATTTATTAGAATAGCGGTGAGCTCCGGTCGGCAGATTAGGGGTTAATAATTGAAGTTAGGTGTCGGCGATGTTAGGGAGGGCAGATTAGGGGTTAATACTATTTATGATAGGGTTAGTGATGCGGATTAGGGGTTAATAACTTTATTATAGTAGCGCTCAGGTCCGCTCGGCAGATTAGGGGTTAATAAGTGTAGGTAGGTGTCGGCGACGTTGTGGGGGGCAGATTAGGGGTTAATAAATATAATATAGGGGTCGGCGGTGTTAGGGGCAGCAGATTAGGGGTACATAGGGAGAACGTAGGTTGCGGCGGTTTACGGAGCGGCAGATTAGGGGTTAAAAGTGTAATGCAGGGGTCAGTGATAGCGGGGGCGGCAGAATAGGGGTTAATAAGTGTAAGGGTAGGGGTGTTTAGACTCGGGGTACATGTTAGGGTGTTAGGTGCAGACGTAGGAAGTGTTTCCCCATAGGAAACAATGGGGCTGCGTTAGGAGCTGAACGCTGCTTTTTTGCAGGTGTTAGGTTTTTTTTCAGCTCAAACAGTCCCATTGTTTCCTATGGGAGAATCGTGCACGAGCACGTTTTTGAGGCCGGCCGCGTCCGTAAGCAACTCTGGTATCGAGAGTTGCATTTGCGGTAAAAATGCTCTACGCTCCTTTTTTGGAGCCTAACGCAGCATTTGTTTTAACTCTCGATACCAGAGTTAAATTTATGGTGCGGCCAGAAAAAAGCCCGCGGAGCGTTAACAGCCCTTTTACCGCCGAACTCCAAATCTAGGCCTAAATGTTTTAACTATTATACAGTATATATAGAGTCACAAATCTGTTCTTATATAGAGATATTTGATAGATCATAGATTCTCCAAGATCATTTATACAAATTATTTGTCAGTATTTGAGCAGTTAATTCGTATCAAGGACCCTTCTTTCCAAAGCAAAATATACAATATTTAGTAAAGGTGTCTAACATTCTAATTGATCATCTAGTAATTATTCAGGGCGAAACTACTTAATGATAGATTGAAATAAAAATTATATCTATAAAATTTAAACCTTGTATGGAAAGCCATATATGTATAACATTTAGAAGGTATCCTCCTAGCTTGTGTACCTAACGATCGTTATAATGGTACTTAATCTCACTTACTATAGTTGTATATAGAGAGATCTTAGTCGTTGGATTCTGGATATATTCTTTGTTTGTAGCCGTAATGGCGTTAAAGAGGTTGGCTATAGTCGACACTTAGAGCTGGTGTGTTAGTCATATGACGCTGAGGGAAAACTTAGTGACGTAGCCTATAGAAGATAGGACTTATACAGAAGGTAATGATTGGGCCAGCCACCAAGAACGTAGTGATGTTGGGCGAGCATTTAGCGAGACAATATGAACTGTCTCTATGGCAACCCATTATAATAACGATATGCCCATTCAGTGAACTTTAATTTTTAAAATTATAGGGATAAAACTAGGTGCCCTGTTTGCAATAAAAAGAACTATACCGATTGGCTGATTGGATCAGCCAATAGAATGTGAGGTCAATTCTATTGGCTGATCCAATCAGCCAATCGGATTGAACTTCAATCCAATTGGCTGATTAAATCAACCAATCGGATTTTTCCTACCTTAATTCTGATTGGCCGATAGAATCCTATCAGCCAATCGGAATTCGAGGGACGCCATCTTGGATGACGTCATTTAAAGGAACCTTCATTCGTTGTTAGTCTGTCGGCCGAGGAGGATGTTCCGCGTCGGAGGTCTTGAAGATGGAGCCACGGATGGATGAAGACTTCTGCCGAAGGGAGGACCACATCGCCCGGATTGGATGAAGAATTCGGCCCGGCTGGGTGAACACGGCTCAAGGTAGGGTGGTCTTCAGGGGGTAAGTGTTAGGGTTTTTTTAAGGGGGGATCGGGTGGGTTTTAGAGAAGGGGTGTGTGGGTGGTGGGTTTTAATGTTGGGGGGGTCTTGTATTTTTTTTTACAGGTAAAAGAGCTGATAACTTTGGGGCAATGCCCGCAAAAAGCCCTTTTAAGGGCTGGTAAAAGAGCTGATTACTTTTGTAATTTAGTATAGGGTAGGGAATTTTATTATTTTGGGGGGCTTTTTTATTTTATTAGGGGGCTTAGATTAGGTGTAATTCGATTAAAATTCTTGTAATATTTTTTTATTTTTTGTAATTTAGTGTTTGTTTTTTTGTACTATAGTTTAGTTTATTTAATTGTATTTTAGTTTAGATAATTGTAGGTAATTTATTTAATTAATTTATTGATAGTGTAGTGTTAGGTGTATTTGTAACTTAGGTTAGGATTTATTTTACAGGTAATTTTGTAATTATTTTAACTAGGTAGCTATTCAATAGTTATTAACTATTTAATAGCTATTGTACCTAGTTAAAATAAATACAAAGTTGCCTGTAAAAGAAATATAAATCCTAAAATAGCAACAATGTAACTATTAGTTATATTGTAGCTATATTAGGGTTTATTTTATAGGTAAGTATTTAGTTTTAAATAGGATTAATTTATTTAATTATATTAATTTTATTTTGTCTTATTTAAATTATATTTAACTTAGGGGGGTGTTAGGGTTAGACTTAGGTTTAGGGGTTAATACATTTATTATAGTAGCGGCGACGTTGGGGGTGGGAGATTAGAGGTTAATAATTGTAGGTAGGTGGCGGCGATGTTGGGGGGGGCAGATCAGGGGTTAATAAAATGTATTATAGTGTTTGCGAGGCGGGAGTGCGGCGGTTTAGGGGTTAATACATTTATTATAGTGGCGGCGATGTCCGGTCAGCAGATTAGGGGTTAATAATTGTAGGTAGGTGGCGGCGACGTTGGGGGGCGGAAGATTAGGGGTTAATAAATATAATGTAGGTGGCAGCGGTGTCCGGAGCGTCAGATTAGGGGTTAATAATATAATGTAGGTATCAGTGATAGTGGGGGCGGCAGATTAGGGGTTAATAAGTGTAAGATTAGGGATGTTTAGACTCGGGGTTCATGTTAGGGTGTTAGGTGTAGACTTAGAAAGTGTTTCCCCATAGGAAACAATGGGGCTGCGTTAGGAGCTGAATGCTGCTTTTTTGCAGGTGTTAGGTTTTTTTTTCAGCCGTGCTGGTATTGAGGTGAGAAGTGGAGCTAAATTTTGTTCAATGCTCACTTTTCTGAGGCTAACGCAGCCATTCAGAAAACTTGTAATACCAGTGTTGTTTAAAGTAAGCGCTGGAAAAAAAAGGAGCGTTAGCCCCACAAGTTTTTACCAACAAAAATCGGAATCTAGCCGTCAGTTTGTCCATTGGTCTGAGGATGGTAGCCAGATGACAAGAAAACGGTGGTTCCAATCAATTTACAAAAGGCTCTCCAGAAGGCAGAGATGAACTGTGAACCCCTGTCAGAGACAATATTTACAGGAATGCCATGAAGTCATACCACATGCAAGAGAAAAAGGGAAGCCAATTCCTGAGCAGAAGGCAGTTTGATTAGGGGTACTAAGTGAGCCAGTCTGGAAAAGCGATCCACCACAACCCAGATAACGCTATGGTGGTCGGAAGAGGAGAGTCTTGTTGGTAGCACAAACTGTGCAGGCTTTCACATAGTCCTGAGCGTCAGACTTTATAGTAAGCCACCAAACATGCTGGTGAAGACGCCTGAAGGTCCTAGTCGAACCAGGATGTCCAGAGAGTTTGCTATCATGAGCCCAGGCTAGCACAGGGACACGGAGATTCTGACGTACAAAGAGGATATCAGAGGCCATGGGGGCACCAGGAGGTTTACTAGACTGAGCATGTTGCAATCTTTGCAGAAGAGTGGTATTGAGTTGAGCGATCACACAGGAGGGGGGTATGATGTATTCAATAGGAGCTTCGGAGGAATCACTTGAGTGAGAGAACTGATGGGAAAGGGCGTCCGCCTTCTTGTTCTTGGTCCCAGGAAGTTAGGAAGCCACAAAGTGAACATGGGAAAAGAACAAAGCCCACCTAGCCTGACGAGGGTTGAGTCGATGAGCAGTTTCTAGGTAAGTCAGATTCTTATGGTCGGTGAGGATTTGAATAGGATTGGCGGTGCCCTCCAACCAGTGATGCCATTTGGTTAAGGCCATTTTAATGGCTAAGAGTTCATGATTTCCCACATCGTAGTTCCTCTCAGCAGGAGTGAAACGTTTAGAAGAAAAGGCTATCGGGTGTGATTTGGAAGTCAGAGGGTCTCTTTGGGTAAGAACTGCTCCAGCCCCTACCTCATAGGCATCAACCTCTAAAGTGAACTGTAGGTCAGGATCAGGATGGCAGAGGACAGTAGCAGAACAGAAAGCCTTTTTCAGAGAAGTAAAGGCATTTATGGCCTCAGGAGGCCAATGTTTGCAGTCCTTATTCCGTCTAGTCAATTCAGTCAGAGGTGCGACTGTTTGGAAAAAGTTCTTTATGAACTTGCGGTAATAATTGTAGAACTCCAAGAACCTCTGTAATTCCTTTAAGGAGGCAGGTTGAGGCCATTCCAGTACAGCAGAGAGTTTAGCAGGATCCATGGAAAAACCCTCCTGCGAGATGACATATCCAAGAATTGGATCCGGACTTGATCAAACTCACATTTTTCTAGCTTCACTACCAAAGAGTTATCCCTGAGACGAAGAAGCACCTGTCTCACGTGCCTGAGATGCTCCTCTAAAGTGGAAGAGAAAACAAGGATATCATCGAAGTAGACTATGACAGTGCGGTTGAGGAGGTCACGAAAGACGTTGTTGACAAATGCATGGAAGACTGCAGGGGCATTACACAGCCCATAGGGCATTACAAGGTATTCATAATGCCCAGATCTTGTGTTGAAGGCAGTCTTCCATTCGTGGCCTGGAGAGATGCAAATTAAATTGTATGCCCCACATAAGTCCAATTTAGTGAAGAATTGAGCATTCTGGAGTGAGTCATACAATTCGGGGATCAGTGGTATGGGATAGCGATTCTTGATGGTTATGTTGTTCAAGGCCCAGTAGTCTATGCAGGGTCTGAGCCCACCATCCTTCTTACCAACAAAAAAGAAACCAGCCCCAGCAGGAGAGGAAGAAGGGTGAATGAAACCTTTAGCTAGGTTCTCTTGGATGTACTCCTCCATGGATTTGGTTTCAGCCTTGGAGAGTGGATACATCCTGCCTTTGGGAAGTAGGGCTCTGGGAAGGAGGTCAATCTTGCAGTCATAGGGACGGTGGGGTGGCAGCACATCAGCTGCTTTTTTTTCAAACACATCAGCAAAGTCTGCATATACCAAAGGAAGGATGGACGGAGTCAGGATGCTGGCTATGGGAACGTGGAGCAGGGGAGTGACTTTAGCAAGGCAGGAGTGGAAACAGGAGGCACCCCAAGAAGTCAGTTGTCCCTCAGCCCAGTCAAACTGTGGATTGTGTAAGCGAAGCCAAGGGAGGCCTAGGATGACAGGCTGAGCTGGGGAATGAATGACCTCGAACTGGAGCTGTTCGGTATGAAGAACACCCACAGTCAGGGTCAGGGGTGCTGACTCAAAATTGATCAAACCTGAACCAAGGGGGGAGCCATCCAGGGTAGTTATCTTGAGACAATGTCTTTTCTGTAGAAGAGGTAGACCAGCTTGAATCATAAAACGGTGATCCAGGAAGTTGCCAGCTGCCCCCGAATCAATGAAGGCCTGAGTGTGGACAGTATTCTGAAGGAAGATAAGGGTAACAGGTACCAGGATCCGACAGGAGTGAGGGGATTTGGTAGAGATCATGCTTAGAGGTACCCCTGTGTTATCCTCTAAGCATTGGCTTTTCCCGGCCGAATGTCACAGTCCTTTAGTTGGTGGGAGTTAGAGCCACAATAAAAGCATAGTCTCAGTCTCCTTCTTCTCTTTCTCTTGGACTCTGAAGGTTTGAAGGAGGAGAGGTCCATGGGTTCCTCCACTGAGGTAACTGGAGCTGCAGAAGGGGTAGAGGATACCACCTGAGCCGAACAAACAGGGGGACAGGAAGGAAGGACCCTCCTAGTTCGGTCTCTCTCTGCTTGTATCTCCTGAAACCGAGAGTCCAGGCTGATACAAAGTGCTATAGAGTCTTCCAAAGTAGAAGGAATATCTCGATAGGTGAGTTCATCTTTGATACGTTCATGCAGACCCCTCCTGAAGGCTGCCTTGAGAGCACTGCCATCCCAGGAGGTTTCAAGTGCGAAGGTGTGGAACTCCATGGCAAACCGAGCCACGGGTCTGTTGCCCTGGTGAAGATCCAGGAGGTAATATTCCGCAGCAGAGGTATGGCCAGAAGTCCCAAACACAGCAGAAAATACAGAGATGAAATCATCAGCATCATGCAGGAGTGGAGCGTCCTGTTCCAGAAGAGGAGAGACCCATGCTAGGGCCTTGTCTTTCAGCAAGGAAATGATAAAGGTGACCCTTGACTGGGGAGACTGAAAGGTGTGGGTATCATTACAGAAGTGCAGCCTGCATTGGTTAAGGAAAGCCCTGCAATCCGTAGTACCTTCATACTTGTCAGGCAAAGGTATCCGGGGTATGCTTCCAGAAGCAGAGGGAGAAGCCACAGTACTAGGAGCAGGGACTGGTGGTGTAACAACAGGAGTGGTACTCCTCGAAGTGAATAGCAAGGAGAGTTGAGCGGTGATAGCCTCCAGCTTGGAATCCATATTCTGCAATTGTGTAGTATGGGTTTCCAACATCTGTCCTTGGAGATAAACAGATCGTGCCACCTCATTAGGTTCCAAGGCCCAAGTATAATGTGAGGCTCGTGGGATACTACTCTATCAGACCGAAACTCGGCCAGAAGTCTTGTTATCCCGGCATTGAGTCGGAAAGATAGGGAATATCCCAGAGCAGAGAATATCAGGAAAATGAGGAGAGCGGCACTCACCACAGGCAGGACAGCACAAGGCAAATAGGCAGACAGGATACAGCAACAGAAAAGCAGACCAGCAATTCAAGGGTTAACCAGGTAACGTAGTAAGACAGGCAAGGTTTCGGCAACAAGTTATCAGTCCAGCAGATTAGGGGTTAACCAGGTAGCGTAGTAAGACAGGCAGGGTTCAGCAACAAGGTATCAGTCCAGCAGATTAGGGGTTAATCAGGTAGAGTAGTGAGTCAGGCAGGGTTCAGTAACAAGGTATCAGTCCAGCAGATTAGGGGTTAATCAGGTAGAGTAGTGAGACAGGCAGGGTTCAGCAACAAGTGTCAGTCCAGCAGATTAGGGGTTAACCAGTTAGAGTAGTGAGACAGGCAGGGTTCAGCAACAAGTATCAGTCCAGCAGATTAGGGGTTAACCAGTTAGAGTAGTGAGACAGACAGGGTTCAGCAACAAGTATCAATCCAGCAAACGATCTGTCACTCCTAGGAGCACAAGAAGTAGCACCTATACTTGGGCAGTGAAAGGTTGCTTGCTGCCCATTTAAATACCTTTGGCAAGCCGCGAAGAGACCGGCCAGCATCAGGAGCGTGCGGCGATGATGTTAGCGCCGCAGGCATACTGAGCCAACACAGCCCTAGGCAACGAGCATGGAGAGGACCCCGCGCCCCTTGCAACAGCTTGGCATGACAATCTCTAACGATTTTACTTTGTGCTAGTTTGTTTTTAAGTATTGGGACCCTTCTGTATACTATTTTAGGTTTTAGAGATGTGTGATTTTTTTAAGTATGGATCATCACAAATGATGGGCCAATGCTTAGAGATGATTCTTTTTATCTCTCGATGTTGGTTACTAAATCCAGTGATGAGCAAAGGAGTTTTAGGGTCATCATTTGATTTCTGTTTGTTGTTTTTGTTCTTGTTTTGTGTAAAATAAGAAGTCCTATCGTCATGTAAGGCTCTAAGATAACCTTTCTGTATCAATTCTAAGGGATATCCTTTCTCAAGGAATCTATCTTTTAATATATTAGACTGTAATTTATAACTCTCTACTGTGCTACAGTTGCGTCTGATGCGTCTAAACTGTCCATAGGGGACGTTCTTTTTCCAACTATAATAATGATTACTGTTAAAATTTAGGAAACTATTGCAGTCTACTTTTTTTTAAATATGTCTCAGACATAATTGTACCCGAAGACGAGAAATACAGTATTAAGTCAAGATATTCAATTTTAGTTGGTTGAATATTACTGGTGAATTCTAGACCAAAATCATTCACATTAAGGGTGTCTGTGAAAAGAGAGCTTCCTCATGAGACCCATTAAATAGAAAAATCAGGTAATCTATATAACGACCATAGTACACCAGGTTAGCGCCCATAGCAGACCCGTAAATATGGGTCTCCTCAAATTTGCCCATATATAGGTTTGCGAAGCTGGGGGCGACCCTGGTGCCCATGGTCGTACCTTTAATCTGTAGATAGAATGATCCTTGATATTGAAAATATTTATGGTGGAGAATAAAATGTATTACTTCAATAATAAAATGTTGTCGTTTGCTAGGCATGTATATGTCCATTTGTAAATAGGATTGGATCACTAGTAAACCTTTATCGTGGGGGATGTTGTAGTATAGAGAACTTACATCACTAGTGATCCACCATAATTCCTGATTAATATTTGTGATTCCTAGACTAGTTAATTTATTCAATAGGTCTGATGAATCTCTAATGAATGAAGGTAGAGCTAAAACATACTTCTGTAAAAATGAATCAATGTATGCTGAGAGGTTATCAGTTAGACTCCTGTTGCCAGCTAATCAAAAAAAGAGAAGAGTAATTCCGGATATTCCATAAGTAAAAAAAGAATTTATTAGTTTAAATTTAAAATGAACAAGGAGTGCACATAAACTGACAGGTTTTACGCGTTTCGGCTGGGGCCGTAATCATAAACCTAAACAGACACAAGTGTGTATTGTTTAAAAAGGGTAGGTAGCAAATAGCTATTTGATGGTACTCGACACACCCCTTATTAACCATTTGGATGAAAATGCACAAAAATATATACATACACATATGCAGAGTAAATGAATTACAGGATATGAAGAAATGGTATTAACATATGAAAAAATGGTATTAACATATAGTTGATCCCATATTAGAGGAACTATATATATGCGACTCTTAATAGTACCTATAATGGTCAAATTAATGTGTGTAAGCAAATTACAATTGCAAATTATTAAAAATGCATGGGGAACATTAACAGTTTACACTCCATACAAATATTCGCAAGTGTATTAAATTGATTGCTACATACTGACTAATGCTGATAGAGTACATACAACTTGAATCAACTAAATGTGCCTTACAAATACATGTTTATATATAGTTAGAGAAAGATAAAGAACTAAATTTTACCAATATATACGTACACAGTATTATAATGCCAAATGTAAGTGCCATGATGGAATTAAATATTAGTTATAATACACAACTTAAAGAAATCCATTTTGTGTATCTGTGATGAATCAAAAACGCTTACCACATATGTATAAACATCATTTGAATATATAAGGATATTAAATATAAACTTAGAGGTAGTGGTAAATAAATGACACAATTGTTGCCATAGTTACATTCACAGAAAACTTTTTTGGACTTGAGAAAGAAAGAATGTGTATCAACTATATGATGTTATATGTTATTGTATATCTACTATGTACCAAAAAGGACAAAGATAAGATAAAGTAGAAATAAAAATAAATTAGAAATAAAAATGTGAGGTAAAGTTTAGTCAGACTTTTGTGTACTGGACCATGAAGCCGCTACCTCCAATGGTTAATGACATCAAACTCAGAGTTGAAACCATGGGGGATCTGAGTGCGCAGCTTCATGATCCAGTATATTTCCTGTCTAGCAAGGATCTGATCCTTGTTACCTCCCCTAGGGGGCAGACGTATAACTTCAATCGCCCTCCACTTGAAGGAGGTGATGTTCTTGTGGTGTACCTCAATGAAGTGCCTTGAAAGGGCAGAGAAAGGTTTCTCATATTTAATATATCCAAGATGTTCACGGATGCGAGTCCTGACATCTCTGCTCGTCATACCCACATACTGTTTAGAGTGTTCAACGCATTCAATGAGGTACACCACATAATTACTTGAACAATTGATACATCCTTTAGTAGCAAATCTCTCTGTGGTAGCACATGAGTAAAACTCCTTACTCTCCACAATCGACTCACAAGCTTTACATCGATAATTGCCACATTTGTATGTGCCATTAACATGGAGCCAAGCGCTCATGTTTCTCCTTCTGTCTGGTAATTGACTTGGTGCAAGTATGTTGGCCATAGTAAGGTTCTTGGAATATATACATTTGAAACCTTGTTTCACTATGGGCTGTAACTGCGTATCCTCTAGTAGAATAGGAAAATATTTCTTGATTATGTGACATACTGTATAGTAATCAGATGACTATTGAGTGATGAACGACAGTGGCCTCTCTTTATTTGCTGTAGACTTGTTTAAATTCAACTGTCGTCCATCACCCAATAAAGTTTTCTGTGCATATTGATCAAGCATCTTGGGAGAGTAGCCCCTATTCCTGAGTCTTTGTTTAATTTCTTTACTTTCCTCAATGTATGCAGATTTGCTGCTACAGATTCTCCTTGCTCTCAAGAACTGGCTCTTGGCTATCCCCTTGAACACATGTGGAGGATGTCCACTCTTATGGTGTAGAATAGTGTTGCCTGATATGGGCTTTCTATATAATTTAGAGTGTATGATGTGCTCAACGGGATCTCCAATAAGAGTGACATCATGAAAGTTTACACTTTCTCCCTGCCACTCATATGTGAACTTGAGACTATGGGGACAATCATTTAGGTATTGGAGGAAAAGTTTTGCTCTACTCTCTGTAGATGACCAAACAAAAATCAGGTCATCTATAAAGCGCCTGTAGAACATTACCTCTGCTCCGAAGGGGTTCTCAGTGTTGAAAATAAAGTTACGCTCGAGCCAGCCCATATACAAATTTGCATAAGAGGGGGCAAATTTGGCCCCCATTGGCTGTGCCCTGTTTCTGTAAATAGAAGACCCCCTCGAAGCAGAAGTAATTATGTTCCAGGAGGTATTCAGTGACCCGCAAGAGATAAGCAATGATCTCATCAGTCAAATCACCACTAGATGAAAGAAAATATTTTATAGCTTGAATGCCCATGTGGTGTGGTATAGTGGAGTAAAGGGAAACCATTTCGACCATCAGCCAACTGTGGTTATAATCCCAACTGAACTCATTCAGGAGTTTGAGAATATGTGACGTGTCGTGAATGTAACTGTGTAGGGCCAATACGTAGGGTTGGAGAACCCCATCGAGCCAATCACATAATGGCTCCAATAAGGAACCAATACCTGATACGATTGGACGGCCCCTGATGTTAGTCAGGCTTTTGTGAACTTTGGGGAGATGATGGAAGACGGGGACGATGGGATGTTGAACATACAATGATTCAGCAGTTTGCTGATCAAATACTCCCAATTCAACCCCGTCATCCAACATCTGCCAAAGTTCACTTTGGTACCTTGTAGTGGGATTGTGTTGGAGAATCGAATAAGTGGACTGGTCACTTAACTGGCGAAGTGCCTCATCCACATAAGTAGTCCTATCCATCACCACCACACTGCCCCCTTTATCAGATTGACGAATTACGATGGATTTGTTATTACGAAGGGAGGCAAGGGCTTCTTTCTCTGATCTAGAGAGATTTTTTGGAGTGGACGTGGCAGTTTGATTAAGTTTATGTAAGTCCTCTACAACCCTTTTATGAAATACCTCTAAAGACTTACCCCGATGTTGTATGGGGTAAAAATCAGAGGCAAACTTCCTTTTGGGAAATTTTACATTAGAGGTATTTACTGTCGGCATAGATTCTCTCTCTATGGTCTCTAGGGATATGACACTACAGGCTTCAGAAAATGTATTAGTTAACATATCATGTCCTGTGTCAATGTTGATCCTATCCTGTTGATGTGTTTCGGGGTTGGAGTTTTCTATCATATTAAAGTGTTTATTTAAAGTTATCTTCCTAACAAAGCGATTAAGGTCAATAATGGTCTGGAAAAGATTAAATTTCCTATTGGGACAAAAGCCCAGTCCATATTCCAAAACCTTAGTTTCTGCTTTGTTAAGACTATAGGAAGACACATTAATAACACTAGTGGTTATGGCTGAGTGATCACTTTTGGATCCCTCAGGGTGTACCTGAGTTTGATAGTCTGTTTCCCTCCCCCTCCTGTATGTTTTTTGGCCACCTGAAAAACCTGGGGCTGAATTTTAGTGGTGAGATTTGTGGATTTAGATCTGGTTCCTGGCTCAAAGTTATTTACACTGGTAGTATGTGCACCTGATGTTTGGGGAATAATAGTACTCACAGTATTGCTGTTTTCACAGGATATTATTGAATCAGAGTCACAATTTTTGTCACTATCATTATCATTGCCTGAACTCTCATCACAAGAAGTAGAAACTCCCTGTGAGGAAACATCCTCATCAGTGGTTTCTTGGTCAGAGAAAGTGACCCTCTTTTTGGTTTTATTTTTTCGCTTCTTGTGTTGAGAGCTCTGTTGTTCAGAACCAGTGGAAACAGCCAAAGTGTCAATCCCACTGCCAGTGTTTTGTTTGTTACTTTTGTTTTTATTTTCATTTTTACCACTGTTATTATTATTAATGGCTTTTTGTCTGTTGTTATGTGAGCGTCTGAATCTTTTTTGTCTTTGCCAGATGAACACCTGTCCTGTATAATCTTTCTGGTCACGCAAAAATTTTGTATGTTTTGTTTGTATTAAATTTTGCCTGGCCGACTCAACAACCTCTCTTAGCATGCCATCAAAATTAACATATTCATCACAGGTTTTAAACTGATTCAAATCTGCCTGTAATTTAGCAATTTCATTTCTCACAATATTGTCTATTCTGTTCAGATTTAAATTTTATGAGCATAGCCATTAGGCGCAAGGAGCATTCTGATAGTATACAGTTACATTCTCTGATAAAGTCATTGTCCATGATCTCAAAGTTTGGAAATTTCTTTACTCTGAGTCCCCTAGGAATCATGTTGAGAGCGAAATATTTGTTAAGGATCCATGTGTCAAGTTTTAGTCTGATTTCTTTTAACCTCAGAATTTCCAAATTATTAAATACATATCCCAACTTAATATCAGTAGAAGAATTCTTCCAACTCTAAACCATCCAAGTCCTAGTCATCTAAACTCTGCAGTGAATAAAATTGTGCAGATTCAAGTGTACTTTCCATTGTTGAAAAAGCTTGTATGCAGCCAAAGGTTACCCCCTTAAAGTAGTTCTGTGCCCTAGATAAAGTCCAGAGTCAAGGATAATCACAAAAAACAAACGAATGTTACAATGTGTATACAGCGGTATTCCTTCCACGAATAATAAACGGTATACTGAGGGTTAAAGTGTGAAGAACATCAGAGTCCCAGTATATGCAGTGTTAGGCTCTATACAAATCCCCATAGAAATAATCACACTATTGCTGTACACACGGACTCACCAAAAAACCTCTCGGGTATCCACACTCGCGGAAACAGAGTACCAGGCTCTGACTGCTCGATCCAGGATTCTTGTCACCCAAATAACGGGATTCTTATGGTCCGCTGTTCAACTCGACTCACGCTGGTGAGGAAACCGACTCAGCGCCACTTTGATCCTCGCAGAGGAAACTCCTCAATGGTCGTGACGTAATAGACCCTTCTCCAATAGCAACGGAGGCTGGTGAGTCACGTGGGGGGATGTAGCCATTCATGCTCTGAGTAGTAGAATGTTTGCTGTGTAGTCTTCAACCCTGTATCATATACGGGGTAATGCAAAATGTGAAACCTCCGGGGGTAGCCAAAATTTAGCTGAGGAAATCGGGAACTAGTAAAAGGATTCCTTGTAATCCAGGTAAGGCAAATCAAAAAAAGAGAGGAGTGGTTCCGGATATTCCATAAGTAAAAAAAGGCTTTTTTTACCCTCAGTATACCGTTTATTATTCGAGGAAGGAATACCGCTGTATACACATAGTAACATTCGTGCCCCTGGTATTAAGCCAGGAATTCTATTTGTTTTTTGTGATTATCCTTGACTCTGGACTTTATCTAGGGCACAGAACTACTTTAAGGGGGGTAGCCTTTGGCTGCATACAAGCTTTTTCAACAATGGAAAGTGCACTTGAATCTGCACAATTTTATTCACTGCAGAGTTTAGATGACCAGGACTTGGATGGTTTAGAGTTGGAAGAATTTTTCATTACATCTTCTACTGATATTAAGTTGGGATATGTATTTAATAATTTGGAAATTCTGAGGTTAAAAGAAATCAGACTAAAACTTGACACATGGATCCTTAACAAATATTTCGCTCTCAACATGATTCCTAGGGGACTCAGAGTAAAGAAATTTCCAAACTTTGAGATCATGGACAGTGACTTTATCAGAGAATGTAACTGTATACTATCAGAATGCTCCTTGCGCCTAATGGCTATGCTCATAAAATTTAAATCTGAACAGAATAGACAATATTGTGAGAAATGAAATTGCTAAATTACAGGCAGATTTGAATCAGTTTAAAACCTGTGATGAATATGTTCATTTTGATGGCATGCTAAGAGAGGTTGTTGAGTCGGCCAGGCAAAATTTAATACAAACAAAACATACAAAATTTTTGCGTGACCAGAAAGATTATACAGGACAGGTGTTCATCTGGCAAAGACAAAAAAGATTCAGACGCTCACATAACAACAGACAAAAAGCCATTAATAATAATAACAGTGGTAAAAATGAAAATAAAAACAAAAGTAACAAACAAAACACTGGCAGTGGGATTGACACTTTGGCTGTTTCCACTGGTTCTGAACAACAGAGCTCTCAACACAAGAAGCGAAAAAATAAAACCAAAAAGAGGGTCACTTTCTCTGACCAAGAAACCACTGATGAGGATGTTTCCTCACAGGGAGTTTCTACTTCTTGTGATTAGAGTTCAGGCAATGATAATGATAGTGACAAAAATTGTGACTCTGATTCAATAATATCCTGTGAAAACAGCAATACTGTGAGTACTATTATTCCCCAAAAATCAGGTGCACCTACTACCAGTGTAAATAACGTTGAGCCAGGAGCCAGATCTAAATTCACAAATCTCTCTACTAAAATTCAGCCCCAGGTTTTTCAGGTGGCCAAAAAACATACAGGAGGGGGAGGGAAACAGACTATCAAACTCAGGTACACCCTGAGGGATCCAAAAGTGATCACTCAGCCATAACCACTAGTGTTATTAATGTGTCTTCCTATAGTCTTAACAAAGCAGAAACTAAGGTTTTGGAATATGGACTGGGCTTTTGTCCCAATAGGAAATTTAATCTTTTCCAGACCATTATTGACCTTAATCGCTTTGTTAGGAAGATAACTGTTACGGTACCAACAGGATACCAAGGGTTAATACCAGATGGAAGATGCCCTGAATGAGCGATTAGCAACTCACAACCCAGCTAATTCCCCCCTCAAATATGAGACCAGGCTCCACATTGAAGGTTAAAACAGAATGTAATTTATTGAAGGCTGTATGCCCAGTATTTATGCAGGTCTGACCCCAGATGGGGGGTTGAAAGAATATTGTACATTAGATAGAGGGAAAATGCCCTTTGCCATGATACAATAGAATTACATTACTTAAGCAGATAAACAATTTAGTCTTTCTTATCACCTGGGCGTCTGCTCTCTGGATGTGATTAAACAATGTGAATGTTTATCACTAAACTTAATTACAGTACACAATAGCTGAGGCTAGCAACCTTGCCTTTAGAAAATAGCTTCTTAAAGCTGAACAAAGTTAACTCTTTCAGTACTGACAGAAGGGTCTGTCACATAGCTCCCCCCTAGTGAAACAGTCCGGCAGACCCGGCTTGACCCTTTGGTGGGTCAACCTGGGGATGACCAGACTAGGAGGTGGTAGGCATGTCAATTTGCCGGGACAATCCATCTGTATTCCCGTTATGAGAGAGAATCCCTGTCCGTATAAATAAGGGTTCAACCTCTTCAGTGCCCCGACTAGGGCTAAACAGTCCTTCAAAATATTATCGGCTTCTTTACGTGGTTTTTGTACCTGCTCTTTATAGGTATCCACAATCCCTTCATACTGACATAGGGTGCCCTTGAGTTGCTGCACCTCACTATGAGCCAGCGTCAGCTTTTCCTCCAGTGTCACTAAGTTTGTCTTTAATGTTTCATGTTCCACTCTCAAGCTGGTGTTTGCTGCAGTCTGTCGGTGCAGCTTGTCTAGCAGAGATTCCCGTTCTAAACGTTCTTTTTCCTCTGCGCTCCTCTTCTCCTTCATCAGCGCCTTGTAACGGGACTTCCACGTATCAATAGCGGATAGAGATTTACTGAGCTCAGCGTCCCGGGGCTCAGCAGCAGGTGGGTCAGTCTCTGCGGCACGGATCTGGGCACGGGTAGGCACAGGGTTAACATCGGTGGGACCCATGGGAGCATAGGCAGAAACAAGGGGGGCCAAGTTTTTTCCAAGGAGAACATCAGCAGGTAAGTCCTTCTTGACCCCCACATTCACAGGTCTAGCGTCCCCTCCCCAATTCAAATGTACCTGGGCAACAGGTAGGCGGAACACTGTGCCCCTGCTACCCTCACAGCCAAGGTGTCTCCAGTGTGCTGTTTCTCAGACACCAAGTTCTTTTGAAGCAAGGTCATGGTAGCACCAGTATCCCGTAGACCACTGACCTCCTTCCCATTCACTTTAACCAGTTGCCGGTTATTCCGGTGGGCAGCTTGCACGGGGTCTGCTTCATGTAGGATGCCCCAGCATTCTTGCTCCTCTACGTAGTGGGCCGCAGGCTGAGGGTTCCGTGGGATTCCGCCGGCTGGTCTTCTCCAGGACTGTGCTTGGTTCGCTGCGTTTAGGGGACACTCTGGTCTTTTGTGCCCTAGTTGCTTACATCCAAAGCACCGAATAGGTTGTGAGTAGCCCCGCAAATTGAACCAGGCTCTCTGAGGGTAGTTCGTGGCCAGAGGCCGTGTGGTATAGCGGTGCGCCGGGGGTTTGTAACTGGCATCTACTGGGGTGACTGGGGGTCTGTACCCCACTCTAGCAGGGGGCTTAGTGGTAGCAGTGTCCAGTTTGCAGGCATCCGTATACTCATCTGCCAGACGAGCAGCTTCATGCAGGGTGGAGGGTTTACGGTCCCGAACCCACTCTCTAACTCCTGCTGATAACTTGTCAAAGCAATGTTCCAACAGGAATAGCTGCAGCACCTCTTCCCCAGATACGGCTTGGCACCCTGCCATCCAGTAAGATGCTGTGCGGTGCACCTTATATGCCCACTCCACGTAGGAATCACCAGCTAATTTAACAGTGTCTCTGAACCGCCTCCGGTATGCCTCTGGTGTAACCGCATACCTGGAGAGCAGAGCCTCTTTTACAGTATTATAATCCCCGACTTCCTCATCTGGAATGGCCCGAAAAGCCTCACTGGCCCGGCCGGATAATTTTCCGGATAATATCGTGACCCAGTCCTTTGCGGGTACCTTGTGTAATGCACATTGCCTCTCAAAATCCGCAAGATACCCATCAATCTCTCCTTCTGTTTTCAGGAAGTTTTTAAAAGCTGCAAAATTTACTTTTCCCTTTTCCACTGGGGTTGCTGTGACTTGTGCTGCTGCAGCGCCGCTTTGGCGAAGTAGGTTGGCCTCCACAGCTGCTATGACCCGGTCGATAATATCCGCAGATGGGTTGGGGCCATAATGTGCCAGTCTTATTTTAACCGCTCAATCAAAACTTGCTTCTTCGGGGGTTCTGTCTGATATGCTGGGCCCATTGGTTCCTTTCGTCCCTGGTACTCCTTCCATCTTAGTCAGTATTGTAATAATCCCCCTCTTCCTGAGGTTACTGGCTTGTGTAGTTGCTCTTCTGGGCGATAATGATCATCCCGTCGCTTGCCACAAATTGTTACGGTATAACCTGGATACCAAGGGTTAATACCAGATGGAAGATGCCCTGAATGAGAGATTAGCAACTCACAACCCAGCTAATTCCCCCCTAAAACATGAGACCAGGCTCCACATTGAAGGTTAAAACAGAATGTAATTTATTGAAGGCTGTATGCCCAGTATTTATGCAGGTCTGACCCCAGATGGGGGGTTGAAAGAATATTGTACATTAGATAGAGGGAAAACGCCCTTTGACATGATACAATAGAATTACATTACTTAAGCAGATAAACAATTTAGTCTTTCTTATCACCTGGGCGTCTGCTCTCTGGATGTGATTAAACAATGTGAATGTTTATCACTAAACTTAATTACAGTACACAATAGCTGAGGCTAGCAACCTTGCCTTTAGAAACTAGCTTCTTAAAGCTGAACAAAGTTAACTCTTTCAGTACTGACAGAAGGGTCTGTCACAATAACTTTAAATAAACACTTTAATAAGATAGAAAACTCCAACCCCCGAAACACATCAACAGGATAGGATCAACATTGACACAGGACATGATATGTTAACTACTACATTTTCTGAAGCCTGTAGTGTCATATCCCTAGAGACCCTAGAGAGAGAATCTATGCCGACAGTAAATACCTCTAATATAAAATTTCCCAGAAGGAAGTTTGCCTCTGATTTTTACCCCATACAACATCGGGGTAAGTCTTTAGAGGTATTCCATAAAAGGGTTGTAGAGGACTTACATAAACTTAATCAAACTGCCACGTCCACACCAAACAATCTCTCTAGATCAGAGAAAGAAGCCCTTGCCTCCCTTCGTAATAACGAATCCATCGTAATTCGTCAATCTGATAAAGGGGGCAGTGTGGTGGTGATGGATAGGACTACTTATGTGGACGAGGCACTTCGCCAGTTAAGTGACCAGTCCACTTATTCGATTCTCCAACACAATCCCACTACAAGGTACCAAAGTGAACTTGGGCAGATATTGGATGACGGGGTTGAATTGGGAGTATTTGATCAGCAAACTGCTGAATAATTGTATGTTCAACATCCCATCGTCCCCGTCTTCCATCATCTCCCCAAAGTTCACAAAAGCCTGACTAACATCAGGGGCCGTCCAATCGTATCAGGTATTGGTTCCTTATTGGAGCCATTATGTGATTGGCTCGATGGGGTTCTCCAACCCTAAGTATTGGCCCTACACAGTTACATTCGCGACACGTCACATATTCTCAAACTCCTGTATGAGTTCAGTTGGGATTATAACCACAGTTGGCTGACGGTCGATGTGGTTTCCCTTTACTCCACTATACCACACCACATGGGCATTCAAGCTATCAAATATTTTCTTTCATCTAGTGGTGATTTGACTGATGAGATCATTGCTTATCTCTTGCGGGTCACTGAATACCTCCTGGAACATAATTACTTCTGCTTCAAGGGGGTCTTCTATTTACAGAAACAGGGCACAGCCATGGGGGCCAAATTTGCCCCCTCTTATGCAAATTTGTATATGGGCTGGCTCGAGCGTAACTTTATTTTCAACACTGAGAACCCCTTCGGAGCAGAGGTAATGTTCTACAGGCGCTTTATAGATGACCTGATTTTTGTTTGGTCATCTACAGAGAGTAGAGCAAAACTTTTCCTCCAATACCTAAATGATTGTCCCCATAGTCTCAAGTTCACTTATGAGTGGCAGGGAGAAAGTGTAAACTTTCTTGATGTCACTCTAATTGGAGATCCCGTTAAGCACATCATACACTCTAAATTATATAGAAAGCCCATATCAGGCAACACTATTCTACACCATAAGAGTGGACATCCTCCACATGTGTTCAATGGGATAGCCAAGAGCCAGTTCTTGAGAGCAAGGAGAATCTGTAGCAGCAAATCTGCATACATTGAGGAAAGTAAAGAAATTAAACAAAAACTCAGGAATAGGGGCTACTCTCCCAAGATGCTTGATCAATATGCACAGAAAACTTTATTGGGTGATGGACGACAGTTGAATTTAAACAAGTCTACAGCAAATAAAGAGAGGCCACTGTCGTTCATCACTCAATAGTCATCTGATTACTATACAGTATGTCACATAATCAAGAAATATTTTCCTATTCTACTAGGGGATACGCAGTTACAGCCCATAGTGAAACAAGGTTTCAAATGTATATATTCCAAGAACCTTACTATGGCCAACATACTTGCACTAAGTCAATTACCAGACAGAAGGAGAAACATGAGCGCTTGGCTCCATGTTAATGGCACATACAAATGTGGCAATTATCGATGTAAAGCTTGTGATTCGATTGTGGAGAGTAAGGAGTTTTGCTCATGTGCTACCACAGAGAGATTTGCTACTAAAGGATGTATCAATTGTTCAAGTAATTATGTGGTGTACCTCATTGAATGCATTGAACACTCTAAACAGTATGTGGGTATGACGAGCAGAGATGTCAGGACTCACATCCGTGAACATCTTGGATATATTAAATATGAGAAACCTTTCTCTGCCCTTTCAAGGCACTTCATTGAGGTACACCACAAGAACATCACCTCCTTCAAATGGAGGGCGATTGAAGGTATACGTCTGCCCCCTAGGGGAGGTAACAAGGATCAGATCCTTGCTAGACAGGAAATATACTGGATCATGAAGCTGCACACTCAGATCCCCCATGGTTTCAACTCTGAGTTTGATGTCATTAACCATTGGAGGTAGCGGCTTCATGGTCCAGTACACAAAAGTCTGACTAAACTTTACCTCACATTTTTATTTCTAATTTATTTTTATTTCTACTTTATCTTATCTTTGTCCTTTTTGGTACATAGTAGATATCCAATAACATATAACATCATATAGTTGATACACATTCTTTCTTTCTCAAGTCCAAAAAAGTTTTCTGTGAATGTAACTATGGCAACAATTGTGTCATTTATTTATTTTTTTTTAAATATTTTATTTTTCCAATGCCAAGTACATAGACAAACATCTAGAATTACAGAGTCATTCAGCTAGATACAGTATGATGGCATGTCTATTCAATACATTAGCATCTCAGTTTTCCAGTATTTTTCCTTGGAGATCCTTTCTCCATCCCTTTTAGGCTCCTTCTCACACCCCACCTAATTGTTATTATCACTCACTAAGTTAGATTATAACATAAATCAGTTCTTGATATGCAGGGTAACATGTTGGTATCATACCTACTGGATACTTAATCTGATTCTATCTCATTCTTCTAATATCCATCCTGCCAGTTCCCCTCCCTCCTCAGAGCTTACCTTATTCCTGGACCCCCCCCCCCCCCGGGTGCCACCCCGGTTCTCTATGTGTCTGTCCCTGTACCGCCACCGATCATGGTTGCTGATTCTGGTCTTTTAGGTAAATATGTTCCATTTCCCATGTAGTTGTGCATTCAGTATGTATTCTGTGTCTTTGAATGGATAGATTATTTGTTTTTGGTTCGCTGTGTCTAAAGTGGTGATGAAGGGTTCCCATTTGGTTATGAATTTTTTTGTTCTGTGTGTTATGTCTCCCTGAGTGTCCAGTTGCTCATAAATCATTTGTTTTCTCAGGGTGTCTTTGAGTTGTGTTAGGCTTGGTGATGCCTGTGACATCCAGTGCTGCAAGATGAGTTTTCTAGTGAGTAGAATTACATTGTTTATGAATCTTGTGTATCTCGGTATCTTCGTTTGATGGTTTAGAAATATCACTGACTCGTTTGATAAGTGAATTTTTTCCCCTGTGCATGTTTCCACCCACCTCTGCACCATGCCCCAGAATTTCGTTAGTTTCGGGCAGTTCCATATCATGTGAGTAATGTTTGGGTTAGGGTTGGAACATTTCGGGCACAGCCCTGATGTATCACTCTTCCACTTGTGGAATATTTTGGGGGTTATGTATGCATTGTGGACTAGTTTGGTGTGGGATTCTCTTATGTCATTTGAGAGCGATGCCTCCCTCACCTCGACAAAACTCTGCACTACACATGTATCTGTGATGTCATGTCCCACCAGGTTCCCCCAGGCAGTTTGTAAATGTGCGATATTGGCTTTGTGTACTTTTGATTGGAGCGTGTTGTAGGTATGCGAGATGGAGGTCACCCCTCCCTTTGTCAACCTTAAGAGTTTATAAATGTCACAGTCTATTTCCATCATATTACCGGCTTTCAGTAGACCTTGCGCGTAGTGTTTTACCTGTAGGTAGGCGAAGTGGTGAGAGTTTGGTATGCCATAGTCATTCTGCAGTTCTATAAATGGTCTGACTGTGGACCCGTTACCTGATAAGACATGTTTTAGGGTTGTTACCCCCCATTTTTCCCATTGTTTAAATGGTTTAGTGGTAAATCCTGCGGGGAAATCTGGGTTACCCCCCAGGGGCAAGTAAACTGTACTGCCATGTGAGACTCTGAGAGTCCCACATAACTTCCACCAAGCCTTTATTGGATTACTAAAAAGGCCCGCCCCCCTGATAATGGGCTCTACCTGTGCCCTGTTCATGTGTGGGAGCATTTTAAGCGACCATGGTTTGATAAATGCTGTCTCCAGCGACTTGTTAGTAAATTGTCCCCCATCCACTAGCCAATCCATCACATATTTTGAAAGGGTTGCCCAGTTGTAATATTCTATGTTGGGGAGTCCTAGCCCCCCCTGCTCTGGTTGACATGTTAGCTTTTGGTAACTGATTCTGTTTTTTCCCCCTCCAAATGAAATTTAAAATGTCCCTATTTAGTGTCTTGAGATCTTGCTTATGAAGTAGCTCTGGCAGCATTTGTAGGGTGTAGAGAAGTTTGGGGAACAGGGTCATCTTTATCAGCCCTATCCTTCCTGTCAGGGTCAGTGGCAATGGCGTCCAATTCAGGAGCATTTGTTTGAGGTTCTGCAATAATGGTTTGAAATTTATTGTATACCATTGATTGGGATCTTTTGTTAGTTTAATGCCTAGATATTTAAACGTGTTTGTGATTACTTTAAAGTTATCTTCCAATGGTGTGTTAGGGTCCCTATTTAGTAGCCATAATAGCTCTGATTTGTCCTTGTTTATCCGGTATCCTGATATGTCACTAAACTCAGCTATCGTCGTCAATAATTTAGGTATGTTCTCTCTGGGGTTTTCTGTGTACAGCACCATGTCGTCAGCGAAGAGCGACAGGTGTATGGTGTCTCTGCCTATGGTCAATCCCTCTGCTTCCTTCCTAATCTTAATCGCCAGTGGTTCAAGCGCCAGGTCAAACAGAAGTGGTGAGAGCGGGCACCCCTGCCGTGTTCCCCTTCTAAGGGGAAATACTTTTGATGGTGACCCATTTATCAAAATCGCCGCCTGGGGGGTACTGTAAATGGTCTTGATAGCTCTCATGTAGGATCCCTTCAGTCCGAATTTTTTAAGGGTGGTAAATAAATGGTCCCATAGTATCTTATCGAAGGCTTTTTCTGCGTCTACTAGAATCAAACATGCCTCCCCCGCACTCTTCTGCCTGTTTCCTCCCTCCTGCTCCCAAAAACGTGATAATACCAGTTGTAGTTTTCTCATGTTTTTTACTGCTGACCTCCCTTTTACAAAACCAGTTTGATCTTCATGAATTAGGAGGGGAAGGACTTCTGCTAATCTATTGGCCAGTATTTTCGTGAATAATTTGTAGTCAGAGTTTAGCAGGGAGATTGGCCTATAGGATGCCGTTAACAATGGGTCTCTGTCAGGTTTGGGAAGGACCGTAATGTTTGCCTCTGCAAATCTGTTGGATAAATTTGTTTTCCCTTCTAGGATTGCATTAAATAGTAGGGCTAGGGTGTCTGCAGTTTCTGTACTGAGCATTTTATAGAATTCTCCAGGAAGGCCATCAGGCCCCGGGGATTTCTCTAGAGGGAGTGAATCGATAGCCTTGGTGATTTCTAATGGTTGGATTGGGGCATTGAGTTTTTGTACGTAGTCTTCGCTTAGCTGTGGCAGTGTCAAGTCTCTCCAGAATTGTTCTTTCTTTCCTGGGTCAATGTCTTGTGAGTCATATAAGTTCGAGTAGTATGAGGTGAATGCTTGTTGTATTTCTGAGTCTTGGGTGAGTATGTTGTCTTTGTCTTTAATAGCTAAGATGCTGTTAGATTTCCTATCTAACCTAGTGAGTCTTGCTAATAGTTTCCCAGTACGGTTTCCATACCTATAGAATTTGGCCTGTGAGCGGTTTTGAGCGGAAATCGTGGTTTGGATGAGGTAGGTGTCTCTAAGGTCTTTGGTCTTTCTATATTTGAGTCTGTTCTGTGTGGTGGGATTACGCAAGTATTTGTTTCTGGCATTAAGTAATTGCCGCAGAAGGAGTTCCCCTCTCGCTCTACATTTTTTCCTAACTTTGGCTGCATATGCTGTCACCACCCCCCTCAGGACTGCTTTTGCCGTTTCCCAGAAAAGTGAGATATTATTCACATGTTCTGCGTTGAGGTCCCTATACACCAGCCACTCTCCTATTAGGTGCCTGCGCAAGTTAAGATCATGGTATAGATGTGTCGGGAATTTCCATCTATGTCCTCGTTTGTGTGAAATATCAGTGTCTATTTGTAAGGAGACTGGTGCATGGTTTGAGATTGTTATAGGATCAATTTTAGTATCTGTTATACGGGAGCAAAAAGATTTGGTGATTAGAAAATAGTCTATACGTGATAGGGTAGTTTTTGCTGGGTGTAGGCAAGTGTAGTCTCGCGCTTCTGGGTTTCTATCTCTCCAGACGTCTGACAGTGACAAGGAGCCCTTGAAGTTGTGTAGGATACGTGTTTCCCTCTTAGATCCTTTGTATTCTATTCGGTGTTGTGATGTGAAGTTTGGGTTTCGGAACCTATCTGCTGGCGTTTGTGGGGCAATATTGAAATCTCCCCCTACCACCAATGGAAGGTCTGCCAACTGTATAAGCTTGGTCTGTAACTGTGTGAGAAAAGTTTTCTTTTCAGTATGTGGACCATACACCCCACAGATAACCATTCGAAGTTCCCCTATTGTCATATTTACCATTACAAATCTGCCTTCAGTATCAACTAGAGATTGCGAGATAGTGTAGTCTAGACCTCTGCGGAAGAGGATCGCCACTCCTCTGGCCCTTTTTTTTTCGTAAGTTGTGTGTAGCACCTCCCCCACCCAGCCCTGTCTGAGTTTTTGATGTTCTTTCTGCGAGAGGTGAGTTTCTTCAAGTATTGCTATGTCTGTCTTTAAGGTGTTCAAATGTCTGAGTATAGCCTTTCTCTTAATTGGGGATGTAATCCCACCCACATTCCATGTGGTCAGTCTCATTTTATATGTTCGTGTATATTTATTTATGGTGTTTTATCTTCGTGGGTGAATCTTATGCTTGTGTAGTGTTGCAGATTGATTCCAGAGTATACGTAAAGATGTGGTACTCACCGTTACTGTGCTTATTACCGGTAATTCTACCCTCCCCTCCAAGGTGGCACCCAGAGGCAGGCCCGGTCAGCTCTTTTCCTAATACAGATAGTTAGTACACAAAATTAAATGACACAAATGCGGTAAACAGTGCATACATTTAGAACTAAATGAACAATAACCTCCCCTCTTAACAAACCCAACAGTTCAACAATGGACTAACTTTCCTGTCCAACAATAAAGTGGGTCCCCCCCCCCTCACTTTGCAAGGATACATTTCTTCATTGCAATATTGTTGCTTATCCGTTAATGATCATTTTCTATCGACCAGGCAAAGAACCCAGTCCTAAGCATCAGAGTCATCTTCATTTTCATTTGCCCCTTGCCCTCTCTCCCCCTCTTTTTGCAGGTGGAGCTTGAGCAAGTTAGGCGAGTCAAAAAGCAGTGGTCCTCTCGAGGTTTGTAATCTCAATCTTGCCGGAAACAGTAAGGCTGCTGTTCTGCCCTGTTCTAACAGTTGCTTACAGTATGGTGAAAATTCTCGCCTCCTGGCAGCCACTGCCGCAGAGTAATCTTGGAAGAGGTATAGTCTTTTTCCGTTGTATTCGAGAGTGGTAGCTTTCCTATAAGCTTGTAGAATTGAGATTTTGATACGAAAAGGTGAGAGTAAGCGCTAAAAGAGCTTAAAAGGCTAACGAACTTGTGGCTAAATCTTACAATTTATTACCTTCGATAAAGGCTAAACATAAATAAATATCACAATAAAACCACAATAACACAATAAAATTAGAAACATGGATCCATGTCTAACTACTAAAAACATAAGTACATAATAAAATCTCCTGGGAGATGCGAATTACAGTGGGAGTGTTGACACTCCTTGATAGTGATACACAAGTGTGGGAAGTTGAATAAAAATACAAATATTAATACTTATAAGCAAAGTATACCAAACTCACAATGTCAATCAAATGTAAAGTCAATCAAAAATGGTGAAAAAAATGGTGGAAAAAGTAAAATGTGAATGTTCGTATTAAACCGTGGGTGTGTCCTCCAACGTTGCTGATGGGTAGTGAGAGATCTATAGTCAAATGTAGATGTTAGATGAAGTTGTAGATAAAATGAGTGAAAAATAAGTAAAAAATAAGTAAAAATTATATAAATAAAAAATATATAAATAAAAAATATATATAATTCAACCTTTAGGCAAAGGTCATTAGAACCAAAAGGCAAAAAACAAAAAGCAAAAAATAGAAAAAATAATAATAAAATCCACTTTGGTGAAATCAAATATGAAATGTAGCAATCCAAAAAAGATAGCGTTCGTGTTAGTTGTGTGCAAAAAATGGGGGATTAAAACAAATTTTGTGCCCAGTGAATTCAATGTCCCATCCGATGTTAAAAGTAAAATCACAATAAATAGCGACAAAAAAAACCTGTAGGAAGACAAAGAAAAACAAAATAGTGCAACACTGTATACAATAGATAATAATGGTAATTAAAATCAAGCTCACCAGTATGCCAACGCGTTTCGGCCTAGATTAGGCCTTTCTCAAGACTATACTGTGTAGTGATCTCTGGGAGCTTTAAATAGAGAGTGTGAGAAAACAATTGGTGCCGTTTTGGCGCCAAAATCGGAAAGACTTCCCTTTCCTGTTTGCCCCATTGCATCTCTGGGATGTTTCCTGTAGTTTCTATCCTATTCCCATCCAACCTGTATTAGTTGTAAATTAGAGAGCCTTTATTCTATATACCGGTCTAGAAATGGCCTTATTGTTCCTAAGGGTTATTTGGCAATCATTCCGGTACTCTTCTACAGTGGCTATATACATCCTTTATGTATAGTAATAAATTGTTTGCTGTCTGCGGACTGATTTCCCTTTTTTCTGTGTCGATGTTATTATTAGGGAATGGATGCTTACTTTAGATCAACCTAATCCTTATATAGTCAGAAGCGCTCAAATCGGAAGACACCGGATGTTTACACAGCCGACTTCCGCCTTAGCTCCTTGGATGCGCTCAGATCGGGAGATACCGGATGCTTTCACAGCCGACTTCCGCCCTGATTGATTTGCTCCATTACGTTATGGAGTGTGACCGGAAGTGAAGTCATGTCTTCCGGTTTGGCTTCTGGTTGTTGTGGTAGATTACCACATTTGTCAGTTTTATTGTCAATGCCGGTTTTGGTTAGAACCTGATATGTCCATATTTAGGCTTTAGCTTCATATGTATGTGCATTTTAAAAGTAAATCAGAGTGAAATTGTCAAATTAATATATTTAGTAAATTGGTGGGATATATATTCAGAGTCTTCATGATATTATGAAACTTCTTAATCTGTCACTACTATGTGGAATGGCTATAATTATCTAGCTTTTCTCAATATTTGTAACGATCTCTATTCTGATCTGTTAGTCTGTATTTGAAAAAAGACTAATAAAACAAATTAAACCCTGTGTTTGTGTATTTCTCACTACCTACTGTTATGATCAACAGAGGTGAGGTGGATCTGTTATATAAATCCTAAAATGGAGTTTTAGAGTTCACCGGAGTTGTTATCTTTCTGTTAAGTGAACCCGTTAGTTATGGATACACTGAGAGTTTGGACCTTACTGTACTTTCAGATGAAGTTATAAACTCAAGGTACTTGAGTGGTACATTGGATAAATACGTGGGTGTCTTACTAAGGGTGGCTATTTTTCAAATATAAGCTGGGGTCAGATAATGATCAAGGAGATCTATTCTTATAGATGACTTATGTTGGATATTCTAACATACATAGTGTAACTATATTTGGATCCTTAGTTTGCTTGTTGTGCTTTAGGATTTACCATTTTATTCTTCATTGGGCTATAATTTATGGGTCAGATTGTGAACGAGGGATCTACTAATGAGGGATTCATGTTCCATTCGAAAGTTCTATCCTAAGTAAATGTCTAGGTGTTGTTGAATTAGATATTACTGAATGATTTCTTAAAAACTGTTTTCTAAATAGTTATTTTTGGTGTATGGATCTGTTGTCAGACATAATGTACTATTGTTTATATCATTCTTTGTGTCCATTATATTTATACTGGTATATTTCTATACTACAGTAAATTTCTAACTGATACTTGGTTCTTGTCTTTATTATAGAGTTTTGTGAGCACCCTGATTAGATAGTGCAGGACAGGTATTCTATTCTTTCTTAGTTCATCCTTGGTCTATTTCAAAAGGTAGATGTTTAGCAGTTATAGCTTTTAGTTAAATTGCTGACTGGGATGTATTCATTTCGAGGTCCACCTGGTGTGTATTTAACCAGGATGCTTCCTTATTCTAGACCTGGGAGATCAAAGTTATGGTAACCATCTCAGTGGGCTTATATTATGGTCAAGGTACCAATTATGTCTTATATGGGAACTGTTATTTAATAGAAAGCAAGTGTGTTAGGTCTTCCTTATGATTTAGACCTTTGGGATAAAGACAGTCCATCAAAAAGATCCATCTTGACTCATTAAATAATAGTCTCTGTTCGTGGTTCCCTCCTCGCCAGTCTGCTTTTACCTTTTGGATTCCCAAAAAACTGAAGTCTTTTAGATTTCCCTTATGGGTTGTCGCAAAGTGTTTATAAAGTGGGGTATCCGTTCTACCTTTCTCGATGCATAGGATGTGTTCCCTAATCCTATCCTTAAGGGCTCTTGATGTTTGCCCTACGTATTGCAACCCACAGGTGCAGGAGACTAGATAGATGATATTTTTATCGTTACATCTGATCAACTCTTTGATCCTATATTTCTCGTTCTTTTGAAAGGATGAAAAGGTGTCAGTCTTTCGACCATTCTTGCAAGCTTTACAGCTTGGACATGGATAGAATCCTTTGATGCTTTTCTTTTGGCAGTTTGTGACGTAGTTGGTATTCCCTTTTCTTGGAATGCTAGGAGCTAGCATAGTTTTCAAATTCCTAGTTTTCCTGTAAATGAATTTTGGTTGTGAGATCAGCTTTTCCCCAATCACGTCGTCCTCTTTGAGTATAGCCCAATGTTTCTTGATAATCCTTTCCAGGATGTATCTGTTCTCACAATATTCCGAAATCATGGGGACATCTATTATTATGTCATTCCAGATCTTTTTTGGTTTATTTTTGTAGCGCAGGAGGTTCTCTCTATTGATCTTGCCAACTTCTTTGATTTTTTCATCCAGGGATTCTTTATCATACCCCCTTTCTAAGAAGCGCTGTTTCAATAAGTTCACCTGTGTGGTCCATTTTTCGGTTGTTGAACAGTTCTTCCTCACCCTCAAAAATTGGCCCTTCGGTATGTTTGATTTCCAGGTAGGATGATGGCAGCTTGTGTTGTGTATATAGTTATTACAGTCAACCTCCTTAAAGAAGGTTGACGTCTCAAGCTTGCCGTTCTTCACCTCAATCCTCAGATCCAAGAAGTCCAATTTCTCTTGGCTGTATTGGTGTGTGAACTTCAGATTTTTCTCGTTGTTGTTCATTATATCAATAGTATACAGCAGATCTTCCAATGAGCCACTCCAAATTATAAAAATGTCATCTATATATCTTGAATACTGGACCAGGTCCGCGCCAGCTGGGCATGAGTCCCAGAAGATGTTTTCCCATGCGCCCATATAAAGATTGGCATAGCTTGGCGCGAACCTGGTCCCCATTGCTGTTCCGCACAGTTGTTTATAAAACTGGTTGTTATTGCAGAAATAATTATGATTCAAGATATAGTTAATACAGTCCAGTATGAAAATCCTCTGTTCGTCGGGTATTTCCTGATCTTTTTTTAGAAATGAGTTAACTGCCTCTAACCCAAGATTGTGTGGGATGCTGGTATATAGTGACGCAACGTCACATGTAGCCATTATGTAGTTGTCTTTCCAGGAAATTGTATTTAGTAGTGACAGAACTTGTGTCGAATCCCTGAGATACGATGGTAGTGATACTACATATTTCTGTAATATCTTGTCCACATACTCAGATAAATTACTTGTCAAGGATCCTATCCCGGATATGATGGGCCTTCCCGGTGGATCTATCATAGACTTGTGGACTTTAGGTAGTTGGTAGAAGACAGGTGTTTTTGGGTATGATACTCTGATGTAGTTATATTCCCTTTCGCTGAGAATTCCCTCTGTTTTTGCTTCTCCAAGGAGGACCTCTAGTTCTTTCTTGAACCTTGCAACTGGATTGTTGCAGAGTTTTTGATAGGTACTGGCATCACTCAAAATCCTCAGACATTCGTCCTCATATTTGGTCTTATCCATAATGACGATACCGCCACCTTTATCGGCTGGTTTGATGATTAATTGGTGATTCCTTTCTAGGTTTTTGATTGTCTCCAGTTGTGGTCTTGTTAGATTATGCCTAATCTGGTTGCATTTTGATAGTTTCAGGTTCCTTATGTCTTGGCAGACATTCATTTCGAATGTCTCGATATGATTCCCTTTGCTGGTGATGGGGTAAAATGAAGACTTGGCCTTTAAGTCGGTATGTACAAACCGGTCATTGACATTAGTTATTTGAGATGTTGGATATGCCTCAATTGGAGATTTTAGGAAATGCCTTTTTAGGGTTAGCTTCCTAACCAGTTCCTTGGCACTTATAAAGGTTTGGAATTTGTCCATCTTTTTGGATGGGGCAAAGCTCAGTCCGTATGAGAGTACCTCTGTTTCTTTTTCTGTCAATGTGGTAGAACTCAGATTAAACAGTCCTTTAGTCGTTTTGTCGGTGCCATCACTAGTGGGGTTATTGTTCTTGGAGCCTAGTACTGTTGTCTGATCTTGCTTCTGTTTCCTTGATCTACTGCCCCCTCTGGATCCTCTAAGGGTCTTTTTCTGCTTGTGGAACATGATTGTTCGTCTGTATCCGTATTTTTTCTTTTTAGTGTTTGTTTGTTTTTCTCTTTTTCCCTTGGTGGTAGGGGGCTCTCCCCTAAAAAAACTTTGTCTGTTCCTTGGGCATTTTCTTGCATTGTGAGGGGCCTAGGTTGTTGTGGGGTATGTGTGTGTTGGCCCTCTCGCACATTGGAGTGTTGTTGGTTATTATTCCATTGTGGATCTCTCTGGATGTAAGAGCGATCATCTTTCCAGCTCAGTTTTCTATATCCTTTATGCATATTCTGGTTGTGTTCTCTATAGCCTGTCTGAGCGTATGATTTTTCATCGGACCTTAAATGGTTTGTCCCTTCATTTCTATAATTTGCCCTCCAACGGGGTGGTGATCTTCTATCATCATGGTAGTAATGTTGGCGTTTGTGATGGTAGGTCTGTGGACGGAAATGTCCATAGTTCTGCCTACTGCTCCCGAACCTGGGTTCGTGTTCCCAGTAAGTTTGATCTTAATTTCTTCTATTGCTGTACCATGGTCTCCTTTTGGAGTAACCATAATCATTGTATTCTCTGTGGTATTGTTCATCTGCCTGATACATGTTGTATCCGTGATCTCTATTGTATATAGAGTCTCTCGTGTCGGGATAGTGGCTATTATTTGTTCTCACAGGGGAGCGGAAATGTGTTCTACGTCTTCCGTAACCCTCATTCCCTGTTTTCAGATAGTGCCCTTGTGTTTTCTTTTTTCTGTAGTTGACCTCTGTCCAGTTATCTCGTGTGTCTTCATCTTTCTCTTTAGGATCTCGTTCTAATGTTTCTTGTGGATACACCTCCCTTGTCTCATATGATGGGTCGTTCCCTCGTGTGTTATTCCCATCCGCCAAATTCTTGGTGTCCAGTTCCCTGTTTAGCTTCTTCATCTTCTTTTGGATCACATCTTCTCTTGTTTTTGTGACCCGTTTGATTAGTGTATCCCTTCTTTCAGCTATCTCCTTAGACTCAGGTCCTGTACTGTCCAAATTGGTTAACAGTACTTCGTCATCTTTAATCTCGTCGTCTAATTTGGTGATTAGGGAAGACTTGAACTCAATGATCAATTTCATTAGTTGTCTCGATGTTTCCAAGAGAATATTCATCCATTTCTCAGCAAAGTCTGGATCAGCTAGCTGAAATGAGCACTCCTTTCTAATACTCAGGCCTTTAGGGATGATGTCGAGTTCCAAACATTTATTTAAAAATGAAATTTCGGCCTTATATTTGACTTCAGAGATGAGGAGTTTCTCTAAATTTTTGAATATGGATGGAATATCTATTCTATCTGGATCATCAAAATTGCCATCTATCGGTGTAGGGATACTTGGGACCACACAGGTGAACTTATTGAAACAGCGCTTCTTAGAAAGGGGGTATGATAAAGAATCCCTGGATGAAAAAATCAAAGAAGTTGGCAAGATCAATAGAGAGAACCTCCTGCGCTACAAAAATAAACCAAAAAAGATCTGGAATGACATAATAATAGATGTCCCCATGATTTCGGAATATTGTGAGAACAGATACATCCTGGAAAGGATTATCAAGAAACATTGGGCTATACTCAAAGAGGACGACGTGATTGGGGAAAAGCTGATCTCACAACCAAAATTCATTTACAGGAAAACTAGGAATTTGAAAACTATGCTAGCTCCTAGCATTCCAAGAAAAGGGAATACCAACTACGTCACAAACTGCCAAAAGAAAAGCATCAAAGGATTATATCCATGTCCAAGCTGTAAAGCTTGCAAGAATGGTCGAAAGACTGACACCTTTTCATCCTTTCAAAAGAACGAGAAATATAGGATCAAAGAGTTGATCAGATGTAACGATAAAAATATCATCTATCTAGTCTCCTGCACCTGTGGGTTGCAATACGTAGGGCAAACATCAAGAGCCCTTAAGGATAGGATTAGGGAACACATCCTATGCATCGAGAAAGGTAGAACGGATACCCCACTTTATAAACACTTTGCGACAACCCATAAGGGAAATCTAAAAGACTTCAGTTTTTTGGGAATCCAAAAGGTAAAAGCAGACTGGCGAGGAGGGAACCACGAACAGAGACTATTATTTAATGAGTCAAGATGGATCTTTTTGATGGACTGTCTTTATCCCAAAGGTCTAAATCATAAGGAAGACCTAACACACTTGCTTTCTATTAAATAACAGTTCCCATATAAGACATAATTGGTACCTTGACCATAATATAAGCCCACTGAGATGGTTACGATAACTTTGATCTCCCAGGTCTAGAATAAGGAAGCATCCTGGTTAAATACACACCAGGTGGACCTCGAAATGAATACATCCCAGTCAGCAATTTAACTAAAAGCTATAACTGCTAAACATCTACCTTTTGAAATAGACCAAGGATGAACTAAGAAAGAATAGAATACCTGTCCTGCACTATCTAATCAGGGTGCTCACAAAACTCTATAATAAAGACAAGAACCAAGTATCAGTTAGAAATTTACTGTAGTATAGAAATATACCAGTATAAATATAATGGACACAAAGAATGATATAAACAATAGTACATTATGTCTGACAACAGATCCATACACCAAAAATAACTATTTAGAAAACAGTTTTTAAGAAATCATTCAGTAATATCTAATTCAACAACACCTAGACATTTACTTAGGATAGAACTTTCGAATGGAACATGAATCCCTCATTAGTAGATCCCTCGTTCACAATCTGACCCATAAATTATAGCCCAATGAAGAATAAAATGGTAAATCCTAAAGCACAACAAGCAAACTAAGGATCCAAATATAGTTACACTATGTATGTTAGAATATCCAACATAAGTCATCTATAAGAATAGATCTCCTTGATCATTATCTGACCCCAGCTTATATTTGAAAAATAGCCACCCTTAGTAAGACACCCACGTATTTATCCAATGTACCACTCAAGTACCTTGAGTTTATAACTTCATCTGAAAGTACAGTAAGGTCCAAACTCTCAGTGTATCCATAACTAACGGGTTCACTTAACAGAAAGATAACAACTCCGGTGAACTCTAAAACTCCATTTTAGGATTTATATAACAGATCCACCTCACCTCTGTTGATCATAACAGTAGGTAGTGAGAAATACACAAACACAGGGTTTAATTTGTTTTATTAGTCTTTTTTCAAATACAGACTAACAGATCAGAATAGAGATCGTTACAAATATTGAGAAAAGCTAGATAATTATAGCCGTTCCACATAGTAGTGACAGATTAAGAAGTTTCATAATATCATGAAGACTCTGAATATATATCCCACCAATTTACTAAATATATTAATTTGACAATTTCACTCTGATTTACTTTTAAAATGCACATACATATGAAGCTAAAGCCTAAATATGGACATATCAGGTTCTAACCAAAACCGGCATTGACAATAAAACTGACAAATGTGGTAATCTACCACAACAACCAGAAGCCAAACCGGAAGACATGACTTCACTTCCGGTCACACTCCATAACGTAATGGAGCAAATCAATCAGGGCGGAAGTCGGCTGTGAAAGCATCCGGTATCTCCCGATCTGAGCGCATCCAAGGAGCTAAGGCGGAAGTCGGCTGTGTAAACATCCGGTGTCTTCCGATTTGAGCGCTTCTGACTATATAAGGATTAGGTTGATCTAAAGTAAGCATCCATTCCCTAATAATAACATCGACACAGAAAAAAGGGAAATCAGTCCGCAGACAGCAAACAATTTATTACTATACATAAAGGATGTATATAGCCACTGTAGAAGAGTACCGGAATGATTGCCAAATAACCCTTAGGAACAATAAGGCCATTTCTAGACCGGTATATAGAATAAAGGCTCTCTAATTTACAACTAATACAGGTTGGATGGGAATAGGATAGAAACTACAGGAAACATCCCAGAGATGCAATGGGGCAAACAGGAAAGGGAAGTCTTTCCGATTTTGGCGCCAAAACGGCACCAATTGTTTTCTCACACTCTCTATTTAAAGCTCCCAGAGATCACTACACAGTATAGTCTTGAGAAAGGCCTAATCTAGGCCGAAACGCGTTGGCATACTGGTGAGCTTGATTTTAATTACCATTATTATCTATTGTATACAGTGTTGCACTATTTTGTTTTTCTTTGTCTTCCTACAGGTTTTTTTTGTCGCTATTTATTGTGATTTTACTTTTAACATCGGATGGGACATTGAATTCACTGGGCACAAAATTTGTTTTAATCCCCCATTTTTTGCACACAACTAACACGAACGCTATCTTTTTTGGATTGCTACATTTCATATTTGATTTCACCAAAGTGGATTTTATTATTATTTTTTCTATTTTTTGCTTTTTGTTTTTTGCCTTTTGGTTCTAATGACCTTTGCCTAAAGGTTGAATTATATATATTTTTTATTTATATATTTTTTATTTATATAATTTTTACTTATTTTTTACTTATTTTTCGCTCATTTTATCTACAACTTCATCTAACATCTACATTTGACTATAGATCTCTCACTACCCATCAGCAACGTTGGAGGACACACCCACGGTTTAATACGAACATTCACATTTTACTTTTTCCACCATTTTTTTCACCATTTTTGATTGACTTTACATTTGATTGACATTGTGAGTTTGGTATACTTTGCTTATAAGTATTAATATTTGTATTTTTATTCAACTTCCCACACTTGTGTATCACTATCAAGGAGTGTCAACACTCCCACTGTAATTCGCATCTCCCAGGAAATTTTATTATGTACTTATGTTTTTAGTAGTTAGACATGGATCCATGTTTCTAATTTTATTGTGTTATTGTGGTTTTATTGTGATATTTATTTATGTTTAGCCTTTATCGAAGGTAATAAATTGTAAGATTTAGCCACAAGTTCGTTAGCCTTTTAAGCTCTTTTAGCGCTTACTCTCACCTTTTCGTATTAGTACTATTATCAGCCTACTAGGAGGCTAACTGTTAGTAAGCTTAAGGCCCCACTGTAGCGCTCGGTCCAATTCTCTCCATTTTAGAATTGAGATTTTGTCCTTAAAGTTGAGATATTTCACCATAACTTGGCGTGATGGTTGGTTATTTTCCTTGTGTTTGCTCTGGTCTCCCACTCTGTGCGCTCTTTCCACTGTGCAAGGGAGATAGTCTTTAGAGATATTAAGGAGTCCCGGCAAGGTGTTTTCTGCAAACTCCACCAATTGTGAGCCTGGGACTGACTCAGGGATGCCCACTATCCTTAGGTTGTTCCGTCGCGACCTATTTTCCAGGTCGTCAATCTTTGCCCACAGCCGTTCGTTCTGTTGTTGTAAGGTATGGACTTGGGATTCAGTTTCTCTGTGACGGGTCTCCCCTTCTGCCACCTGCTGTTCCACCCGTGTCAATCTGCCATTAAAGGATTTAACTTCGGCTGTAAGAGAATCCATACCTGTTTGGAGTTGGTCTATCTTGGGTAGGAACAACGCTGAGATTTGTGAGACAATTGGGTGGGCATCCATGAGACTATTGGGTCCAGCATCTTCCGCAGGCCTTGGAGCTTGGTGACTCTCCACCTGGTGCTTTCTTTTATCAGCGTTTTTTAGCCTGTTTGTCATTGTGTCCGTTTTCTTGGAGTATGAGTCGTAATACTTTTGCATACAGCGTTAAGAGTTCCACAGTTGTTGCTTCAACTGTACACATATATGGTGTAATGTATTTTATAAGGATAATGGACCGCTAGAAACAGGTCTGGGTGTCTCAGGTCTTTTAGAGGATCTTGCAATATTCAGTAAACATAAAGGAAGGGTGAGCGGGGGGGGCGTGAGCCCATTCAGATTAGCCCTGCATTGTGGTGGGGTGCGTTATCACAGCTTTTTATATCAAATAAATGAATGAGAATGTCAGTGATGTCTTTGAGGGTGACCCTCTCTATGGGATCTGGTGAGAAGTAAGCAGCGTATGTGGTTTTGTCTAGCGCAGCCTGTATGTTGCGCCTGTGTATACTCAACTTCCACAGAGAAAAAAAAAAAAAAAAATTAGTGATCAGAGAGTTAGGCTCGATCTTGTAATCCCTCAGCTGAGGTATATGTAGAATATCTGTATAGGACTCTCCTGCCGTCTTCTGTGATATGTCTCTGCAGGTCCTGTCTTACACCTCCCCTGCTATATTGCTCAGCAAATTAGCAACTATTATGCTTGACATGTGGCTGATGGGTTTGCTTATAGTCCTTTGTCTTGCTGTGTTTTTATTTGGGATTGTGTTGAATACTTCTTTGTTGTTTACCACCAGTGGGTGAGGCTGTTTGCTGCAGTAATAAAAGAATAAAGTCCCAATACAGCACAGGCCCTGGCCTGCCGCTTGATATGCAGCAATAGCGTTTATAACTCTCAAATCCTATTACAATCTGGGGCCTTTCTCCCTTGTCTGTGTAAGTTTTATGTTTGGCGTTTAGCTTCTCAGGCTTCTTATGGTGTGTGTCTCTGCGGGGGCTAGCACTATGTAATATTGTGTGCGTCACTTCACCTTCCCCTCAGCTATGTCAAGATGGCGTTTTGCCGCCAAAGCTCCACTCACCCCCTCACCCGGTCTTTTCTCCTTCCTTCTGCTTGGGGCACCTCGCTTGGAACTCTAGATCTTGAAGGAGCCCTCCGGTACAATTCTGGGGCTATTGTTATGCCCTGTCTTTCAGTCGCCCTTATTGCAGCCACTCTCCTCTGCCTTCCTCTCTAGTTGCGCTTCGCGGCGGGGGAGTCGGGTGTCAGACTCCTTACCGTAGTGCTCCGGACAGGGGTATTTATTCCCTGCCAAGGAATTTGGCTAGTTATGGGCCTTTTCTAGTGTTTCCAGCTCAAAGTAGGGGCCAAGGGTCCGGAGCTCCTTTCCCCTGCTTCCACTCTCAGCGCCCGCCCACCGGAAGTCCTTGTGTCATTTATTTACCACTACCTCTAAGCTTATATATTCAAAGGATGTTTATACATATGTGGTAAGCGTTTTTGATTCATCACAGATACACACAATGGATTTCTTTAAGTTGTGTATTATAACTAATATTTAATTCCATCATGGCACTTACATTTGGCATTATAATACTGTGTACGTATATATTGGTAAAATTTAGTTCTTTATCTTTCTCTAACTATATATAAACATGTATTTGTAAGGCACATTTAGTTGATTCAAGTTGTATGTACTCTATCAGCATTAGTTAGTATGTAGCAATCAATTTAATACACTTGCGAATATTTGTATGGAGTGTAAACTGTTAATGTTCCCCATGCATTTTTAATAATTTGCAATTGTAATTTGCTTACACACATTAATTTGACCATTATAGGTACTATTAAGAGTCGCATATATATAGTTCCTCTAATATGGGATCAACTATATGTTAATACCATTTTTTCATATGTTAATACCATTTCTTCATATCCTGTAATTCATTTACTCTGCATATGTGTATGTATATATTTTTGTGCATTTTCATCCAAATGGTTAATAAGGGGTGTGTCGAGTACCATCCAATAGCCATTTGCTACCTACCCTTTTTAAACAATACACACTTGTGTCTGTTTAGGTTTATGATTACGGCCCCAGCCGAAACGCGTAAAAACCTGTCAGTTTATGTGCATTCCTTGTTCATTTTAAATTTAAACTAATAAAGCCTTTTTTTACTTATGGAATATCCGGAACCACTCTTCTCTTTTTTGATTTGCCTTACCTGGATTACAAGGAATCCTTTTACTAGTTCCCGATTTCCTCAGCTAAATTTTGGCTACCCCCAGCAGTTTCACATTTTGCATTACCTCGTATATGATACAGGGTTGAAGACTACACAGCAAACATTCTACTACTCAGAGCGTGAATGGCTACATCCCCCCACGTGACTCACCAGCCTCCGTTGCTATTGGAGAAGGGTCTATTACGTCACGACCATTGAGGAGTTTCCTCTGCGAGGATCAAAGTGGCGCTGAGTCGGTTTACTCGCCAGCGTGAGTCGAGTTGAACAGCGGACCATAAGAATCCCGTTATTTGGGTGACGAGAATCCTGGATCGAGCAGTCAGAGCCTGGTACTCTGTTTCCGCAAGTGTGGATGCCCGAGAGGTTTTTTGGTGAGTCCGTGTGTACAGCAATAGTGTGATTATTTCTATGGGGATTTGTATAGAGCCTAACACTGCATATACTGGGACTCTGATGTTCTTCACACTTTAACCCTCAGTATACCGTTTATTATTCGAGGAAGGAATACCGCTGTATACACATTGTAACATTCGTGCCCCTGGTATTAAGCCAGGAATTCTATTTGTTTCCTGTTGCCAGCTATTATAGGGAGTCCTGGAGAATTTTGTGTGTTTTTGTGTACTTTTGATAAATGATAATAGAAGGCTATATTGGGATTTTTGGGATAAAGACATTCCCTTTCTTTTTTGGTTATGATACGTTAATCAAACCCTTATTGCAAAAATTAGAGTAGGGTCCTTAGTTAATCCCCTATAATAGCTTGCATCTTTAAGGATAAGTTCTGCTTCCGAAATGTAATCTTTGATATTCTGTAGGACTATTCCGCCCCCCTTATCCACCTGGCAGATTACCAGATTCTTATTATTTGTTAAGGAGTTTATCGCATGTCGTGCCCCTGAACTGAGATTGTGTTTATACTTTAATTTCTTAGGGAGCTTCTCTAGATCCTTTAATACCATTGATTGGAATATGCTGATATGTGAATTCTTCATTCGAGGGGGGTTAAAAATTAGATCTTGGTTTGAAATCAGTGGGTAAATATTTTTCTGTAAGCTGTTCTAAGAGGGTATCAGGTTCATATACTAAACAACCATTCTCTAAACGCTCGTCCATATTATCTAATACAATAGGAATGTTATTTGTGTTTTTAATGTTTTTCTCAGCAAAATATTTTTGTAGAGATAATTTTCTAGTGAAATTATTCACATCAACTGCAACATACTGTCTCTTTAAGGGGAGGTACTTCTTCTTTGATTTCCCTATTTATTCTGCCGGATACTTCAGATCGATGCTTGGTATTGGAGTATCCAGCTTCTCCCTAAGCCTTTTCGTAATAAGTTGCCTCCAGAGGAATCCTACCTTTACTTACAACTTATCCAGCGTTCCTTCTCAGCTGCAACTACCGAATCCGCTCCTTCATCTCACGCTGCAGGGGTGACGTCACTACCCTGAGCCGTCCTGTTTCCAGCGTGTCTCCTTAGCGTTCCGGATTCGCAGCCTGCCTGAAACACCATACAGGAAATATTCAGTCCAAAAGAAAGCGGTAAGCTCTACATCTTACTTTGTCTCGGGTTTGTACTATAAGCACCTCATTAGCTAGCTTTAAAACTACAGTTCATTTTTTTCCTAAGTAGTCTTATATAGTTTGTGCCATTTCCTTATGTTAGCGGTCTTACCCACTCCTTGCACAATATTAATAAGACTCCTTTTATTGTAAATTTATATTTAGGTATAGGACTATACCAATAACAGGGTGTATAATTGGTTAATATTCCAAAGAAATCCAAAGAGGCAATATCGCAAGAACAGCTGTGGTAATAACAGGAAGATACTGAGAAATAAGGGTGATACCGCTGAAATAACTCCTAAGTCCATCCTTAAATGAAAACCACATTGCAGGGTGGCATTTTTGTCAAATGACACTTCAGATCTTGACTACTGTGCCGCTGATGGTATTGGAATGTCCATTCCTTTGTCTGCTATTTCTTGTTCCTCTTTCTCTTCCCATTTGTTCTTGTCTTTATAGGTACCTGATGACGATGACTCTGAGGAAGAAGAGAGAATGGTTCAGCCAAAGATTAAAACCATGGAAATGTCCACAGCACAACTGGTGGAATTGGGCAGATTTCCACGGTCGTCACGAGCACAGTATTTGCCTGGCAGCTGTTCTATACATTGTTGAGGAAAGATTAAAACCATAGATGACCTCCCTTTAAAAAATGGACGAGCAGGGCTGACAGAAGACATGGTAAGGAGACTGTAAGAAACTAGCAGGAATAATTTATCAGTTGTTGAATCACAAAGGAACCTTTGTGTTGATAACACTCCGAGCTGTAACAAGTATCATTTTGGATTACAATTTCTTGTTGAATTCAGACTTAATATCTAAACCAGTTTCTTGGGACAAGTGAAACTAACTGGAGATGATATCTCTCTGAACAGAGCTTCAAAGGATTAAACCAGTTTCTATCTCCTTGCAAATATGTACTAAACTGGAAAACAACAGATAGTATTTCTGAACAGAACTTCCAAGTATGTCCTTATCACAGAGTCATCACAGAGGTAAAGGCTTATGAAGTCCTTGGTAAGGGTCAGTACCATAACTTCATATCATTCCTGGAACTTCAAAGAACGTATATAGCCCATGTTCTTATAAAAGGGTAATAAACAGCATTGTCCAACATCAAAGGAGGCTAACAGCTTATGACTTTGAGTCCTGTCAAATTTGTTGTCCAACATCAAAGGAGGCTAATGATAATAAAAACTAGTCACAGGGAGGGGGCGCTAATGAGAGAACAAACAAACCAGATATATAGAATGTAAAATAAATCCTATTATATAAATACCATAGTGGAATATATATAATATACAGTATATGCAAAATTGTCCTAAAAGTGAAATAACAATATAATAATATGGATATATTATCACTTTTAACAGTATGAAAAATGTAAAGATCAAAAAGTCCTTTTTAAATCCAAAGGAACAGATAGTGGCTGCCTTCTCCTCACCGACTGGTCCGGGTTAACTATAAAGAATAAAGAAGAACAGAGGGGCGCCTCATGTGTAGTATCATCCAGTATATGTGGATACAATAAGCAGTAAAGCCAAATGGGTATTCACGTATTCCAAGAGCACACCAGTGAGTTGGTGTAGGAAAGACAAATTACACCAAAGGAAATAGAGACAGACTTCAGCATTCTTTGCATGCATCCACCCACATGCATTAGTTTATAGTGTAGATAGGTTAGAGGAATAGAGCTTTGTATGTTAGACGCTTCTCTCACCACTCATGTATAGATTAGTCATTTAATAAAGTATCCTTTTTTATAAGACTGGTGTAAGTATCATTCTTTAAATAGGGTAAATGGATTATAAGGATAAGCCTGACACTGATTTTAGTCACTGACCCAATATTAGAAAAGAGGCTTTTTCACATGAGCAACTTATTTCATCCACATACTGTGCGAGTTCATATTGCCGTTGCTGATTATTTAAGTTATATAAGTGGAGCTATTTAATACTTACAACTGAATTGTCAATATTACTGCAATTCTTGCAATCTATCGGCTAGATTACGAGTCTTGCATTAGGCTTGAAGGTACAGGTGCACAACTCACTTTTTTGGCCAGACTTGGAAATACCGCACATCCACTTACGTCAATTGAGTATCCTATATTTTCAATGGGACTTGCATAGCGCCGGTATTACGAGTCTGCCAAAAAGTGAGCAGTACACCCTCTCCTGTCAAGACTGGTACCGCATTTTAAAGTCAGTAGTTAAGAGTTTTACACTACAACGCCATAGCATAAAACTCTTAATTAAAGTGCTAAAAAGTAGACTAGCACCCATAAACTACCTATTAACCCCTAAACCGAGCCCCCCCCCCCACATAGCAAACACTAAAATAAATTTTCTAACCCCTAATCTGCCGAACATTGCCGCCACTATAATAAATATATTAACCCCTAAACCGCCGCACTCCCGCCTCGCAAATATTAGTTAAATATTAACCCCTAATCTGTTGTCCCTAACATTGCCAACAACTACCTACATTTATGAACCCCTAATCTGCCGTCCCCAACGTCGCCACCACTATACTAAAGTTATTAACCTCTAAATCTAAGTCTAACCCTAACCCGCCCTAACTTAAATATAATTTAAATAAATCTAAATAAAATTACTATCATTAACTAAATAATTCCTATTAAAAACTAAATACTTACCTATAAAATAAACCCTAAACTAGCTACAATATAACTAATAGTTACATTGTATCTAGTTTAGGGTTTATTTTTATTTTACAGGCAAGTTTTTATTTATTTTAACTACATTGAATAGTTACTAAATAGTTATTAACTATTTAATAAACTACCTAGCTAAAATAAAGACAAATTGACCTGTAAAATAAAACCTAACCTAAGTTACAATTACACCTAACACTACACTATAATTAAATTAATTTCCTAAACTAAATACAATTAAATACAATTAAATAAAATTATCTAAAGGACAAAAAAAAAAAAAAACACACTAAATTACAGAAAATAATAAACAAATTACAAGATTTTTAAACTAATTACACCTAATCTAATCCCCTAACAAAATTAAGGTAGGAAAAATCCTATTGGCTGATGCAATCAGCCAATAGGATTGAACTTTAATCCTATTGGCTGATCCAATCAACCAATAGGATTGAGCTGGCATTCTATTGGCTGTTCCAATCAGGCAATAGAATGCCAGCTCAATCCTATTGGCTGATTGCATCAGCTAAAAGGATTTTCCTACCTTAATTCCTATTGGCCGTCTGGAGGACCACTTCTGCCCGTCTGGAGGACCACTTCTGCCGGATTCGTTGAGGACTTCGGCCCGGTTGGGTGAAGACTTTTCCCTGTACTGTGATCTTCAAGGGGTTAGTGTAAGGTTTTTTTAAGGGGGTATTGGGTGGGTTTTAGAGTAGGGTTGGTTGTGTGGGTGGTGGGTTTTAATGTTGGGGGGGGATTTGTAATTTTTTTTACAGGTAAAAGAGCTGATTACTTTGGGACAATGCCCTGCAAAAGGCCCTTTTAAGGGCTATTTGTAATTTAGTGTAGGATAGGGCTTTTTATTTTGTTAGGGGGATTAGATTAGGTGTAATTAATTTAAAAATCTTGTAATTTGCTTATTATTTTTTGTAATTTAGTGGGGTTTTTTTTGTACTTTAGATAATTTTATTTAATTGTATTTAATTGTATTTAGTTTAGGGAATTAATTTAATTATAGTGTAGTGTTAGGTGTTATTGTAACTTAGTTTAGGTTTAATTTTACAGGTACTTTACGGGGTTCATGTTAGAGTGTTAGGTGTAGACATATATTTGATTTCCCCATAGGAATCAATGGGGCTGCGTTAAGGAGCTTTACGCTGCTTTTTGGCAGGTGTTAGACTTTTTTTCAGCCGGCTCTCCCCGTTGGTTCCTATGGGGAAATCGTGCACGAGCACGTTACACCAGCTCACCGCTAACGTAAGCAGCGCTGGTATTGGAGTGAGGAAAGGAGCAAAATTTTGCTCAACGCTCACATCTTGTCTGGGTTGTAAAAAACTGTAATACCAGCGCTGTTTGTAAGTGAGCGGTGAGCATAAACTGCTCGTTAGCACCGCACAGCTTAAAACGAAAAACTCGTAATCTAGCCGTATATGTGCAATATTGTTTCCCCGTTAATATTTTACTCCACTAGCCAATTCCCTTAAGGGATGGAGTCCTACCGACGGAGTAACTAATAGGAGCAGGGGGGTACCTTTGCTTGACACTGTAAAGTCCTGTACGCTTCGATATTTAGAAGCAGTTCTGGGAATACCTCATTGTTAAACTCACTTTGTAACAGTGTATTAATATAAAAGAAATTTGAGTTAAATGTTACAAACACCTCAGCATCTACTATCTATTATACTGACCTATGTTTGCTATTATCTGCAATATAGATACAGCAGCTGGTGGGAACATATATATATATATATATATATATATATATATATATATATATATATATATTATATTCAGCTGTGTTTGAATCATTAGATAACTATAGTAAGCAATATATTGCTTCTGTTACACTCTATTAATATAACATATGTTTGATATATAATCTTAGTGGATCCCCTAACTCACATAACAAGTGAGAAATCTCGTTATATAAAACTCTGTGGATTAATTAAATGCCCTTACCTGTCTGTATTATTACAATTCCTAGAGTTATAACCCCTTTACTTACTCCCTATAGTTACTCATCCTAATTACCTACAGTGAACCTTACAGGGACACTGAAACCAATTTTTTTCTTTCGTGATTCAGATAGAGCATGTCATTTTAAGCAACTTTCTAATTTACCCCTATTATCAATTTTCTTTGTTCACTTGCTATCTTTATTTGAAAAAGAAGGCATCTAAGCTTCTTTTTTGGTTCAGATTTCAAGACTGCACTTTTTTATTGGTGGATGAATTTATCCACCAATCAGCAAGAACAACTTAGGTTGTTCACCAAAAATGATCCGGCATCTAAACTTACATTCTTGCATTTCAAATAAAGATACCAAGAGAATTAAGAAAATTTGATAATAGGAGTAAATTAGAAAGTTGCTTAAAATTTTATGCTCTATCTGAATCCCACAAAAAATATTTGAGTTCAGTGTCCCTTTAAGGGAGGCATTTATGGTTGTCACTTTACGTTACTATTGCTTAAGGAAGGCATTGAGATAAAGACACTTAGTGTCATAATACAAGGGGTATCACAACTAAATTTCTGAGTGTATCTCAATATTACACGGTTATCATTCTGACTGTATACACTGCACTACACCATCAGACTCTTAATGCAGCCCTATCACATATGATTGGGCCAGTGTAACTACCTGGCCAGTATCTGCCCCTTGAGTTGACTTTTATTTATTTTGAACCTGCAGTGTTGTGTAGTCACCTACCATATACTATACGTATAAATATATACTAGGCCAGTATATATTTTAGGCAGTCATCTCCAAGGTACCCACTACTATTCCACAATGAATTGTGGATTATAGTTATTTCTAGCCCCTCATCCATATGAGCAGGATATATGTCCAGGGGCAGATCGCAATAACCCAGGACCAGTACTAGCATTTAACTGTCATATTGGAGGAATACAATTGGATACAGTACTTACTTGCTTCTAGTGTTTTTATATTGTGTTACCCATTTTTAATTATAACTAATAAAGTTTATATATTTTATATTCCATTTGTACAAATTCCTACATTAGAGGGAAGAGTGCTTTCTATTGTATCCTGTCCAGTGTATATGCTGGAATTGTCTTCTCCAATGGAAAGAAGAAAGTCCACAAGGAAGCAGAAGGGGCACAGGAAGGACTAGCTGTTTTAACCTTTCATATGTGACTTTAACACCGGAACAAATATCTCTCCTCAAAAGAGGCTTGGGATTTGCTCCCACTAATACTTTCTCTGCCTTTAAGACTCAGAAAAATGTCTTCATGCATAAAGGTCAAGAATCCAATATAAGTTCTCTGGACAACACGTTTTCTCAGGGGAGGACCAATTGGAGGAGCAGGAACAACACTTAAGTCTAAATTTTGAAATAAATGAAGGGCCTAGAAGATTCACATTTTGGCCCATGTGACTCTGATGTTCCTGCTCCCCTCAAGTGTTCATCTAATTTAACCCCAATTTATTTAACCCCATTCATTTTAGAGGCAATTCCCTTAATCTTTATCAGAAACGTGTTGAGAAACAACTATTACAATTGGAATCCACAGTCAAAATTGAGAAGACTAATCACAATTTAACATTGAAGGAAATGGAAGCTTTATGCTCCCTCCAAAAAAATGAGGACATTGTGCTGAGATCTTCTGATGAGCGGGGTAATGTAGTCGTGATGAACAAGAGAGATTACATTTCAGAGGCACAAAGACAACTCAGTGATCAGCATACATACAGTAAGCTGACTAGCGGCCCCACTATCATTTTTAAAAATAAGTTGCAGGAGCTGTTAGACCAGTATGTGGCCTTAGGGTGTTATCAACAGAACAGGTTCAGTTTTTGATTCCTCAACATCCCCGCATTCCAATCTTCCATCATCTTCCTAAGAGTCTGAAGGAACCACTCGGTCGACCGATTGTTTCCAGGATTGGGTCTCTTTTTGAGCCACTATCGGAATTGGTGGATTCTATAGCATCCCACATGCTTTGGGTATTTTAGCAATAATGTATTTCCTTGACACTTGCACTCAATGCACGGTTGAATTTAAGCTGTTTTTCTGTGAAATTGTGGAATTCCTGCTCAGGCATAATTTTTTATGTTTGACGGGGAATTGTTTCTGCAAACTTGAAGAACGGCAATGGTGGCTAAATTTGCCACCATCGTTTGCTAATTTATACCTAGGTTGGTGGGAAAAACAATAATAGCAATCCATTTAAACAGCAGATTGTAACTTATATGTATTTTTATAGTCAAGAAACCTTTTGATTTTTCCTCTTTTGTGAACTTTCTGAATTGCAATGAGCTTAATCTGAGATTTGTGGGAGAGAAACAGCATGATACAATCATTTTTCTAGATCTCACAATAATAGGTGCTGAAACTGGTATAATTATAACTAATATGTTTCGAAAAATGACAGCAAGCAACACTATTCTTCATGCCGATTCTTGTCACCCTCCACATTTGGTGTGCTCCATCCCTAGAGTTCAATTTGTTTGATTCTGATAGTACTTTTGAGACACAGTCCTTGACTTGATAGACTCATGTGTAGAGGTTACAGTGATCAGGAACTTTTGAGAACTTTCAGGGATGTAAGAACTGTGCCACAATCAGAGTTTATTTGAGGATCCAGGAAAAAACTACCAAAAAATAGTGTGGTGTTTTCTACAGAATATTCTAGGCATTTTCACAAAGTTTGTTCGATTCTTAAAATAAACATAAACATTTTAAGAGAGGATGAGGGTTTAGATCAATGTAAATTTGTTTCTAAAAAACTCTCACTTTTTCATCAAAGTTGTCACCTAGCCTGGTCTGGAGCAATAATGTCAAACAGAAAAATTGGCTGAGTAGAAAAGGTACCTTCAGGAGTGGTACGTGTCCATGCATCACATGTGGTATCATAGAAGTAGGGAATCAATTTAAAAGTACTGTAACCCATGAAATTTTTGATATTAAACATTATGCCAACTGTAGAACTAGCTTTGTGGTCTATCTATTAGAATGCAATCTGTGTTCTTTACAGTACATAGGTCAGTGTAAAGGTCTTACCTGGATTGGAGTCTGTAGCAGAGAGCTCACCCTTACAGGTATCACAGCCCAAAGTGATCAGGTAAGATCACCTGGACTGTGAATAAATGCACAGGGGCTGTGTGCTAAAACCAAGGATCCGAGTATGTTGTACAAACAAGGGTAAATCCAAGAGAGTAGTCAAGGTATTGCAGAGATCAAAGGAAGTCAGAGGTGCAGGTAAATGATGAACAGAGCCAGGGTCACAAGCCAGGGTCAGTCTTGGGGATTCAGTAACAAAGACACCTAAACTAGAAACAGGAAACATGAAACAAAGAACTGAAACCGAGCACATGAAAAAGCAGGGTTATATAGCCAGACAATGAGCTGCTAATTGGTAGGAAGTCCCAGGTAAGCCTGACTGACAGGTTTTAAATGAGCACAGGTGATCCAGGTAAAGCAATATCCAGAGTCCAGCCTTAGTGCTGCAGGCAGGATAAGGAAAGGTAATGAAAGGCTAGCATACACACACAAATAGAGAGAAGCAGCCGTGGCTTAGAGGCAAGAGAACAAGCCTAGGATAAGAGAGGTCCCAGGTTCAAGTCCCTTGCTTGCCCCCAAAGGTTGCTGTCTGCATGGAACGGTGGGAACCGTGACAGTCAGACCTTGAGGGAACTCAGATCCAGAATGAGGAAGCATATTAGACACAGCAAGGAGTTTATTAAGGAATCAGCCACTGCCAAACATTTTAATGGTTTTCACATGACCAATGTATTTCAGATGAGGGTTAAGGTTATAGACAAGGTTGTAACCCCTCTCATGGGTGGTGATAAACACAAACTGTTACTTAAACAGGAGCATTATTGGATTTATAAACTTAGAACCATAACCCCCCTTGATTTGAATTGTGAATGGGACATGAGCTATTACATAGATGGATAGTAATTTTTTAACTGGCCATTAATGTAGTAAGGAATCACATATTATTGTTTTGATTTTTAGCATTAATTATTGCATGTGTTAAATTTAATGAAATGATTTTGCAATAACTTTTGCATTAACTTTCACAAAATATTTGCATTGCATTATTATTATTATTATTATGATTGATTATTTGTAGAGCGCCAACAGATTCCACAGCACTAGGGGTTATGTTTTATGTGTCTCACTCATGGATCATGTTTGCATTTTTCTCTTATATCGTATGTAATCTGCTATTTATTATACCTAGCAACAGTGTAGCCAGCTTTTTAATTGATTGATTTTTTAGTGTTTGTGATTGGTTGCTATCTCTTTAAGTAGGAGGTGAGCCATTCGACATGTTATCTTATGATTAAGTGTCAGTGATAGGCATGAAACACGTAGGAATTCTCCTTTAGGGGCTAACCACCTGTGTACACTTTTGTACTTTTATTATGCATTATTAAAAGTTTCTTTTTATTGCACTAGTTGATGTTTTTGTGTGCAGCTGCACTGTTCTGTTTTTTTTGCCTTCTGTAGCGTCTCCACCACTCGCAAGCCAGCACCCCTGCAGTTATAGCTGTGTTATAGCACATGGAGACCTGCAGCGGTGAGGACTGGGAGTTTGTTTGACTATGCAACTTCACACAACCCTCAGCCCTCAGGAAAAATCCCTCCATCATTCTAATATATGGACTATATATAAAACATAAATCCAGGTTGGCTCTTCTCTACTTATGTGTATGGTCAATAATAACCGCTTTTGGAGAGCCTACGCATACCCAAGTAAAATAATGTCTGAGGTGCCATCAAGGGGCAAAGTAAGCCCAAATCTTAGAGCATTTATGCACACACACTCAAAAAAAAACACAGTGATTCTTAACCTTGGGGCAACTCCACCAAATGTGCAACTCCACTGATCTCACTACATCCTCTCCAAAAAAGGAATTTGTATATAGCGCAATGAATAGCAGGCCTGGTATGCAAAATGGTTAAACCACAATCCTTCTCTTCATATTCTTCCCCATGTCCCTCTCTCACCTGAAATTAGTGAACATAGGGACTTGCAATATTGTTTCATAATGGAATGAAAGGTTTTGAAAAGGCTGATTTCCAGTTAATCATCTCTGTTGCCACAACATTAAGGATCTTAGGTTTCCCCAAGATCTAAGCAATGCAAGGAACTAAGTATATTCAAAGTTAATCCTATGAGGTAGAGAGTGTCTTTCTAATACTTCTGGCAACATCAGAAGTTTGCCACCATGATATAAATACCTGGCATAATAAAAGCCATTCTCTTCCCACCACTTAGGATGAGAATTCACTAGACAGGAGAGACCTCTAATAGAGTGAGCAAGAGAACGGTATGGCACAATAACCTTATTATGCCTTATCGTTTTCCAAATTTGCAAGCTGGATTTTATAATCTTATTGGAGTCCCCAAGGTGTACCGGAGCATGAACTGGAATCCATATCAGGACCTCAAGTCCTACCACTGCTGGAAGTGAGGCTTGCTCAATTTGCTGCTATATGGAAGGGTCAGCATTAAATGCCTACACAGCTACATGAGTGTCAGGGTGCCAGGAATCAGACTGAGACGAGAAGTGCAAAAATAATCACACCTTTATTAATAACAAAAAATAATAAAAAGTAAACAAGTCAAATAACAAGCCAGGAGTCAAAGCCAGAGCTGGTAGTCAGACGAGCCAAGTCAGGAGCCAAAACGAGTAGTCAGATGAGCCGAGTCAGGAACCAGGAGGGACGTCAGACATCCAGGTAATACACAGGAACAGGAACTCACAAACAGGTCTGAGACAACGCAAGGGCAAAGCATACTGAACAGAGGCCCTTTGAATAATAAGTGATGACATCACAATTCTGTGACTGCAACCTGTCTCACACGGATGATGTACAACAGTCTGGCCATAAGAGGGCAGGCAGTAAGTGAGCAGCATCACACACTCTGCACTAGATTCAGCAAGAAAAGATAAGCAAAATGGCTGCCAGCAGCACATGGCAAACAAAGCAGGGAAAAACCCTGACAGTACCCTCCCCTCAACTGCCCCTTCCCTGCGGGAGCACAAAGGGCTTATTGGGGCAACGGGCATGGAAGGCATGGAGGAGGGCGGGAGCATGAACATCAGAGGATGTAACCCATGAATGCTCCTCAGGACCGTACGTTCCAGTGAACCAAATACTGTAAAAAAGCCCCTGGACATACGAGAGTCAATAATGCTGCTGATCTCATATTCTTCATGGTTGTCAACAGAGATAGGATGGGGACGAGGCAACACAGTGGTAAACCAATTACAAACCAATGGTTTCAAGAGGGAGACATGAAAAACATTGGAGATGTGCATTGCAGGCGGAAGGTCAAGAGCGTAAGCCACAGGATTGACCCGTCAGAGTATTCAAAAAGTTCCAACATAACGAGGACCCAGTTTATTGGAAGGCACACGAAGGTTCAAGTTTCAAGAGGACAGTCAAACCCTCTCACCAAGCTGGTAGGAAGGTGCGGGCAGATGCCTATGATCAGCCTGGAACTTTTGGTGCAGCATAGAACGATGAAGGCAATACTGAATCTGCACCCACGTGGAACGTGGCCGGAGATGCTCCTCCAAATCAGAAATACCCTGAGACATGAATGAATCGGGCAACAAAGATGGTTGAAACCCAAAATTCGCCATGAACGGGGATAACTATTACGAGCGAACTCTGCCCAAGGTAACAGTTCAGACCAATTATTGTGGTGATCTGAGACATAGCAATGGAGGAACTGTTCCAGAGCTTGATTAGACCGTTCCGCAGCCCCATTGGACTGAGGGTGATATGCCGAAGAGAAGGAAAGCTGGATCCCCATTTTACCACAAAAGGAACGCCAAAATATGGAGACAAACTGGCTACCCAGGTCCAACACTATCTCCTTGGGTAACCCATGTAAATGGAAAACCTTGTGGGCAAAAATTAAAGCATGCTCCTGACCAGTAGGCAAATTCTTCAAGGGAATGCAATGTGACATTTTAGAAAAACGGTCAACAACCATTAGGGTAACAGTATTGACATTGAAAACAGGGAGCTCGACAATAAAGTCCATGGAAAGGTGTGTCCAAGGACGCTCACCATTAGCAATAGGTTGAAGAAGACCCACAGGAAGACGTCTTATCCTGCACAAACTGAGCAGGAGGAAACATACGCAGCAACATCAGAATGAAGACCTGGCCACCAGAATTGTCGAGTGACAAACCAAATAATTTGGTTCTTGCCCGGGTGACTTGCAGCTTTAGGATAGTGGTAAGTGTGCAAAAGTTTAGTTTGAAGATTCTCAGGAACAAAGCACTTACCACTAGGTTTCTCAGGAGGTGCATTGGTTTGTGCAGCCAGGATCTCCTCCCCCAAGGGAGAAGTCAAATTAGTACGTATGGTAGCCAAAATATGATCAGGAGGTATAACTGGAGTAGGTACAGACTCCTCCTTGGACAGAGGTGAAAATTGTCCAGAGAGGGCATCAGCCCTAACATTCTTACTACCAGGCAGATAGAAGACCACATAATTAAACTGAGACAAAAATAGCGCCCATCTGGCCTGTCGAGGCGACAAACGTTTTGCTTCGGATAGATAAGTTAAATTCTTGTGGTCAGTAAGAATGAGCACTGGTACACTAGTACCCTTGAGAAGATGCCTCCATTCCTTGAGTGCCAAAATTATGGCCAGTAATTCCCTGTCGCCAATTTCATAATTGTACTCTGCTGGAGACAATTTCTTAGAGAAGAAACCACACGGATGCAAGGAACCGTCAGGCGTAGGACGTTAAGACAAGAGTGCACCTACTCCAATCTCAGACGCATTGACCTCAACAACAAAAGGCAGGACAGGGTTTGGATGAGCCAGTACTGGAGCAGCAGCAAAGCCAGTCTTAAGACTATCAAAAGCCTTAATGGCAGTAGGTGACCAATGGAGTGGATCATTCTCTTTACGGGTCATGTCTGTGATAGGTTTTACCAAGGAAGAAAAGTTTTTAATAAACTTTCTATAGTAATTGGCGAAGCCCCAAAAATGTTGAATAGAGCAAAGATCAACTGGGCGAGGCCACTGCAGAACTGTATACAACTAGTCAGGATCCATGGAGAACCCTGCAACGGAGATCACATAACCTATGAAGGTTACTTGAGTCTGATGGAATTCACATTTCTTGAGTTTACAAAACAGGCTATTCTCACGTAGTCTCTGAAGTACCCATGTGACATCAGAACGATGAGCCGCAAGTGTGGGTGAGTGTATGAGGATGTCATCTAAGTACACCACTACACACTGTTGCAACATATCTCATAGGACATCATTAATAAATTCCTGAAAAACAGCAGTGGCATTACATAGACCAAAAGGCATTACAAGATATTCATAATGCCCCCTCCTAGTGTTAAATGCTGTTTTCCATCCGTGGCCCTCCTTAATCCTAACGAGATTGTACGCTCCTCTCAAATCAAGTTTAGAAGAGACTGTAGCTCCCTTGAGGTGGTCAAAGAGTTCCGTAATGAGAGAAATAGGGTAAGCATTCTTAATGGTAAGACGATTAAGACCCCTATAATCGATGCATGGTCTTAACTCGCCAACTTTTTCTTCACAAAGAAGAAGTCAGCCCGTGCAGGAGAGCAGGATTTGCGGATGACCCCCCACGACAGAGCATCGGTAACATACTCCTCCATAGCACAATTCTCTGCAACAGACAGAGGGTAAACCCGGCCCCGAAGAGGAATGGCTCCGGGTTGCAGGTCTATGGCACAATCGTAAGACCGGTGAGGAGGCAACGTACTGGCATGAACTTTGTTAAAAAAGTCTAGGAAATCTCGGTACTCCTCTTGCAATTTAGATACCGAAGAAGTGCACAAGACTTTGACTGGTTTCTAAAGACAAGTGGAAATACATTGCGGAGACCATGACAACATTTTCGGACCTGCGCCAGTCAAGACTGGGATTGTGCTTTTGGAGCCAGGGATAACCCAGAACAACCAGAAAATGCGGAGAGTTAATCACCTGGTACTGGAGGGTTTCAAAATGGAGAGCCCCAACAGCCATGGATTATGGAACGATTTCGTGAGTAACGAGTGTGGGCTGAAGGGGCCTGCCATCAATGGTCTCAATAGCAAGCGGAACGAACCGAGGAAATACAGGAAGTCCACACAGGAGTCCACCAAGGAAAGGACAACTGTGACCAAAGGTTTGTCCTTTAGCAGTTCCGGGGACGAGGATAAACCACCCAAGGTCTGCCCCCGACAGGACCTTAGGTGCGAGTGTTTTCTGGCCATGTAGGACAAGACTTTTAAAGGTGGCCTAGTAACCCACAATAGAGGCAGAGCCCCTCCCTCCTCCTAAAGGTCCTCTCCGCCACGGAGAGACGCGTGAATCCCAACTGCATTGGCTCAGCAGTACCTGGTGACTCGTGACCAGGAGGCATGGGAGGAGAGGGAGGCATGGGTGGGAACGAACATGTAGGAGACAACAGAACAGGAGGCTTCCACAAGCACTCCTTAAAAGAAGGCCTCTCTCTGAGTCTGATGTCAATTAGGATCAAAAAAGACACCAATGCCTCAAGATCCTCTGATAAATCTCTGGCAGCAACTTCATCTTAATCGCATCAGAGAGCCCATGAAAGAAGGCGGCAACAAGGGCTTCATTGTTCCAACCTACCTCTGCGGCAAGTGTACGGATCTCAATGGCATACTGAGCAACAGATCTGGTACCTTGCTGAATGGACATGAGTCGTTTAGCAGCAGAGGAAGAGCGAGCCGGAACATCAAATACCCTTCGAAAGGAGGCCACAAATTCAGTGTAATTTGAAATCACAGGTTTATTAGTCTCCCACAAGGGATTAGCCCAGGCAAGAGCTGTGTCAGAGAGTAACGAGATGAGAAATCTCACCTTAGCTCTGTCAGAGGGAAATGCCTGAGGTAACATCTCAATGTACATGCCAACCTGGTTCAAAAACCCTCTGCACTGAATAGGATTGCCTCCATATCGCTGAGGTAGAGGTGTAGAACTGGACATGCTCCTGGTATGACTAGGTGCAGCACCGGAAACAGGAGCAGCCATAACTTGTGGGACACTGGGATGTAAATGTGCAGTGCGAGTCAGCAGGGTTTGCAGGGCTAGTGAAAATTGATCCAAGCGGTGATCCTGTTCATCCATCCTGGAAATGATGGTAGGTAAAGGTGGATTATTCGCACCATCAGGATTCATGGCCCTTGCGTAATGTCAGGGTGGCAGGAATAAGACTGAGACGAGAAGTGCAAAAATAATGACACCTTTAATTAAACTTTATTTAATTAATAATAAAAGTCCACAAGTCAAATAACAAGCCAGGAGTCAAAGCCTGGTAGTCAGACGAGCCGAGTCAGGAGTCAAAGCGAGTAGTCAGACGAGCCGAGTCAGGAACCAGGAGGGACGTTAGACAGCCAGGTAATACACATGATCAGGAACTCACAAACAGGTCTGAGACAACGTAAGGGCAAAGCATACTGAACAGAGGCCCTTTAAATAATGTGATGACATCACAATTCTGAGACTGCAACCTGTCTCACACGGACGATGTACAACAGTCTGGCCATCAGAGAGTGTGCAGGAAATGAGCAGCATCACACACTCTGCACCAGATTTAGCAAGAAAAGGTAAGCAAAATGGCTGCCAGCAGCACATGGCAAACAAAGCAGGGAATAAACCCTGACAATGAGTTAACATAGCTGCATTATAATTATAATGAATGTTTGTGATCGAAAGGCCACCACAATTCAGTATTGCTTGAAGAATCTTGAGCAATGCTCTAGATACCTTTCTTGCTCAAATGTAGGTTCTAAGAATGCAATGAAACTGGTTACATTAAAAATGCGGAATTGCGATTGGGAGGCATCTGAATAAATAGGTAAGTTAAATAAGTAACATCATTTTGACTGCCATCCGCCTTCCATTCCAAGAAATCTCTGCTTCTATTCTATTTTGAAGTCATAGATTAAAAGTCTCTTAATAGGGGATCATAGTTGGCTGAGTAAACAACTCCTAGATTGTGAGATAAGAACGCTCGCAAATGCTTCATATTCCAGTCACTCCAATGAAAGAGATAAATCATACATAACTCCTTAATCGCTTGTTTCTAATAAGCCTCAGTCTTGGAAAAGTTTACTTTGTAATAAGATATTCCACTAAATTATTTAAGAGTTTTAAATAGAGGCAGCATTAATTCTTTAGGTTCAGTTAGATCCTAACGTTAGATCAGTGTCATGAAGTGGCAATCCCTGTATTACGTCATTCTGCCGGATGCAGTCTGCTAAAGGCTCTGTAATGAGCGTAAACAGGAGGGGGATTAAAGGACATCCCTGTCAAATGTCGTTTAATAAATTAAAATGTGGTGGAACAAATCCCAATCCTATAATTGTAGCAAAAGGTTCAGTTAGATCCTAACGTTAGATCAGTGTCATGAAGTGGCAATCCCTATATTACGTCATTCTGCTGAATGCACTCTGCTAGATGCTCTGTAAGGAGCTTAAACAGGAGGGGGGTAAAGGACATCCCTGTCTCATGACATTTAATATATTAAAATGTGGGGGAACAAATCCCTATCCTATAATTGTAGCAAAGGGTTCTGAATGTAGGGCTAGATTGCCAGTGGTGCACTATTTATCACTTCCGCACTAACTGTGCTCGACTACGGCATTTTGCTTGTGTCAGATACCATGTGTATTACAAGTTGAAAGTAAAACGTTTTCCCTCATTCACTAACCTGACAGGTGCAAAAAACACGTCAAGAAATTGAGTTAACGTATTCTCCAATGGAGTGAGAAAAGTTAGAAAAAGAACTATCTACCAACAAGTCATGCAAACCGATTGCATTTTCTCCATTATCCTAAACTGACATGAAATATTAATATTTCCCATTTCAATGTTCTTCAAATAGAAGAATATGTTTTATTTATTTTGATTTTTTTTGGTAAAAATAATAATAATAAAATATATATATATATATATATATAATTATATAAGTATAGATATATACAGATATATATAGGAATATCTATTTAAAAATATTTAGAACATATGTCAAAAACTTTGGAATGTGAAGTACAGTTAAACACTTTATAAAATATGAATATTGCATAAATATGCTTTTACATGTTTTCAAATACTTGACTACAAAGGCCTCCAATGCACTTAAATATTTGTCTATATATGTATACATATGTATTTATGTATTTATATGTGCATATATGTCTGTAAATATATAGATATACACATATAAATACATAAATACATCTGTCACAAACACACACACACACATATATATATATATATATATATATATATATATATACTGTACACATACAGACGTAGACTCCTTGCTCAGTGTGCTTAGAGGAATATGGCTACACCTTACTGACGAGGCCCAATGAAGGCCAAAACGATCATCTGGGGTTGCTGTGTTCTTTATTCAGAGATTAATTGCCTGGTATTTTGGCACTGAACTGACCATAATAGACGGGATCAGACTGATATACTACAGGAAACTTCTACTCTGTGAAAAGCATTACTTGGCTAAAAAGAAGTTGCACACAGGTAGTAAATCACCATAGAACAGGCTAACAATGGTATTGAGCTAGTTGTTCGTTCCTGTGAATGCTCTTCTCTCTGTATGTATTTAGTCTTCCTATGGGAAAAAGGGGCAACCAGACGTGGACTCCTTGCTCACTGTGCTTATTGGAATATGGCTACACCTCACTGACGAGGTCCAATGAAGGCTTAAACGATCGTCTGGGGTTGCTGTGTTCCTTGTTCAGAAGGGAATTGTCTGGTATTGCGGCACTGGACTGACAGTAATAGGCGGGATCAGACTGATATACTACAGAAAAGTTAAAAATAATTTTATTAAAAAGTGTTATGAGTGTAACTGCACTTTTAAATGTATTTTTAATGTTTTTTGTGCAACTTTTTATTAGAGCGTAACAGTTAACCAGTGTGCTGAGGTTGTGCTAACCTCAGACAAGAGTGCACCTACTCCAATCTCAGACGCATTGACCTCAACAACAAAAGGCAGGACAGGGTTTGGATGAGCCAGTACTGGAGCAGCAGCAAAGCCAGTCTTAAGACTATCAAAAGCCTTAATGGCAGTAGGTGACCAATGGAGTGGATCATTCTCTTTACGGGTCATGTCTGTGATAGGTTTTACCAAGGAAGAAAAGTTTTTAATAAACTTTCTATAGTAATTGGCGAAGCCCCAAAAATGTTGAATAGAGCAAAGATCAACTGGGCGAGGCCACTGCAGAACTGTATACAACTAGTCAGGATCCATGGAGAACCCTGCAACGGAGATCACATAACCTATGAAGGTTACTTGAGTCTGATGGAATTCACATTTCTTGAGTTTACAAAACAGGCTATTCTCACGTAGTCTCTGAAGTACCCATGTGACATCAGAACGATGAGCCGCAAGTGTGGGTGAGTGTATGAGGATGTCATCTAAGTACACCACTACACACTGTTGCAACATATCTCATAGGACATCATTAATAAATTCCTGAAAAACAGCAGTGGCATTACATAGACCAAAAGGCATTACAAGATATTCATAATGCCCCCTCCTAGTGTTAAATGCTGTTTTCCATCCGTGGCCCTCCTTAATCCTAACGAGATTGTACGCTCCTCTCAAATCAAGTTTAGAAGAGACTGTAGCTCCCTTGAGGTGGTCAAAGAGTTCCGTAATGAGAGAAATAGGGTAAGCATTCTTAATGGTAAGACGATTAAGACCCCTATAATCGATGCATGGTCTTAACTCGCCAACTTTTTCTTCACAAAGAAGAAGTCAGCCCGTGCAGGAGAGCAGGATTTGCGGATGACCCCCCACGACAGAGCATCGGTAACATACTCCTCCATAGCACAATTCTCTGCAACAGACAGAGGGTAAACCCGGCCCCGAAGAGGAATGGCTCCGGGTTGCAGGTCTATGGCACAATCGTAAGACCGGTGAGGAGGCAACGTACTGGCATGAACTTTGTTAAAAAAGTCTAGGAAATCTCGGTACTCCTCTTGCAATTTAGATACCGAAGAAGTGCACAAGACTTTGACTGGTTTCTAAAGACAAGTGGAAATACATTGCGGAGACCATGACAACATTTTCGGACCTGCGCCAGTCAAGACTGGGATTGTGCTTTTGGAGCCAGGGATAACCCAGAACAACCAGAAAATGCGGAGAGTTAATCACCTGGTACTGGAGGGTTTCAAAATGGAGAGCCCCAACAGCCATGGATTATGGAACGATTTCGTGAGTAATGAGTGTGGGCTGAAGGGGCCTGCCATCAATGGTCTCAATAGCAAGCGGAACGAACCGAGGAAATACAGGAAGTCCACACAGGAGTCCACCAAGGAAAGGACAACTGTGACCAAAGGTTTGTCCTTTAGCAGTTCCGGGGACGAGGATAAGCCACCCAAGGTCTGCCCCCGACAGGACCTTAGGTGCGAGTGTTTTCTGGCCATGTAGGACAAGACTTTTAAAGGTGGCCTAGTAACCCACAATAGAGGCAGAGCCCCTCCCTCCTCCTAAAGGTCCTCTCCGCCACGGAGAGACGCGTGAATCCCAACTGCATTGGCTCAGCAGTACCTGGTGACTCGTGACCAGGAGGCATGGGAGGAGAGGGAGGCATGGGTGGGAACGAACATGTAGGAGACAACAGAACAGGAGGCTTCCACAAGCACTCCTTAAAAGAAGGCCTCTCTCTGAGTCTGATGTCAATTAGGATCAAAAAAGACACCAATGCCTCAAGATCCTCTGATAAATCTCTGGCAGCAACTTCATCTTAATCGCATCAGAGAGCCCATGAAAGAAGGCGGCAACAAGGGCTTCATTGTTCCAACCTACCTCTGCGGCAAGTGTACGGATCTCAATGGCATACTGAGCAACAGATCTGGTACCTTGCTGAATGGACATGAGTCGTTTAGCAGCAGAGGAAGAGCGAGCCGGAACATCAAATACCCTTCGAAAGGAGGCCACAAATTCAGTGTAATTTGAAATCACAGGTTTATTAGTCTCCCACAAGGGATTAGCCCAGGCAAGAGCTGTGTCAGAGAGTAACGAGATGAGAAATCTCACCTTAGCTCTGTCAGAGGGAAATGCCTGAGGTAACATCTCAATGTACATGCCAACCTGGTTCAAAAACCCTCTGCACTGAATAGGATTGCCTCCATATCGCTGAGGTAGAGGTGTAGAACTGGACATGCTCCTGGTATGACTAGGTGCAGCACCGGAAACAGGAGCAGCCATAACTTGTGGGACACTGGGATGTAAATGTGCAGTGCGAGTCAGCAGGGTTTGCAGGGCTAGTGAAAATTGATCCAAGCGGTGATCCTGTTCATCCATCCTGGAAATGATGGTAGGTAAAGGTGGATTATTCGCACCATCAGGATTCATGGCCCTTGCGTAATGTCAGGGTGGCAGGAATAAGACTGAGACGAGAAGTGCAAAAATAATGACACCTTTAATTAAACTTTATTTAATTAATAATAAAAGTCCACAAGTCAAATAACAAGCCAGGAGTCAAAGCCTGGTAGTCAGACGAGCCGAGTCAGGAGTCAAAGCGAGTAGTCAGACGAGCCGAGTCAGGAACCAGGAGGGACGTTAGACAGCCAGGTAATACACATGATCAGGAACTCACAAACAGGTCTGAGACAACGTAAGGGCAAAGCATACTGAACAGAGGCCCTTTAAATAATGTGATGACATCACAATTCTGAGACTGCAACCTGTCTCACACGGACGATGTACAACAGTCTGGCCATCAGAGAGTGTGCAGGAAATGAGCAGCATCACACACTCTGCACCAGATTTAGCAAGAAAAGGTAAGCAAAATGGCTGCCAGCAGCACATGGCAAACAAAGCAGGGAATAAACCCTGACAATGAGTTAACATAGCTGCATTATAATTATAATGAATGTTTGTGATCGAAAGGCCACCACAATTCAGTATTGCTTGAAGAATCTTGAGCAATGCTCTAGATACCTTTCTTGCTCAAATGTAGGTTCTAAGAATGCAATGAAACTGGTTACATTAAAAATGCGGAATTGCGATTGGGAGGCATCTGAATAAATAGGTAAGTTAAATAAGTAACATCATTTTGACTGCCATCCGCCTTCCATTCCAAGAAATCTCTGCTTCTATTCTATTTTGAAGTCATAGATTAAAAGTCTCTTAATAGGGGATCATAGTTGGCTGAGTAAACAACTCCTAGATTGTGAGATAAGAACGCTCGCAAATGCTTCATATTCCAGTCACTCCAATGAAAGAGATAAATCATACATAACTCCTTAATCGCTTGTTTCTAATAAGCCTCAGTCTTGGAAAAGTTTACTTTGTAATAAGATATTCCACTAAATTATTTAAGAGTTTTAAATAGAGGCAGCATTAATTCTTTAGGTTCAGTTAGATCCTAACGTTAGATCAGTGTCATGAAGTGGCAATCCCTGTATTACGTCATTCTGCCGGATGCAGTCTGCTAAAGGCTCTGTAATGAGCGTAAACAGGAGGGGGATTAAAGGACATCCCTGTCAAATGTCGTTTAATAAATTAAAATGTGGTGGAACAAATCCCAATCCTATAATTGTAGCAAAAGGTTCAGTTAGATCCTAACGTTAGATCAGTGTCATGAAGTGGCAATCCCTATATTACGTCATTCTGCTGAATGCACTCTGCTAGATGCTCTGTAAGGAGCGTAAACAGGAGGGGGGTAAAGGACATCCCTGTCTCATGACATTTAATATATTAAAATGTGGGGGAACAAATCCCTATCCTATAATTGTAGCAAAGGGTTCTGAATGTAGGGCTAGATTGCCAGTGGTGCACTATTTATCACTTCCGCACTAACTGTGCTCGACTACGGCATTTTGCTTGTGTCAGATACCATGTGTATTACAAGTTGAAAGTAAAACGTTTTCCCTCATTCACTAACCTGACAGGTGCAAAAAACACGTCAAGAAATTGAGTTAACGTATTCTCCAATGGAGTGAGAAAAGTTAGAAAAAGAACTATCTACCAACAAGTCATGCAAACCGATTGCATTTTCTCCATTATCCTAAACTGACATGAAATATTAATATTTCCCATTTCGATGTTCTTCAAATAGAAGAATATGTTTTATTTATTTTGATTTTTTTTGGTAAAAATAATAATAATAAAATATATATATATATATATATATATATATATATATATAATTATATAAGTATAGATATATACAGATATATATAGGAATATCTATTTAAAAATATTTAGAACATATGTCAAAAACTTTGGAATGTGAAGTACAGTTAAACACTTTATAAAATATGAATATTGCATAAATATGCTTTTACATGTTTTCAAATACTTGACTACAAAGGCCTCCAATGCACTTAAATATTTGTCTATATATGTATACATATGTATTTATGCCCAATGAAGGCCAAAACGATCATCTGGGGTTGCTGTGTTCTTTATTCAGAGATTAATTGCCTGGTATTTTGGCACTGAACTGACCATAATAGACGGGATCAGACTGATATACTACAGGAAACTTCTACTCTGTGAAAAGCATTACTTGGCTAAAAAGAAGTTGCACACAGGTAGTAAATCACCATAGAACAGGCTAACAATGGTATTGAGCTAGTTGTTCGTTCCTGTGAATGCTCTTCTCTCTGTATGTATTTAGTCTTCCTATGGGAAAAAGGGGCAACCAGACGTGGACTCCTTGCTCACTGTGCTTATTGGAATATGGCTACACCTCACTGACGAGGTCCAATGAAGGCTTAAACGATCGTCTGGGGTTGCTGTGTTCCTTGTTCAGAAGGGAATTGTCTGGTATTGCGGCACTGGACTGACAGTAATAGGCGGGATCAGACTGATATACTTCAGAAAAGTTAAAAATAATTTTATTAAAAAGTGTTATGAGTGTAACTGCACTTTTAAATGTATTTTTAATGTTTTTTGTGCAACTTTTTATTAGAGCGTAACAGTTAACCAGTGTGCTGAGGTTGTGCTAACCCGACTTGCGTTAAATTCAGTTGAGCTTGAGTGAAAGCGTTTACTTTAAACTTCTAATACATGCGCTACTTCCGCCCCCGTGCAAACAGCCGTAATAAACCCGATTTCGCAACTGTAATCTGACCCATAAAGCTGTAATCGATGTGATGTGATGAAAGCTTTTGGTGAAAGTTTGATTTTCACTTTGTCCCTTGACTAGTTTCCCTTTAAAGTTTTTTTTATAAGTAAGTGGGTTTCCCATGAGAAGACTTTTCTCTTTTATATATTAAAGAGTTTATGATCACATCTTCTCTGAGACTGGTGTCTTGTCCTGTATCCTGGGAGCTAATATTTGCAACAGTCAGCTGGAGAATGCAAAGCCCAGCCTGTGTTACCTTACATCACAGTGCATATTTCCTTGTGAGTAGCCATTTGTCAGCACTTTATACACACATATTTATTTGAATATTGAAGTCTCTGCACCATGAGACGCTCTTCTTTATTTCTCTTTCTATAAAAATAGCTGTGCTGTAGTCCAGACACACTTCATGTCTGTTTAAAAAGGGACACCACTTCAAATATTGATATTTATGTCCTAGATTTCCTGTTAAACTATTGGGAGTATGATAGTAAGCCTGCTATAAGAATAATATTTTCATTTAAAACTAATCTTTTCTTGCCTAACTAATTTTAATTTAATTTAAACAACTAGTAAAAGGCAGATGAAAGTCAAAATTAAACTTTTATGGTTTAGATAGAGTATGCAATATTAACCCCTTGATGCCGACTCCTAGTGTTGATTCCGATGTAAACACTTGCTGTAAAAAAAGAAATCACTCAAACATTGATGCAATCACGTGGTTTCAAGGTTGGGATCGGATCATTGGGGACTGCCTAGTCTGATTTTTCATTAACCAAAAGCAGGAGGCCGCAGTGCGCCCTAAAAGGTATATATATATATATATATATATATATATATATATATATATATATATACAGTATCTCACAAAAGTGAGTACACCCCTCACATTTTTGTAAATATTTTATTATATCTTTTTATGTGACAACACTGAAGAAATGACACTTTGCTACAATGTAAAGTAGTGAGTGTACAGTCTGTATAACAGTGTAAATTTGCTGTCCCCTCAAAATAACTCAACACACAGCCATAACTGTCTAAACAAAAGTGAGTACACCCCTAAGTGGAAATGTTCAAATTGGGCTCAAAATGTCAATATTTTGTGTGGCCACCATTATTTTCCAGCACTGCCTTAACCCTATTGGGCATGGAGTTCACCAGAGCTTCCACTCCTCTTCCAGTCCTCCATGACGACATCACGGAGCTTGTGGATGTTAGATAACTTGCGCTCCCCCACCTTCCGTTTGAGGATGCCCCACAGATGCTCAATCGGGTTTAGGTCTGAAGACATGCTTGGCCAGTCCATCACCTTTACCCTCAGCTTTTTTAGCAAGGCAGTGGTCATCTTGGAGGTGTGTGTTGGGGTTGTTATCATTTTGGAATACTGCCCTGCGGCCCAGTCTCCAAAGGGAAGGGATCATGCTCTGCTTCAGTATGTTACAGTACATGTTGGCATTCATGGTTCCCTCAATGAACTGTAGCTCTCAGTGCCGGCAATCTCATGCAGGCCTCCAGACCATGACACTCCCACCATCATGCTTGACTGTAGGCGAGACACACTTGTCTTTGTACTCCTCACCTGGTTGCCGCCACACACGCTTGACATCATCTGGTCAAAGCACTGACAGGCTGACCCGCCACCCCTTCAACCTCTGCAGCAATGCTGGCAGCACTCATACATCTATTTCTCAAAGACAACATCTGGATATGACACTGAGGACGTGCACTCAACCTCTTTGGTTGACCATGGCAAGGCCTGTTCTGAGTGGAACATGTCCTTTGAAACCGCTGTATGGTCCTGCCCACCGTTATGCAGCTCAGCTTCAGGGTCTTGGCCATCTTCTTATAGCCTAGGCCATCTTTATGTAGAGCAACTATTCTTTTTTTCAGATCCTCAGAGAGTTCTTTGCCATGAGATGCCATATTGAACTTCCAGTGACCAGTATGAGAGAGTGTGAGAGCGATAACACCAAATTTAACACACCTGCTGCCCATTCACACCTGAGACCTTGTAACACTAATGAGTCACATGACACCGGGAGGGAAAATGGCTAATTGGGCCCAATTTGGATATTTCCACTTAGGGGTGTACTCACTTTTGTTGCCAACGGTTTAGACATTAATGGCTGTGTGTTGAGTTATTTTGAGGGGATAGCAAATTTACACTGTTACACAGGCTATACACTCACTACTTTACATTGTAGCAAAGTGTCATTTCTTCAGTGTTGTCACATGAAAAGATATAATAAAATATTTACAAAAATGTGAGGGTTGTACTTACTTTTGTGAAATACTGTATATACTGTATAACGGCATTAAAGCCCAGCACTGTTAGGAAAGCATGAAACGCCCTAACGGTGTGAAGCTGTTAAAAGACTTTTCAAGTTACTTCTGTTACTAAAATAGGCTTAGGAGCAGCAATGCATTACTAGGACCTAGCAGGTGATTGGTAGCTACACGCATATGCCTCTTGTCATTGGTTCATCAGATGTTGTCAGCTATTTCCCAGTAGTGCATTGCTGCTCTGGATTAGACTTTAACTGTTTGTTTAGCCCTGTGACAGGGGTTAGGCAATTATATGTAAGCAACAGTACAACAATAAAATGCTGTGACACATACAGCATTTTCTTGTTACACTTGTATGCCTCTGTAATTGAGGTTGTAATAAACTGAGTATTGAGTACTAGTTTGCATTAATCTGGTTTATAAGATAAAATGTTACTTTACACATGGAGTTTAAGAGGATTCTACAAATGTGTGCACAGCATTTTCTGGAAGTTAATCTGTGGATTATTTATATTGGGCATCATGCTAATAAAATGTCCTGTATACTTTAAAACCTCTCTTGCATGATTAAAATGATATAATCATAACTAGTGCTTATTTTTCTATTATTCAGTCATTTTTCTTTTGATGTTGAATTACATAATGTCTTGGTCACTGCTCGTTTCTTTTACATCCCTAATTTCCAGTGGTTCATTTCCTTAGGAAAATTTTATGAGTCTATTAATCAAATTCTCATGTGTGGTCACTTTTTTAGCCATAAAGAAAGAGAAAAACAAAGTCATTAAATGCAATGTGATCTTTGTTGCATCTGACATTTTACTCCATAATTTCACTCTTCATGTTTTACTATGACACCTGTTTGCTGTCAAACCATATTATTTTCAGCTATCTGTAGAAAGAACCTGACAAAACAATGTTTAATTAGGTAAGTTATATATGTAACAAAAAAGTTCTGTTCCCACCAACATTTATATTCTGATTTCAGCAAATGATAGGAAATCCCAAGGTTTATTCTCTCATGACTGCTTCCCAATAACCTTATCCTGAGAGAGCGCTTCTCTTTCTGTAGGTATTAGTCTCCCCAATAACCTTATCCTGAGAGAGCGCTTCTCTTTCTGTATGTATTAGTCTCCCCAATAACCTTATCCTGAGAGAGCGCTTCTCTTTCTGTATGTATTAGTCTCTCAATAACCTTATCCTGAGAGAGCGCTTCTCTTTCTGTAGGTATTAGTCTCCCCAATATCCTTATCCTGAGAGAGCGCTTCTCTTTCTGTAGGTATTAGTCTCCCCAATAACCTTATCCTGAGAGAGCGCTTCTCTTTCTGTTTGTATTAGTCCCCCAATAACTTTATACTGAGAGAGCGCTTCTCTTTCTGTAGGTATTAGTCTCCCCAATAACCTTATCCTGAGAGAGCGCTTCTCTTTCTGTATGTATTAGTCTCCCCAATAACCTTATCCTGAGAGAGCGCTTCTCTTTCTGTATGTATTAGTCTCCCCAATAACCTTATCCTGAGAGAGTGCTTCTCTTTCTGTATGTATTAGTCTCCCCAATATCTTTATCCTGAGAGCGCTTCTCTTTCTGTAGGTATTAGTCTCCCCAATAACCTTATCCTGAGAGAGTGCTTCTCTTTCTGTAGGTATGAGTCTCCCCAATAACCTTATCCTGAGAGAGCGCTTCTCTTTCTGTTTGTATTAGTCACCCCAATAACCTTATCCTGAGAGAGCGCTTCTCTTTCTGTAGGTATTAGTCTTCCCAATAACCTTATACTGAGAGAGCGCTTCTCTTTCTGTAGGTATTAGTCTTCCCAATAACCTTATAGGTATTATTTCTGTAGGTATTAGTCTCCCCAATAACCTTATTCTGAGTGAGCGCTTCTCTTTCTGTTTGTATTAGTCTCCCCAATAACCTTATCCTGAGAGAGCGCTTCTCTTTCTGTTTGTATTAGTCTCCCCAATAACCTTATACTGAGAGAGCGCTTCTCTTTCTGTAGGTATTAGTCTCCCAATAACCATATCCTGAGAGAGCGCTTGTCTTTCTGTAGGTATTAGTCTCCCCAATAACCTTATCCTGAGAGAGCGCTTCTCTTTCTGTTTGTATTAGTCCCCCAATAACTTTATACTGAGAGAGCGCTTCTCTTTCTGTAGGTATTAGTCTCCCCAATAACCTTATCCTGAGAGAGCGCTTCTCTTTCTGTATGTATTAGTCTCCCCAATAACCTTATCCTGAGAGAGTGCTTCTCTTTCTGTATGTATTAGTCTCCCCAATATCCTTATCCTGAGAGAGCGCTTCTCTTTCTGTAGGTATTAGTCTCCCCAATAACCTTATCCTGAGAGAGTGCTTCTCTTTCTGTAGGTATGAGTCTCCCCAATAACCTTATCCTGAGAGAGCGCTTCTCTTTCTGTTTGTATTAGTCACCCCAATAACCTTATCCTGAGAGAGCGCTTCTCTTTCTGTAGGTATTAGTCACCCCAATAACCTTATCCTGAGAGAGCACTTCTCTTTCTGTAGGTATTAGTCTTCCCAATAACCTTATACTGAGAGAGCGCTTCTCTTTCTGTAGGTATTAGTCTTCCCAATAACCTTATACTGAGAGAGTGCTTCTCTGTCTGTTTGTATTAGTCTGCCCAATAACCTTATACTGAGAGAGCACTTCTCTTTCTGTAGGTATTAGTCTCCCCAAAAACCTTATCCTGAGAGAGCGCTTCTCTTTCTGTTTGTATTAGTCTCCCCAATAACCTTATCCTGAGAGAGCACTTCTCTTTCTGTAGGTATTAGTCTCCCCAATAACCTTATCCTGAGAGAGAGCTTCTCTTTCTGTAGGTATTAGTCTCCCCAAAAACCTTATCCTGAGAGAGCGCTTCTCTTTCTGTAGGTATTAGTCTCCCCAATAACCTTATCCTGAGAGAGTGCTTCTCTGTCTGTAGGTATTAGTCTCCCCAATAACCTTATTCTGAGAGAGTGCTTCTCTTTCTGTATGTATTCTTCTCCCAATAACCTTATACTGAGAGAGTGCTTCTCTTTCTGTATGTATTAGCCTCCCCAATATCCTTATACTGAGAGAGCGCTTCTCTTTCTGTAGGTATTAGTCTCCCAATAAACTTATCCTGAGAGAGTGCTTCTCTGTCTGTAGGTATTAGTCTCCCCAATAACCTTATCCTGAGAGAGCGCTTCTCTTTCTGTAGGTATTAGTCTCCCAATAACCTTATCCTGAGAGAGTGCTTCTCTGTCTGTAGGTATTAGTCTCCCAATAACCTTATCCTGAGAGAGTGCTTCTCTGTCTGTAGGTATTAGTCTCCCCAATAACCTTATCCTGAGAGAGTGCTTCTCTTTCTGTAGGTATTAGTCTCCCCAATAACCTTATTCTGAGTGAGCGCTTCTCTTTCTGTTTGTATTAGTCTCCCCAATAACCTTATACTGAGAGAGCGCTTCTCTTTCTGTAGGTATAAGTCTCCCAATAACCATATCCTGAGAGAGCGCTTGTCTTTCTGTAGGTATTAGTCTCCCCAATAACCTTATCCTGAGAGAGCGCTTCTCTTTCTGTTTGTATTAGTCCCCCAATAACTTTATACTGAGAGAGCGCTTCTCTTTCTGTAGGTATTAGTCTCCCCAATAACCTTATCCTGAGAGAGCGCTTCTCTTTCTGTATGTATTAGTCTCCCCAATAACCTTATCCTGAGAGAGTGCTTCTCTTTCTGTATGTATTAGTCTCCCCAATATCCTTATCCTGAGAGAGCGCTTCTCTTTCTGTAGGTATTAGTCTCCCCAATAACCTTATCCTGAGAGAGCGCTTCTCTTTCTGTAGGTATTAGTCTCCCCAAAAACCTTATCCTGAGAGAGCGCTTCTCTTTCTGTTTGTATTAGTCACCCCAATAACCTTATCCTGAGAGAGCGCTTCTCTTTCTGTAGGTATTAGTCTTCCCAATAACCTTATACTGAAAGAGCGCTTCTCTTTCTGTAGGTATTAGTCTTCCCAATAACCTTATACTGAGAGAGTGCTTCTCTTTCTGTTTGTATTAGTCTCCCCAATAACCTTATACTGAGAGAGCGCTTCTCTTTCTGTAGGTATTAGTCTCCCAATAACCATATCCTGAGAGAGCGCTTGTCTTTCTGTAGGTATTAGTCTCCCCAATAACCTTATACTGAGAGAGCGCTTCTCTTTCTGTAGGTATTAGTCTCCCAATAACCATATCCTGAGAGAGCGCTTCTCTTTCTGTAGGTATTAGTCACCCCAAAAATCTTATACTGAGAGAGTGCTTCTCTTTCTGTAGGTATTAGTCTCCCCAATAACCTTATCCTGAGAGAGCGCTTCTCTTTCTGTATGTATTAGTCTCCCAATAACCTTATCCTGAGAGAGCGCTTCTCTTTCTGTAGGTATTAGTCTCCCCAAAAACCTTATCCTGAGAGAGCGCTTCTCTTTCTGTTTGTATTAGTCTCCCCAATAACCTTATCCTGAGAGAGCGCTTCTCTTTCTGTAGGTATTAGTCTCCCCAATAACCTTCTCCTGAGAGAACGCTTCTCTTTCTGTAGGTATTAGTCTCCCAATAACCTTATCCTGAGAGAGTGCTTCTCTGTCTGTAGGTATTAGTCTCCCCAATAACCTTATTCTGAGAGAGTGCTTCTCTTTCTGTATGTATTCTTCTCCCAATAACCTTATACTGAGAGAGTGCTTCTCTTTCTGTATGTATTAGCCTCCCAAAAATCCTTATACTGAGAGAGCGCTTCTCTTTCTGTAGGTATTAGTCTCCCAATAAACTTATCCTGAGAGAGTGCTTCTCTGTCTCTAGGTATTAGTCTCCCCAATAACCTTATCCTGAGAGAGCGCTTCTCTGTCTCTAGGTATTAGTCTCCCCAATAACCTTATCCTGAGAGAGCGCTTCTCTTTCTGTAGGTATTAGTCTCCCAATAACCTTATCCTGAGAGAGTGCTTCTCTGTCTGTAGGTATTAGTCTCCCCAATAACCTTATCCTGAGAGAGTGCTTCTCTGTCTGTAGGTATTAGTCTCCCCAATAACCTTATCCTGAGAGAGTGTTTCTCTTTCTGTAGGTATTAGTCTCCCCAATAACCTTATTCTGAGTGAGCGCTTCTCTTTCTGTTTGTATTAGTCTCCCCAATAACCTTATCCTGAGAGAGCGCTTCTCTTTCTGTTTGTATTAGTCTCCCCAATAACCTTATACTGAGAGAGCGCTTCTCTTTCTGTAGGTATTAGTCTCCCAATAACCATATCCTGAGAGAGCGCTTGTCTTTCTGTAGGTATTAGTCTCCCCAATAACCTTATCCTGAGAGAGCGCTTCTCTTTCTGTTTGTATTAGTCCCCCAATAACTTTATACTGAGAGAGCGCTTCTCTTTCTGTAGGTATTAGTCTCCCCAATAACCTTATCCTGAGAGAGCGCTTCTCTTTCTGTATGTATTAGTCTCCCCAATAACCTTATCCTGAGAGAGTGCTTCTCTTTCTGTATGTATTAGTCTCCCCAATATCCTTATCCTGAGAGAGCGCTTCTCTTTCTGTAGGTATTAGTCTCCCCAATAACCTTATCCTGAGAGAGTGCTTCTCTTTCTGTAGGTATGAGTCTCCCCAATAACCTTATCCTGAGGAAGCGCTTCTCTTTCTGTTTGTATTAGTCACCCCAATAACCGTATCCTGAGAGAGCGCTTCTCTTTCTCTGGTATTAGTCTTCCCAATAACCTTATACTGAGAGAGCGCTTCTCTTTCTGTAGGTATTAGTCTTCCCAATAACCTTATACTGAGAGAGTGCTTCTCTTTCTGTTTGTATTAGTCTCCCCAATAACCTTATACTGAGAGAGCGCTTCTCTTTCTGTAGGTATTAGTCTCCCAATAACCATATCCTGAGAGAGCGCTTGTCTTTCTGTATGTATTAGTCTCCCCAATAACCTAATCCTGAGAGAGCGCTTCTCTTTCTGTATGTATTAGTCTCCCCAATAACTTTATCCTGAGAGAGTGCTTCTCTTTCTGTAGGTAGTAGTCTCCCAATAACCTTATCCTGAGAGAGCGCTTCTCTTTCTGTAGGTATTAGTCTCCCCAATAACTTTATCCTGAGAGAGCGCTTCTCTTTCTGTAGGTAGTAGTCTCCCAATAACCTTATCCTGAGAGAGAGCTTCTCTTTCTGTAGGTATTAGTCTCCCCAATAACCTTATCCTGAGAGAGCGCTTCTCTTTCTGTAGGTATTAGTCTCCCAATAACCTTATCCTGAGAGAGCGCTTCTCTTTCTGTAGGTATTAGTCTCCCCAAAAACCTTATCCTGAGAGAGCGCTTCTCTTTCTGTAGGTATTAGTCTCCCAATAACCTTATCCTGAGAGAGTGCTTCTCTGTCTGTAGGTATTAGTCTCCCCAATAACCTTATTCTGAGAGAGTGCTTCTCTTTCTGTATGTATTCTTCTCCCAATAACCTTATACTGAGAGAGTGCTTCTCTTTCTGTATGTATTAGCCTCCCCAATATCCTTATACTGAGAGAGCGCTTCTCTTTCTGTAGGTATTAGTCTCCCAATAAACTTATCCTGAGAGAGCGCTTCTCTTTCTGTAGGTATTAGCCTCCCAATAAACTTATCCTGAGAGAGTGCTTCTCTTTCTGTAGGTATTAGTCTCCTCAATAACCTTATCCTGAGAGAGCGCTTCTCTTTCTGTAGGTATTAGTCTCCCAATAACCTTATCCTGAGAGAGTGCTTCTCTGTCTGTAGGTATTAGTCTCCCCAATAACCTTATCCTGAGAGAGTGCTTCTCTTTCTGTAGGTATTAGTCTCCCCAATAACCTTATTCTGAGTGAGCGCTTCTCTTTCTGTTTGTATTAGTCTCCCCAATAACCTTATCCTGAGAGAGCGCTTCTCTTTCTGTTTGTATTAGTCTCCCCAATAACCTTATACTGAGAGAGCGCTTCTCTTTCTGTTTGTATTAGTCCCCCCAAAAACCTTATCCTAAGAGAGCGCTTCTCTTTCTGTATGTATTAGTCTCCCCAATAACCTTATCCTGAGAGAGCGCTTCTCTTTCTGTATGTATTAGTCTCCCCAATTACCTAATCCTGAGAGAGCGCTTCTCTTTCTGTAGGTATTAGTCTCCCCAATATCCTTATCCTGAGAGAGTGCTTCTCTTTCTGTAGGTATTAGTCTCCCCAATAACCTTATCCTGAGAGAGCGCTTCTCTTTCTGTAGGTATTAGTCTCCCCAATATCCTTATCCTGAGAGAGTGCTTCTCTTTCTGTAGGTATTAGTGTCCCCAATAACCTTATCCTGAGAGAGCGCTTCTCTTCCTGTAGGTATTAGTCTCCCCAATAACCTTATCCTGAGAGAGCGCTTCTCTTTCTGCTTGTATTAGTCTCCCAATAATCTTATCCTGAGAGAGCGCTTCTCTTTCTGTAGGTATTAGTCTCCCCAATAACCTTATCCTGAGAGAACGCTTCTCTTTCTGTAGGTATTAGTCTCCCAATAACCTTATCCTGAGAGAGCGCTTCTCTTTCTGTAGGTATTAGTCTCCCCAATAACCTTATCCTGAGAGAGCGCTTCTCTTTCTGTATGTATTAGTCTCCCAATAACCTTATACTGAGAGAGTGCTTCTCTTTCTGTAGGTATTAGTCTCCCAATAACCTTATCCTGAGAGAGCGCTTCTCTTTCTGTAGGTATTATTCTCCCCAAAAACCTTATACTGAGAGAGTGCTTCTCTTTCTGCAGGTATTAGTCTCCCCAATAACCTTATTCTGAGTGAGCCCTTCTCTTTCTGTTTGTATTAGTCTCCCCAATAACCTTATCCTGAGAGAGCGCTTCTCTTTCTGTTTGTATTAGTCTCCCCAATAACCTTATACTGAGAGAGCGCTTCTCTTTCTGTTTGTATTAGTCCCCCCAATAACCTTATCCTGAGAGAGCGCTTCTCTTTCTGTATGTATTAGTGTCCCCAATTACCTAATCCTGAGAGAGCGCTTCTCTTTCTCTAGGTATTAGTTTCCCCAATATCCTTATCCTGAGAGAGTGCTTCTCTTTCTGTAGGTATTAGTCTCCCCAAAATCCTTATCCTGAGAGAGCGCTTCTCTTTCTGTAGGTATTAGTCTCCCCAATATCCTTATCCTGAGAGAGTGCTTCTCTTTCTGTAGGTATTAGTCTCCCCAATAACCTTATCCTGAGAGAGCGCTTTTCTTTCTGTTTGTATTAGTCTCCCAATAACCTTATCCTGAGAAAGCGCTTCTCTTTCTGTAGGTATTAGTCTCCCCAATAACCTTATCCTGAGAGTACGATTCTCTTTCTGTAGGTATTAGTCTCCCAATAACCTTATCCTGAGAGAGCGCTTCTCTTTCTGTAGGTATTAGTCTCCCCAATAACCTTATCCTGAGAGAGCACTTCTCTTTCTGTATGTATTCTTCTCCCAATAACCTTATCCTGAGAGAGCGCTTCTCTTTCTGTAGGTATTAGTCTCCCAATAACCTTATCCTGAGAGAGCGCTTCTCTTTCTGTAGGTATTAGTCTCCCCAAAAACCTTATACTGAGAGAGTGCTTCTCTTTCTGTAGATATTAGTCTCCCCAATAACCTTATTCTGAGTGAGCGCTTCTCTTTCTGTTTGTATTAGTCTCCCCAATAACCTTATCCTGAGAGAGCGCTTCTCTTTCTGTTTGTATTAGTCTCCCCAATAACCTTATACTGAGAGAGCGCTTCTCTTTCTGTTTGTATTAGTCCCCCCAATAACCTTATCCTGAGAGAGCGCTTCTCTTTCTGTATGTATTAGTCTCCCCAATAACCTTATCCTGAGAGAGCGCTTCTCTTTCTGGATGTATTAGTCTCCCCAATTACCTAATCCTGAGAGGGCGCTTCTCTTTCTGTAGGTATTAGTCTCCCCAATATCCTTATCCTGAGAGAGAGCTTCTCTTTCTGTAGGTATTAGTCTCCCCAATAACCTTATCCTGAGAGAGCGCTTCTCTTTCTGTAGGTATTAGTCTCCCCAATATCCTTATCCTGAGAGAGCGCTTCTCTTTCTGTAGGTATTAGTCTCCCCAATAACCTTATCCTGAGAGAGCGCTTCTCTTTCTGTAGGTATAAGTCTCCCCAATATCCTTATCCTGAGAGAGCGCTTCTCTTTCTGTAGGTATTAGTCTCCCCAATAACCTTATCCTGAGAGAACGCTTCTCTTTCTGTAGGTATTAGTCTCCCAATAACCTTATCCTGAGAGAGCGCTTCTCTTTCTGTAGGTATTAGTCTCCCCAATAACCTTATCCTGAGAGAGCGCTTCTCTTTCTGTATGTATTAGTCTCCCAATAACCTTATACTGAGAGAGTGCTTCTCTTTCTGTAGGTATTAGTCTCCCAATAACCTTATCCTGAGAGAGCGCTTCTCTTTCTGTAGGTATTATTCTCCCCAAAAACCTTATACTGAGAGAGTGCTTCTCTTTCTGTAGGTATTAGTCTCCCCAATAACCTTATTCTGAGTGAGCGCTTCTCTTTCTGTTTGTATTAGTCTCCCCAATAACCTTATCCTGAGAGAGCGCTTCTCTTTCTGTTTGTATTAGTCTCCCCAATAACCTTATACTGAGAGAGTGCTTCTCTTTCTGTTTGTATTAGTCCCCCCAATAACCTTATCCTGAGAGAGCGCTTCTCTTTCTGTATGTATTAGTGTCCCCAATTACCTAATCCTGAGAGAGCGCTTCTCTTTCTCTAGGTATTAGTCTCCCCAATATCCTTAGCCTGAGAGAGTGCTTCTCTTTCTGTAGGTATTAGTCTCCCCAATATCCTTATCCTGAGAGAGTGCTTCTCTTTCTGTAGGTTTTAATCTCCCCAATATCCTTATCCTGAGAGTGTGCTTCTCTTTCTGTAGATATTAGTCTCCCCAATAACCTTATCCTGAGAGAGCGCTTCTCTTTCTGTAGGTATTAGTCCCCCCAATAACTTTATCCTGAGAGAGCGCTTCTCTTTCTGTTTGTATTAGTCTCCCAATAACCTTATCCTGAGAAAGCGCTTCTCTTTCTGTAGGTATTAGTCTCTCCAATAACCTTATCCTGAGAGAACGATTCTCTTTCTGTAGGTATTAGTCTCCCAATAACCTTATCCTGAGAGAGTGCTTCTCTTTCTGTAGGTATTAGTCTCCCCAAAAACCTTATACTGAGAGAGTGCTTCTCTTTCTGTAGGTATTAGTCTCCCCAATAACCTTATTCTAAGTGAGCGCTTCTCTTTCTGTTTGTATTAGTCTCCCCAATAACCTTATCCTGAGAGAGCGCTTCTCTTTCTGTTTGTATTAGTCTCCCCAATAACTTTATACTGAGAGAGCGCTTCTCTTTCTGTTTGCATTAGTCCCCCCAATAACCTTATCCTGAGAGAGCGCTTCTCTTTCTGTATGTATTAGTCTCCCCAATAACCTTATCCTGAGAGAGCGCTTCTCATTCTGGATGTATTAGTCTCCCCAATTACCTAATCCTGAGAGAGCGCTTCTCTTTCTGTAGGTATTAGTCTCCCCAATATCCTTATCCTGAGAGAGCGCTTCTCTTTCTGTAGGTATTAGTCTCCCCAATATACTTATCCTGAGAGAGCGCTTCTCTTTCTGTAGGTATTAGTCTCCCCAATAACCTTATCCTGAGAGAGCGCTTCTCTTTCTGTAGGTATTAGTCTCCCCAATATCCTTATCCTGAGAGAGTGCTTCTCTTTCTGTATGTATTAGTCTCCCAATAACCTTATACTGAGAGAGTGCTTCTCTTTCTGTAGGTATTAGTCTCCCAATAACCTTATCCTGAGAAAGCGCTTCTCTTTCTGTAGGTATTAGTCTCCCCAAAAACCTTATACTGAGAGAGTGCTTCTCTTTCTGTAGGTATTAGTCTCCCCAATAACCTTATCCTGAGAGAGCGCTTCTCTTTCTGTAGGTATTAGTCTCCCCAATAACCTTATATTGAGAGAGCGCTTCTCTTTCTGTTTGTATTAGTCTCCCCAATAACCTTATCCTGAGAGAGCGCTTCTCTTTCTGTTTGTATTAGTCTCCCCAATAACCTTATCCTGAGAGAGCGCTTCTCTGTCTGTAGGTATTAGTCTCCCCAATAACCTAATCCTGAGAGAGCGCTTCTCTTTCTGTAGGTATTATTCTTCCCAATAACCTTATCCTGAGAGAGCGCTTCTCTTTCTGTAGGTATTAGTCTCCCAATAACCTTATCCTGAAAGAGCGCTTCTCTTTCTGTAGGTATTAGTCTCCCCAAAAACCTTATCCTGAGAGAGCGCTTCTCTTTCTGTTTGTATTAGTCTCCCCAATAACTTTATCCTGAGAGAGCGCTTCTCTTTCTGTATGTATTAGTCTCCCCAATAACCTTATCCTGAGAGAACGCTTCTCTTTCTGTATGTATTAGTCTCCCCAATAACCTAATCCTGAGAGAGCGCTTCTCTTTCTGTAGGTATTAGTCTCCCCAATAACTTTATCCTGAGAGAGTGCTTCTCTTTCTGTAGGTATTAGTCTCCCCAATAACCTTATCCTGAGAGAGCGCTTCTCTTTCTGTAGGTATTAGTCTCCCAATAACATTATCCTGAGAGAGCGCTTCTCTTTCTGTTTGTATTAGTCTCCCCAATAACCTTATCCTGAGAGAGCACTTCTCTTTCTGTAGGTATTAGTCTCCCCAATAACCTTCTCCTGAGAGAACGCTTCTCTTTCTGTAGGTATTAGTCTCCCAATAACCTTATCCTGAGAGAGTGTTTCTCTGTCTGTAGGTATTAGTCTCCCCAATAACCTTATTCTGAGAGAGTGCTTCTCTTTCTGTATGTATTCTTCTCCCAATAACCTTATACTGAGAGAGTGCTTCTCTTTCTGTATGTATTAGCCTCCCAAAAATCCTTATACTGAGAGAGCGCTTCTCTTTCTGTAGGTATTAGTGTCCCAATAAACTTATCCTGAGAGAGTGCTTCTCTGTCTCTAGGTATTAGTCTCCCAAATAACCTTATCCTGAGAGCGCTTCTCTTTCTGTATGTATTAGTCTCCCAATAACCTTATCCTGAGAGAGTGCTTCTCTGTCTGTAGGTATTAGTCTCCCAATAACCTTATCCTGAGAGAGTGCTTCTCTGTCTGTAGGTATTAGTCACCCCAATAACCTTATCCTGAGAGAGTGCTTCTCTTTCTGTAGGTATTAGTCTCCCCAATAACCTTATTCTGAGTGAGCGCTTCTCTTTCTGTTTGTATTAGTCTCCCCAATAACCTTATCCTGAGAGAGCGCTTCTCTTTCTGTTTGTATTAGTCTCCCCAATAACCTTATACTGAGAGAGCGCTTCTCTTTCTGTAGGTATTAGTCTCCCAATAACCATATCCTGAGAGAGCGCTTGTCTTTCTGTAGGTATTAGTCTCCCCAATAACCTTATCCTGAGATAGCGCTTCTCTTTCTGTTTGTATTAGTCCCCCAATAACTTTATACTGAGAGAGCGCTTCTCTTTCTGTAGGTATTAGTCTCCCCAATAACCTTATCCTGAGAGAGCGCTTCTCTTTCTGTATGTATTAGTCTCCCCAATAACCTTATCCTGAGAGAGTGCTTCTCTTTCTGTATGTATTAGTCTCCCCAATATCCTTATCCTGAGAGAGCGCTTCTCTTTCTGTAGGTATTAGTCTCCCCAATAACCTTATCCTGAGAGAGTGCTTCTCTTTCTGTAGGTATGAGTCTCCCCAATAACCTTATCCTGAGAGAGCGCTTCTCTTTCTGTTAGTATTAGTCACCCCAATAACCTTATCCTGAGAGAGTGCTTCTCTTTCTGTAGGTATTAGTCTTCCCAATAACCTTATACTGAGAGAGCGCTTCTCTTTCTGTAGGTATTAGTCTTCCCAATAACCTTATACTGAGAGAGTGCTTCTCTTTCTGTTTGTATTAGTCTCCCCAATAACCTTATACTGAGAGAGCGCTTCTCTTTCTGTAGGTATTAGTCTCCCAATAACCATATCCTGAGAGAACGCTTGTCTTTCTGTATGTATTAGTCTCCCCAATAACCTAATCCTGAGAGAGCGCTTCTCTTTCTGTATGTATTAGTCTCCCCAATAACTTTATCCTGAGAGAGTGCTTCTCTTTCTGTAGGTAGTAGTCTCCCAATAACCTTATCCTGAGAGAGCGCTTCTCTTTCTGTAGGTATTAGTCTCCCCAATAACTTTATCCTGAGAGAGCGCTTCTCTTTCTGTAGGTAGTAGTCTCCCAATAACCTTATCCTGAGAGAGAGCTTCTCTTTCTGTAGGTATTAGTCTCCCCAATAACCTTATCCTGAGAGAGCGCTTCTCTTTCTGTAGGTATTAGTCTCCCAATAACCTTATCCTGAGAGAGCGCTTCTCTTTCTGTAGGTATTAGTCTCCCCAAAAACCTTATCCTGAGAGAGCGCTTCTCTTTCTGTAGGTATTAGTCTCCCAATAACCTTATCCTGAGTGATTGCTTCTCTGTCTGTAGGTATTAGTCTCCCCAATAACCTTATTCTGAGAGAGTGCTTCTCTTTCTGTATGTATTCTTCTCCCAATAACCTTATACTGAGAGAGTGCTTCTCTTTCTGTATGTATTAGCCTCCCCAATATCCTTATACTGAGAGAGCGCTTCTCTTTCTGTAGGTATTAGTCTCCCAATAAACTTATCCTGAGAGAGTGCTTCTCTGTCTATAGGTAATAGTCTCCCCAATAACCTTATCCTGAGAGAGCGCTTCTCTGTCTGTAGGTATTAGTCTCCCAATAACCTTATCCTGAGAGAGTGCTTCTCTGTCTGTAGGTATTAGTCTCCCCAATAACCTTATACTGAGAGAGCGCTTCTCTTTCTGTAGGTATTAGTCTCCCAATAACCATATCCTGAGAGAGCGCTTGTCTTTCTGTAGGTATTAGTCTCCCCAATAACCTTATCCTGAGATAGCGCTTCTCTTTCTGTTTGTATTAGTCCCCCAATAACTTTATACTGAGAGAGCGCTTCTCTTTCTGTAGGTATTAGTCTCCCCAATAACCTTATCCTGAGAGAGCGCTTCTCTTTCTGTATGTATTAGTCTCCCCAATAACCTTATCCTGAGAGAGTGCTTCTCTTTCTGTATGTATTAGTCTCCCCAATATCCTTATCCTGAGAGAGCGCTTCTCTTTCTGTAGGTATTAGTCTCCCCAATAACCTTATCCTGAGAGAGTGCTTCTCTTTCTGTAGGTATGAGTCTCCCCAATAACCTTATCCTGAGAGAGCGCTTCTCTTTCTGTTAGTATTAGTCACCCCAATAACCTTATCCTGAGAGAGTGCTTCTCTTTCTGTAGGTATTAGTCTTCCCAATAACCTTATACTGAGAGAGCGCTTCTCTTTCTGTAGGTATTAGTCTTCCCAATAACCTTATACTGAGAGAGTGCTTCTCTTTCTGTTTGTATTAGTCTCCCCAATAACCTTATACTGAGAGAGCGCTTCTCTTTCTGTAGGTATTAGTCTCCCAATAACCATATCCTGAGAGAACGCTTGTCTTTCTGTATGTATTAGTCTCCCCAATAACCTAATCCTGAGAGAGCGCTTCTCTTTCTGTATGTATTAGTCTCCCCAATAACTTTATCCTGAGAGAGTGCTTCTCTTTCTGTAGGTAGTAGTCTCCCAATAACCTTATCCTGAGAGAGCGCTTCTCTTTCTGTAGGTATTAGTCTCCCCAATAACTTTATCCTGAGAGAGCGCTTCTCTTTCTGTAGGTAGTAGTCTCCCAATAACCTTATCCTGAGAGAGAGCTTCTCTTTCTGTAGGTATTAGTCTCCCCAATAACCTTATCCTGAGAGAGCGCTTCTCTTTCTGTAGGTATTAGTCTCCCAATAACCTTATCCTGAGAGAGCGCTTCTCTTTCTGTAGGTATTAGTCTCCCCAAAAACCTTATCCTGAGAGAGCGCTTCTCTTTCTGTAGGTATTAGTCTCCCAATAACCTTATCCTGAGTGATTGCTTCTCTGTCTGTAGGTATTAGTCTCCCCAATAACCTTATTCTGAGAGAGTGCTTCTCTTTCTGTATGTATTCTTCTCCCAATAACCTTATACTGAGAGAGTGCTTCTCTTTCTGTATGTATTAGCCTCCCCAATATCCTTATACTGAGAGAGCGCTTCTCTTTCTGTAGGTATTAGTCTCCCAATAAACTTATCCTGAGAGAGTGCTTCTCTGTCTATAGGTAATAGTCTCCCCAATAACCTTATCCTGAGAGAGCGCTTCTCTTTCTGTAGGTATTAGTCTCCCAATAACCTTATCCTGAGAGAGTGCTTCTCTGTCTGTAGGTATTAGACTCCCAATAACCTTATCCTGAGAGAGTGCTTCTCTGTCTGTAGGTATTAGTCTCCCCAATAACCTTATCCTGAGAGAGTGCTTCTCTTTCTGTAGGTATTAGTCTCCCCAATAACCTTATTCTGAGTGAGCGCTTCTCTTTCTGTTTGTATTAGTCTCCCCAATAACCTTATCCTGAGAGAGCGCTTCTCTTTCTGTTTGTATTAGTCTCCCCAATAACCTTATACTGAGAGAGCGCTTCTCTTTCTGTTTGTATTAGTCCCCCCAAAAACCTTATCCTGAGAGAGCGCTTCTCTTTCTGTATGTATTAGTCTCCCCAATAACCTTATCCTGAGAGAGCGCTTCTCTTTCTGTATGTATTAGTCTCCCCAATTACCTAATCCTGAGAGAGCACTTCTCTTTCTGTAGGTATTAGTCTCCCCAATATCCTTATCCTGAGAGAGTGCTTTTCTTTCTGTAGGTATTAGTCTCCCCAATAACCTTATCCTGAGAGAGCGCTTCTCTTTCTGTAGGTATTAGTCTCCCCAATATCCTTATCCTGAGAGAGTGCTTCTCTTTCTGTAGGTATTAGTCTCCCCAATAACCTTATCCTGAGAGAGCGCTTCTCTTCCTGTAGGTATAAGTCTCCCCAATAACCTTATCCTGAGAGAGCGCTTCTCTTTCTGCTTGTATTAGTCTCCCAATAATCTTATCCTGAGAGAGCGCTTCTCTTTCTGTAGGTATTAGTCTCCCCAATAACCTTATCCTGAGAGAACGCTTCTCTTTCTGTAGGTATTAGTCTCCCAATAACCTTATCCTGAGAGAGCGCTTCTCTTTCTGTAGGTATTAGTCTCCCCAATAACCTTATCCTGAGAGAGCGCTTCTCTTTCTGTATGTATTAGTCTCCCAATAACCTTATACTGAGAGAGTGCTTCTCTTTCTGTAGGTATTAGTCTCCCAATAACCTTATCCTGAGAGAGCGCTTCTCTTTCTGTAGGTATTATTCTCCCCAAAAACCTTATACTGAGAGAGTGCTTCTCTTTCTGTAGGTATTAGTCTCCCCAATAACCTTATTCTGAGTGAGCCCTTCTCTTTCTGTTTGTATTAGTCTCCCCAATAACCTTATCCTGAGAGAGCGCTTCTCTTTCTGTTTGTATTAGTCTCCCCAATAACCTTATACTGAGAGAGCGCTTCTCTTTCTGTTTGTATTAGTCCCCCCAATAACCTTATCCTGAGAGAGCGCTTCTCTTTCTGTATGTATTAGTGTCCCCAATTACCTAATCCTGAGAGAGCGCTTCTCTTTCTCTAGGTATTAGTCTCCCCAATATCCTTATCCTGAGAGAGTGCTTCTCTTTCTGTAGGTATTAGTCTCCCCAATATCCTTATCCTGAGAGAGCGCTTCTCTTTTTGTAGGTATTAGTCTCCCCAATATCCTTATCCTGAGAGAGTGCTTCTCTTTCTGTAGGTATTAGTCTCCCCAATAACCTTATCCTGAGAGAGCGCTTTTCTTTCTGTTTGTATTAGTCTCCCAATAACCTTATCCTGAGAAAGCGCTTCTCTTTCTGTAGGTATTAGTCTCCCCAATAACCTTATCCTGAGAGAACGATTCTCTTTCTGTAGGTATTAGTCTCCCAATAACCTTATCCTGAGAGAGCGCTTCTCTTTCTGTAGGTATTAGTCTCCCCAATAACCTTATCCTGAGAGAGCGCTTCTCTTTCTGTATGTATTAGTCTCCCAATAACCTTATACTGAGAGAGTGCTTCTCTTTCTGTATGTATTAGTCTCCCAATAACCTTATCCTGAGAGAGTGCTTCTCTTTCTGTATGTATTAGTCTCCCAATGACCTTATACTGAGAGAGTGCTTCTCTTTCTGTAGGTATTAGTCTCCCAATAACCTTATCCTGAGAGAGCGCTTCTCTTTCTGTAGGTATTAGTCTCCCCAAAAACCTTATACTGAGAGAGTGCTTCTCTTTCTGTAGATATTAATCTCCCCAATAACCTTATCCTGAGAGAGTGCTTCTCTTTCTGTTTGTATTAGTCTCCCCAATAACCTTATACTGAGAGAGCGCTTCTCTTTCTGTTTGTATTAGTCCCCCCAATAACCTTATCCTGAGAGAGCGCTTCTCTTTCTGTATGTATTAGTCTCCCCAATAACCTTATCCTGAGAGAGCGCTTCTCTTTCTGGATGTATTAGTCTCCCCAATTACCTAATCCTGAGAGAGCGCTTCTCTTTCTGTAGGTATTAGTCTCCCCAATATCCTTATCCTGAGAGAGAGCTTCTCTTTCTGTAGGTATTAGTCTCCCCAATAACCTTATCCTGAGAGAGCGCTTCTCTTTCTGTAGGTATTAGTCTCCCCAATATCCTTATCCTGAGAGAGCGCTTCTCTTTCTGTAGGTATTAGTCTCCCCAATAACCTTATCCTGAGAGAGCGCTTCTCTTTCTGTAGGTATTAGTCTCCCCAATATCCTTATCCTGAGAGAGCGCTTCTCTTTCTGTAGGTATTAGTCTCCCCAATAACCTTATCCTGAGAGAACGCTTCTCTTTCTGTAGGTATTAGTCTCCCAATAACCTTATCCTGAGAGAGCGCTTCTCTTTCTGTAGGTATTAGTCTCCCCAATAACCTTATCCTGAGAGAGCGCTTCTCTTTCTGTATGTATTAGTCTCCCAATAACCTTATACTGAGAGAGTGCTTCTCTTTCTGTAGGTATTAGTCTCCCAATAACCTTATCCTGAGAGAGCGCTTCTCTTTCTGTAGGTATTATTCTCCCCAAAAACCTTATACTGAGAGAGTGCTTCTCTTTCTGTAGGTATTAGTCTCCCCAATAACCTTATTCTGAGTGAGCGCTTCTCTTTCTGTTTGTATTAGTCTCCCCAATAACCTTATCCTGAGAGAGCGCTTCTCTTTCTGTTTGTATTAGTCTCCCCAATAACCTTATACTGAGAGAGTGCTTCTCTTTCTGTTTGTATTAGTCCCCCCAATAACCTTATCCTGAGAGAGCGCTTCTCTTTCTGTATGTATTAGTGTCCCCAATTACCTAATCCTGAGAGAGCGCTTCTCTTTCTCTAGGTATTAGTCTCCCCAATATCCTTATCCTGAGAGAGTGCTTCTCTTTCTGTAGGTATTAGTCTCCCCAATATCCTTATCCTGAGAGAGTGCTTCTCTTTCTGTAGGTTTTAATCTCCCCAATATCCTTATCCTGAGAGTGTGCTTCTCTTTCTGTAGGTATTAGTCTCCCCAATAACCTTATCCTGAGAGAGCGCTTCTCTTTCTGTAGGTATTAGTCCCCCCAATAACTTTATCCTGAGAGAGCGCTTCTCTTTCTGTTTGTATTAGTCTCCCAATAACCTTATCCTGAGAAAGCGCTTCTCTTTCTGTAGGTATTAGTCTCTCCAATAACCTTATCCTGAGAGAACGATTCTCTTTCTGTAGGTATTAGTCTCCCAATAACCTTATCCTGAGAGAGCGCTTCTCTTTCTGTAGGTATTAGTCTCCCCAATAACCTTATCCTGAGGGAGCACTTCTCTTTCTGTATGTATTAGTCTCCCAATAACCTTATACTGAGAGAGTGCTTCTCTTTCTGTAGGTATTAGTCTCCCAATAACCTTATCCTGAGAGAGCGCTTCTCTTTCTGTAGGTATTAGTCTCCCCAAAAACCTTATACTGAGAGAGTGCTTCTCTTTCTGTAGGTATTAGTCTCCCCAATAACCTTATTCTAAGTGAGCGCTTCTCTTTCTGTTTGTATTAGTCTCCCCAATAACCTTATCCTGAGAGAGTGCTTCTCTTTCTGTTTGTATTAGTCTCCCCAATAACTTTATACTGAGAGAGCGCTTCTCTTTCTGTTTGTATTAGTCCCCCCAATAACCTTATCCTGAGAGAGCGCTTCTCTTTCTGTATGTATTAGTCTCCCCAATAACCTTATCCTGAGAGAGCGCTTCTCTTTCTGGATGTATTAGTCTCCCCAATTACCTAATCCTGAGAGAGCGCTTCTCTTTCTGTAGGTATTAGTCTCCCCAATATCCTTATCCTGAGAGAGCGCTTCTCTTTCTGTAGGTATTAGTCTCCCCAATATACTTATCCTGAGAGAGCGCTTCTCTTTCTGTATGTATTAGTCTCCCCAATAACCTTATCCTGAGAGAGCGCTTCTCTTTCTGGATGTATTAGTCTCCCCAATTACCTAATCCTGAGAGAGCGCTTCTCTTTCTGTAGGTATTAGTCTCCCCAATATCCTTATCCTGAGAGAGCGCTTCTCTTTCTGTAGGTATTAGTCTCCCCAATATACTTATCCTGAGAGAGCGCTTCTCTTTCTGTAGGTATTAGTCTCCCCAATATACTTATCCTGAGAGTGTGCTTCTCTTTCTGTAGGTATTAGTCTCCCCAATATCCTTATCCTGAGAGAGTGCTTCTCTTTCTGTATGTATTAGTCTCCCAATAACCTTATACTGAGAGAGTGCTTCTCTTTCTGTAGGTATTAGTCTCCCAATAACCTTATCCTGAGAAAGCGCTTCTCTTTCTGTAGGTATTAGTCTCCCCAAAAACCTTATACTGAGAGAGTGCTTCTCTTTCTGTAGGTATTAGTCTCCCCAATAACCTTATCCTGAGAGAGCGCTTCTCTTTCTGTAGGTATTAGTCTCCCCAATAACCTTATTTTGAGAGAGCGCTTCTCTTTCTGTTTGTATTAGTCTCCCCAATAACCTTATCCTGAGAGAGCGCTTCTCTTTCTGTTTGTATTAGTCTCCCCAATAACCTTATCCTGAGAGAGCGCTTCTCTGTCTGTAGGTATTAGTCTCCCCAATAACCTAATCCTGAGAGAGCGCTTCTCTTTCTGTAGGTATTAGTCTCCCCAATATACTTATCCTGAGAGTGTGCTTCTCTTTCTGTAGGTATTAGTCTCCCCAATATCCTTATCCTGAGAGTGTGCTTCTCTTTCTGTAGGTATTAGTCTCCCAATAACCTTATCCTGAAAGAGCGCTTCTCTTTCTGTAGGTATTAGTCTCCCCAAAAACCTTATCCTGAGAGAGCGCTTCTCTTTCTGTTTGTATTAGTCTCCCCAATAACTTTATCCTGAGAGAGCGCTTCTCTTTCTGTATGTATTAGTCTCCCCAATAACCTTATCCTGAGAGAACGCTTCTCTTTCTGTATGTATTAGTCTCCCCAATAACCTAATCCTGAGAGAGCGCTTCTCTTTCTGTAGGTATTAGTCTCCCCAATAACTTTATCCTGAGAGAGTGCTTCTCTTTCTGTAGGTAGTAGTCTCCCAATAACCTTATCCTGAGAGAGCGCTTCTCTTTCTGTAGGTATTAGTCTCCCCAATAACCTTATCCTGAGAGAGCGCTTCTCTTTCTGTAGGTATTAGTCTCCCAATAACATTATCCTGAGAGAGCGCTTCTCTTTCTGTAGGTATTAGTCCCCCCAAAAACCTTATCCTGAGAGAGCGCTTCTCTTTCTGTAGGTATTAGTCTCCCAATAACCTTATCCTGAGAGAGTGCTTCTCTGTCTGTAGGTATTAGTCTCCCCAATAACCTTATTCTGAGAGAGTGCTTCTCTTTCTGTATGTATTCTTCTCCCAATAACCTTATACTGAGAGAGTGCTTCTCTTTCTGTATGTATTAGCCTCCCCAATATCCTTATACTGAGAGAGCGCTTCTCTTTCTGTAGGTATTAGTCTCCCAATAAACTTATCCTGAGAGAGTGCTTCTCTGTCTGTAGGTATTAGTCTCCCCAATAACCTTATCCTGAGAGAGCGCTTCTCTTTCTGTAGGTATTAGTCTCCCAATAACCTTATCCTGAGAGAGTGCTTCTCTGTCTGTAGGTATTAGACTCCCAATAACCTTATCCTGAGAGAGTCCTTCTCTGTCTGTAGGTATTAGTCTCCCCAATAACCTTATCCTGAGAGAGTGCTTCTCTTTCTGTAGGTATTAGTCTCCCCAATAACCTTATTCTGAGTGAGCGCTTCTCTTTCTGTTTGTATTAGTCTCCCCAATAACCTTATCCTGAGAGAGCGCTTCACTTTCTGTTTGTATTAGTCTCCCCAATAACCTTATACTGAGAGAGCGCTTCTCTTTCTGTTTGTATTAGTCCCCCCAAAAACATTATCCTGAGAGAGCGCTTCTCTTTCTGTATGTATTAGTCTCCCCAATAACCTTATCCTGAGAGAGCGCTTCTCTTTCTGTATGTATTAGTCTCCCCAATTACCTAATCCTGAGAGAGCGCTTCTCTTTCTGTAGGTATTAGTCTCCCCAATATCCTTATCCTGAGAGAGTGCTTCTCTTTCTGTAGGTATTAGTCTCCCCAATAACCTTATCCTGATAGAGCGCTTCTCTTTCTGTAGGTATTAGTCTCCCCAATATCCTTATCCTGAGAGAGTGCTTCTCTTTCTGTAGGTATTAGTCTCCCCAATAACCTTATCCTGAGAGAGTGCTTCTCTGTCTGTAGGTATTAGTCTCCCCAATATCCTTATCCTGAGAGAGCGCTTCTCTTTCTGCTTGTATTAGTCTCCCAATAATCTTATCCTGAGAGAGCGCTTCTCTTTCTGTAGGTATTAGTCTCCCCAATAACCTTATCCTGAGAGAACGCTTCTCTTTCTGTAGGTATTAGTCTCCCAATAACCTTATCCTGAGAGAGCGCTTCTCTTTCTGTAGGTATTAGTCTCCCCAATAACCTTATCCTGAGAGAGTGCTTCTCTGTCTGTAGGTATTAGACTCCCAATAACCTTATCCTGAGAGAGTGCTTCTCTTTCTGTTTGTATTAGTCTCCCCAATAACCTTATCCTTAGAGAGTGCTTCTCTTTCTGTAGGTATTAGTCTCCCCAATAACCTTATTCTGAGTGAGCGCTTCTCTTTCTATTTGTATTAGTCTCCCCAATAACCTTATCCTGAGAGAGTGCTTCACTTTCTGTTTGTATTAGCCTCCCCAATAACCTTATACTGAGAGAGCGCTTCTCTTTCTGTTTGTATTAGTCCCCCCAAAAACCTTATCCTGAGAGAGCGCTTCTCTTTCTGTATGTATTAGTCTCCCCAATAACCTTATCCTGAGAGAGCGCTTCTCTTTCTGTATGTATTAGTCTCCCCAATTACCTAATCCTGAGAGAGCGCTTCTCTTTCTGTAGGTATTAGTCTCCCCAAAATCCTTATCCTGAGAGAGTGCTTCTCTTTCTGTAGGTATTAGTCTCCCCAATAACCTTATCCTGATAGAGCTCTTCTCTTTCTGTAGGTATTAGTCTCCCCAATATCCTTATCCTGAGAGAGTGCTTCTCTTTCTGTAGGTATTAGTCTCCCCAATAACCTTATCCTGAGAGAGCGCTTCTCTTTCTGCTTGTATTAGTCTCCCAATAATCTTATCCTGAGAGAGCGCTTCTCTTTCTGTAGGTATTAGTCTCCCCAATAACCTTATCCTGAGAGAACGCTTCTCTTTCTGTAGGTATTAGTCTCCCAATAACCTTATCCTGAGAGAGCGCTTCTCTTTCTGTAGGTATTAGTCTCCCCAATAACCTTATCCTGAGAGAGCGCTTCTCTTTCTGTATGTATTAGTCTCCCAATAACCTTATACTGAGAGAGTGCTTCTCTTTCTGTAGGTATTAGTCTCCCAATAACCTTATCCTGAGAGAGCGCTTCTCTTTCTGTAGGTATTATTCTCCCCAAAAACCTTATACTGAGAGAGTGCTTCTCTTTCTGTAGGTATTAGTCTCCCCAATAACATTATTCTGAGTGAGCCCTTCTCTTTCTGTTTGTATTAGTCTCCCCAATAACCTTATCCTGAGAGAGCGCTTCTCTTTCTGTTTGTATTAGTCTCCCCAATAACCTTATACTGAGAGAGCGCTTCTCTTTCTGTTTGTATTAGTCCCCCCAATAACCTTATCCTGAGAGAGCGCTTCTCTTTCTGTATGTATTAGTGTCCCCAATTACCTAATCCTGAGAGAGCGCTTCTCTTTCTCTAGGTATTAGTCTCCCCAATATCCTTATCCTGAGAGAGTGCTTCTCTTTCTGTAGGTATTAGTCTCCCCAATATCCTTATCCTGAGAGAGCGCTTCTCTTTCTGTAGGTATTAGTCTCCCCAATATCCTTATCCTGAGAGAGTGCTTCTCTTTCTGTAGGTATTAGTCTCCCCAATAACCTTATCCTGAGAGAGCGCTTCTCTTTCTGTAGGTATTAGTCTCCCCAATAACCTTATCCTGAGAGAGCGCTTTTCTTTCTGTTTGTATTAGTCTCCCAATAACCTTATCCTGAGAAAGCGCTTCTCTTTCTGTAGGTATTAGTCTCCCCAATATCCTTATCCTGAGAGAGCGCTTCTCTTTCTGTAGGTATTAGTCTCCCCAATATCCTTATCCTGAGAGAGTGCTTCTCTTTCTGTAGGTATTAGTCTCCCCAATAACCTTATCCTGAGAGAGCGCTTCTCTTTCTGTAGGTATTAGTCTCCCCAATAACCTTATCCTGAGAGAGCGCTTTTCTTTCTGTTTGTATTAGTCTCCCAATAACCTTATCCTGAGAGAGCGCTTCTCTTTCTGTATGTATTAGTCTCCCCAATAACTTTATCCTGAGAGAGTGCTTCTCTTTCTGTAGGTAGCAGTCTCCCAATAACCTTATCCTGAGGGAGCGCTTCTCTTTCTGTAGGTATTAGTCTCCCCAATAACCTTATCCTGAGAGAGCGCTTCTCTTTCTGTAGGTATTAGTCTCCCAATAACATTATCCTGAGAGAGCGCTTCTCTTTCTGTAGGTATTAGTCTCCCCAAAAACCTTATCCTGAGAGAGCGCTTCTCTTTCTGTAGGTATTAGTCTCCCAATAACCTTATCCTGAGAGAGTGCTTCTCTGTCTGTAGGTATTAGTCTCCCCAATAACCTTATTCTGAGAGAGTGCTTCTCTTTCTGTATGTATTCTTCTCCCAATAACCTTATACTGAGAGAGTGCTTCTCTTTCTGTATGTATTAGTCTTCCCAATAAACTTATCCTGAGAGAGTGCTTCTCTGTCTGTAGGTATTAGTCTCCCCAATAACCTTATCCTGAGAGAGCGCTTCTCTTTCTGTAGGTATTAGTCTCCCAATAACCTTATCCTGAGAGAGTGCTTCTCTGTCTGTAGGTATTAGACTCCCAATAACCTTATCCTGAGAGAGTCCTTCTCTGTCTGTAGGTATTAGTCTCCCCAATAACCTTATCCTGAGAGAGTGCTTCTCTTTCTGTAGGTATTAGTCTCCCCAATAACCTTATTCTGAGTGAGCGCTTCTCTTTCTGTTTGTATTAGTCTCCCCAATAACCTTATCCTGAGAGAGCGCTTCACTTTCTGTTTGTATTAGTCTCCCCAATAACCTTATACTGAGAGAGCGCTTCTCTTTCTGTTTTTATTAGTCCCCCCAAAAACCTTATCCTGAGAGAGCGCTTCTCTTTCTGTATGTATTAGTCTCCCCAATAACCTTATCCTGAGAGAGCGCTTCTCTTTCTGTATGTATTAGTCTCCCCAATTACCTAATCCTGAGAGAGCGCTTCTCTTTCTGTAGGTATTAGTCTCCCCAATATCCTTATCCTTAGAGAGTGCTTCTCTTTCTGTAGGTATTAGTCTCCCCAATAACCTTATCCTGATAGAGCGCTTCTCTTTCTGTAGGTATTAGTCTCCCCAATATCCTTATCCTGAGAGAGTGCTTCTCTTTCTGTAGGTATTAGTCTCCCCAATAACCTTATCCTGAGAGAGCGCTTCTCTTTCTGCTTGTATTAGTCTCCCAATAATCTTATCCTGAGAGAGCGCTTCTCTTTCTGTAGGTATTAGTCTCCCCAATAACCTTATCCTGAGAGAGCGCTTCTCTTTCTGCTTGTATTAGTCTCCCAATAACCTTATCCTGAGAGAGCGCTTCTCTTTCTGTAGGTATTAGTCTCCCCAATAACCTTATCCTGAGAGAACGCTTCTCTTTCTGTAGGTATTAGTCTCCCAATAACCTTATACTGAGAGAGTGCTTCTCTTTCTGTAGGTATTAGTCTCCCAATAACCTTATCCTGAGAGAGCGCTTCTCTTTCTGTAGGTATTATTCTCCCCAAAAACCTTATACTGAGAGAGTGCTTCTCTTTCTGTAGGTATTAGTCTCCCCAATAACCTTATTCTGAGTGAGCCCTTCTCTTTCTGTTTGTATTAGTCTCCCCAATAACCTTATCCTGAGAGAGCGCTTCTCTTTCTGTTTGTATTAGTCTCCCCAATAACCTTATACTGAGAGAGCGCTTCTCTTTCTGTTTGTATTAGTCCCCCCAATAACCTTATCCTGAGAGAGCGCTTCTCTTTCTGTATGTATTAGTCTCCCAATAAACTTATCCTGAGAGAGTGCTTCTCTGTCTGTAGGTATTAGTCTCCCCAATAACCTTATCCTGAGAGAGCGCTTCTCTTTCTGTAGGTATTAGTCTCCCAATAACCTTATCCTGAGAGAGTGCTTCTCTGTCTGTAGGTATTAGACTCCCAATAACCTTATCCTGAGAGAGTCCTTCTCTGTCTGTAGGTATTAGTCTCCCCAATAACCTTATCCTGAGAGAGTGCTTCTCTTTCTGTAGGTATTAGTCTCCCCAATAACCTTATTCTGAGTGAGCGCTTCTCTTTCTGTTTGTATTAGTCTCCCCAATAACCTTATCCTGAGAGAGCGCTTCACTTTCTGTTTGTATTAGTCTCCCCAATAACCTTATACTGAGAGAGCGCTTCTCTTTCTGTTTTTATTAGTCCCCCCAAAAACCTTATCCTGAGAGAGCGCTTCTCTTTCTGTATGTATTAGTCTCCCCAATAACCTTATCCTGAGAGAGCGCTTCTCTTTCTGTATGTATTAGTCTCCCCATTACCTAATCCTGAGAGAGCGCTTCTCTTTCTGTAGGTATTAGTCTCCCCAATATCCTTATCCTGAGAGAGTGCTTCTCTTTCTGTAGGTATTAGTCTCCCCAATAACCTTATCCTGATAGAGCGCTTCTCTTTCTGTAGGTATTAGTCTCCCCAATATCCTTATCCTGAGAGAGTGCTTCTCTTTCTGTAGGTATTAGTCTCCCCAATAACCTTATCCTGAGAGAGCGCTTCTCTTTCTTCTTGTATTAGTCTCCCAATAATCTTATCCTGAGAGAGCGCTTCTCTTTCTGTAGGTATTAGTCTCCCCAATAACCTTATCCTGAGAGAACGCTTCTCTTTCTGTAGGTATTAGTCTCCCAATAACCTTATCCTGAGAGAGCGCTTCTCTTTCTGTAGGTATTAGTCTCCCCAATAACCTTATCCTGAGAGAGCGCTTCTCTTTCTGTATGTATTAGTCTCCCAATAACCTTATACTGAGAGAGTGCTTCTCTTTCTGTAGGTATTAGTCTCCCAATAACCTTATCCTGAGAGAGCGCTTCTCTTTTTGTAGGTATTATTCTCCCCAAAAACCTTATACTGAGAGAGTGCTTCTCTTTCTGTAGGTATTAGTCTCCCCAATAACCTTATTCTGAGTGAGCCCTTCTCTTTCTGTTTGTATTAGTCTCCCCAATAACCTTATCCTGAGAGAGCGCTTCTCTTTCTGTTTGTATTAGTCTCCCCAATAACCTTATACTGAGAGAGCGCTTCTCTTTCTGTTTGTATTAGTCCCCCCAATAACCTTATCCTGAGAGAGCGCTTCTCTTTCTGTATGTATTAGTGTCCCCAATTACCTAATCCTGAGAGAGCGCTTGTCTTTCTCTAGGTATTAGTCTCCCCAATATCCTTATCCTGAGAGAGTGCTTCTCTTTCTGTAGGTATTAGTCTCCCCAATATCCTTATCCTGAGAGAGCGCTTCTCTTTCTGTAGGTATTAGTCTCCCCAATAACCTTATCCTGAGAGAGCGCTTTTCTTTCTGTTTGTATTAGTCTCCCAATAACCTTATCCTGAGAAAGCGCTTCTCTTTCTGTAGGTATTAGTCTCCCCAATAACCTTATCCTGAGAGAACGATTCTCTTTCTGTAGGTATTAGTCTCCCAATAACCTTATCCTGAGAGAGCGCTTCTCTTTCTGTAGGTATTAGTCTCCCCAATAACCTTATCCTGAGAGAGCACTTCTCTTTCTGTATGTATTAGTCTCCCAATAACCTTATACTGAGAGAGTGCTTCTCTTTCTGTAGGTATTAGTCTCCCAATAACCTTATCCTGAGAGAGCGCTTCTCTTTCTGTAGGTATTAGTCTCCCCAAAAACCTTATACTGAGAGAGTGCTTCTCTTTCTGTAGATATTAGTCCCCCCAATAACCTTATTCTGAGTGAGCGCTTCTCTTTCTGTTTGTATTAGTCTCCCCAATAACCTTATCCTGAGAGAGCGCTTCTCTTTCTGTTTGTATTAGTCTCCCCAATAACCTTATACTGAGAGAGCGCTTCTCTTTCTGTATGCATTAGTCTCCCAATAACCTTATACTGAGAGAGTGCTTCTCTTTCTGTAGGTATTAGTCTCCCAATAACCTTATCCTGAGAGAGCGCTTCTCTTTCTGTAGGTATTAGTCTCCCCAAAAACCTTATACTGAGAGAGTGCTTCTCTTTCTGTAGATATTAGTCTCCCCAATAACCTTATTCTGAGTGAGCGCTTCTCTTTCTGTTTGTATTAGTCTCCCCAATAACCTTATCCTGAGAGAGCGCTTCTCTTTCTGTTTGTATTAGTCCCCCCAATAACCTTATCCTGAGAGAGCGCTTCTCTTTCTGTATGTATTAGTCTCCCCAATAACCTTATCCTGAGAGAGCGCTTCTCTTTCTGGATGTATTAGTCTCCCCAATTACCTAATCCTGAGAGAGCGCTTCTCTTTCTGTAGGTATTAGTCCCCCCAATATCCTTATCCTGAGAGAGAGCTTCTCTTTCTGTAGGTATTAGTCTCCCCAATAACCTTATCCTGAGAGAGCGCTTCTCTTTCTGTAGGTATTAGTCTCCCCAATATCCTTATCCTGAGAGAGTGCTTCTCTTTCTGTAGGTATTAGTCTCCCCAATAACCTTATCCTGAGAGAGCGCTTCTCTTTCTGTAGGTATTAGTCTCCCCAATATCCTTATCCTGAGAGAGCGCTTCTCTTTCTGTAGGTATTAGTCTCCCCAATAACCTTATCCTGAGAGAACGCTTCTCTTTCTGTAGGTATTAGTCTCCCAATAACCTTATCCTGAGAGAGCGCTTCTCTTTCTGTAGGTATTAGTCTCCCCAATAACCTTATCCTGAGAGAGCGCTTCTCTTTCTGTATGTATTAGTCTCCCAATAACCTTATACTGAGAGAGTGCTTCTCTTTCTGTAGGTATTAGTCTCCCAATAACCTTATCCTGAGAGAGCGCTTCTCTTTCTGTAGGTATTATTCTCCCCAAAAACCTTATACTGAGAGAGTGCTTCTCTTTCTGTAGGTATTAGTCTCCCCAATAACCTTATTCTGAGTGAGCGCTTCTCTTTCTGTAGGTATTAGTCTCCCCAATAACCTTATCCTGAGAGAGCGCTTCTCTTTCTGTAGGTATTAGTCTCCCCAATAACCTTATCCTGAGAGAGCGCTTCTCTTCCTGTAGGTATTAGTCTCCCCAATAACCTTATCCTGAGAGAGCGCTTCTCTTTCTGTATGTATTAGTCTCCCCAATAACCTTATCCTGAGAGAGTGCTTCTCTTTCTGTATGTATTAGTCTCCCCAATAACCTTATACTGAGAGAGCGCTTCTCTTTCTGTAGGTATTAGTCTCCCCAATAACTTTATCCTGAGAGAGCGCTTCTCTTTCTGTAGGTATTAGTCTCCCAATAACCTTATACTGAGAGAGTGCTTCTCTTTCTGTAGGTATTAGTCTCCCCAATAACCTTATCCTGAGAGAGCTCTTCTCTTTCTGTATGTATTAGTCTCCCCAATAACCTTATCCTGAGAGAGTGCTTCTCTTTCTGTATGTATTAGTCTCCCCAATAACCTTATACTGAGAGAGCGCTTCTCTTTCTGTAGGTATTAGTCTCCCAATAACCTTATCCTGAGAGAGCGCTTCTCTTTCTGTAGGTATTAGTCTCCCAATAACCTTATACTGAGAGAGTGCTTCTCTTTCTGTAGGTATTAGTCTCCCCAATAACCTTATCCTGAGAGAGCGCTTCTCTTTCTGTAGGTATTAGTCTCCCCAATATGCTTATCCTGAGAGAGCGCTTCTCTTTCTGTAGGTTTTAGTCTCCCCAATATCCATATCCTGAGAGAGTGCTTCTCTTTCTGTAGGTATTAGTCTCCCCAATAACCTTATCCTGAGAGAGTGCTTCTCTTTCTGTAGGTATTAGTCTCCCAATAACCTTATCCTGAGAGAGTGCTTCTCTTTCTGTAGGTATTAGTCTCCCAATAACCTTATCCTGAGAGAGCGCTTCTCTTTCTGTAGGTATTAGTCTCCCCAATAACCTTATACTGAGAGAGCGCTTCTCTTTCTGTTTGTATTAGTCTCCCCAATAACCTTATCCTGAGAGAGCGCTTCTCTTTCTGTAGGTATTAGTCTCCCCAATGACCTTATCCTGAGAGAGTGCTTCTCTTTCTGTTTGTATTAATCTCCCCAATAACCTTATCCTGAGAGAGCGCTTCTCTTACTGTATGTATTAGTCTCCCAATAACCTTATCCTGAGAGAGCGCTTCTCTTTCTGTAGGTATTAGTCTCCCCAATAACCTTGTCCTGAGAGAGCGCTTCTCTTTCTGTATGTATTAGTCTCCCAAATAACCTTATACTGAGAGAGCGCTTCTCTTTCTGTACGTATTAGTCTCCCCAATAACCTTATACTGAGAGAGCGCTTCTCTGTCTGTAGCTAATAGTCTCCCCAATAACCTTATCCTGAGAGAGCGCTTCTCTTACTGTATGTATTAGTCTCCCAATAACCTTATCCTGAGAGAGCGCTTCTCTTTCTGTAGGTATTAGTCTCCCCAATAACCTTGTCCTGAGAGAGCGCTTCTCTTTCTGTATGTATTAGTCTCCCAAATAAACTTATACTGAGAGAGCGCTTCTCTTTCTGTACGTATTAGTCTCCCCAATAACCTTATACTGAGAGAGCGCTTCTCTGTCTGTAGCTAATAGTCTCCCCAATAACCTTATCCTGAGAGAGCGCTTCTCTTTCTGTAGGTATTAGTCTCCCAATAACCTTATCCTGAGAGAGTGCTTCTCTGTCTGTAGGTATTAGTCTCCCCAATAACCTTATCCTGAGAGAGCGCTTCTCTTTCTGTAGGTATTAGTCTCCTCAATAACCTTATCCTGAGAGAGTGCTTCTCTTTCTGTATGTATTAGTCTCCCCAATAACCTTATCCTGAGAGAGCGCTTCTCTTTCTGTAGGTATTAGTCTCCTCAATAACCTTATCCTGAGAGAGTGCTTCTCTTTCTGTTTGTATTAGTCTCCCCAATAACCTTATCCTGAGAGAGCGCTTCTCTTTCTGTTTGTATTAGTCTCCACAATAACCTTTTACTGAGAGAGTGCTTCTCTTTCTGTTTGTATTAGTCTCCCCAATAACCTTATTATGAGAGAGCGCTTCTCTTTCTGTAGGTATTAGTCTCACCAATAACCTTATCCTGAGAGAGTGCTTCTCTTTCTGTAGGTATTAGTCTCCCAATAACCTTATCCTGAGAGAGCGCTTCTCTATCTGTAGGTATTAGTCTCCCCAATAACCTTATACTGAGAGAGCGCTTCTCTTTCTGTAGGTATTAGTCTCCCAATAATCTTATACTGAGAGAGCGCTTCTCTTTCTGTAGGTATTAGTCTCCCCAATAACCTTATCCTGAGAGCGCTTCTCTTTCTGTAGGTATTAGTCTCCCCAAAAACCTTATACTGAGAGAGTGCTTCTCTTTCTGTTTGTATTAGTCTCCCCAATAACCTTATCCTGAGAGAGCGCTTCTCTTTCTGTTTGTATTAGTCCCCCCAATAACCTTATCCTGAGAGAGCGCTTCTCTTTCTGTATGTATTAGTCTCCCCAATAACCTTATCCTGAGAGAGTGCTTCTCTTTCTGTTTGTATTAGTCCCCCCAATAACCTTATCCTGAGAGAGCGCTTCTCTTTCTGTATGTATTAGTCACCCCAATAACCTTATCCTGAGAGAGAGCTTCTCTTTCTGTAGGTATTAGTCTCCCCAATAACCTTATACTGAGAGAGCGCTTCTCTTTCTATAGGTATTAGTCTCCCAAATAAACTTATCCTGAGAGAGTGCTTCTCTTTTTGTAGGTATTAGTCTCCCCAATAACCTTATACTGAGAGAGCGCTTCTCTTTCTATAGGTATTAGTCTCCCAATAACCTTATTCTGAGAGAGCGCTTCTCTTTCTGTAGGTATTAGTCTCCCCAATAACCTTATCCTGAGAGAGCGCTTCTCTTTCTGTAGGTATTAGTCTCCCCAATAACCTTATCCTGAGAGAGCGCTTCTCATCCTGTAGGTATTAGTCTCCCCAATAACCTTATCCTGAGAGAGCGCTTCTCTTTCTGTATGTATTAGTCTCCCCAATAACCTTACCCTGAGAGAGTCCTTCTCTTTCTGTATGTATTAGTCTCCCCAATAACCTTATACTGAGAGAGCGCTTCTCTTTCTGTAGGTATTAGTCTCCCCAATAACTTTATACTGAGAGAGCGCTTCTCTTTCTGTAGGTATTAGTCTCCCCAATAACCTTATCCTGAGAGAGTGCTTCTCTTTCTGTAGGTATTAGTCTCCCAATAACCTTATCCTGAGAGAGCGCTTCTCTTTCTGTAGGTATTAGTCTCCCCAATAACCTTATCCTGAGAGAGCGCTTCTCTTTCTGTATGTATTAGTCTCCCCAAAACCTTATCCTGAGAGAGTGCTTCTCTTTCTGTAGGTATTAGTCTCCCAATAACTTTATCCTGAGAGAGCGCTTCTCTTTCTGTAGGTATTAGTCTCCCCAATAACCTTATACTGAGAGAGCGCTTCTCTTTCTGTTTGTATTAGTCTCCCCAATAACCTTATCCTGAGAGTGCGCTTCTCTTTCTGTATGTATTAGTCTCCCAATAACCTTATCCTGAGAGAGCGCTTCTCTTTCTGTATGTATTAGTCTCCCAATAACCTTATCCTGAGAGTGTGCTTCTCTTTCTGTATGTATTAGTCTCCCAATAACCTTATCCTGAGAGAGCGCTTCTCTTTCTGTAGGTATTAGTCTCCCCAATAACCTTGTCCTGAGAGAGCGCTTCTCTTTCTGTATGTATTAGTCTCCCCAATAACCTTATACTGAGAGAGCGCTTCTCTGTCTGTACGTATTAGTCTCCCCAATAACCTTATACTGAGAGAGCGCTTCTCTGTCTGTAGCTATTAGTCTCCCCAATAACCTTATCCTGAGAGAGCGCTTCTCTTTCTGTAGGTATTATTCTCCCCAATAACCTTATCCTGAGAGAGTGCTTCTCTTTCTGTAGGTATTATTCTCCCCAATAACCTTATCCTGAGAGAGCGCTTCTCTTTCTGTATGTATTAGTCTCCCCAATAACCTTATCCTGAGAGAGCGCTTCTCTTTCTGTAGGTATTAGTCTCCCCAATAACCTTATCCTGAGAGAGCGCTTCTCTTTCTGTAGGTATTAGTCTTCCCAATAACCTTATACTGAGAGAGCGCTTCTCTTTCTGTTTGTATTAGTCTCCCCAATAACCTTATACTGAGAGAGTGCTTCTCTTTCTGTTTGTATTAGTCTCCCCAATAACCTTATCATGAGAGAGCGCTTCTCTTTCTGTAGGTATTAGTCCCACCAATAACCTTATCCTGAGAGAGTGCTTCTCTTTCTGTAGGTATTAGTCTCCCAATAACCTTATCCTGAGAGAGCGCTTCTCTTTCTGTAGGTATTAGTCTCCCCAATAACCTTATACTGAGAGAGCGCTTCTCTTTCTGTAGGTATTAGTCTCCCAATAATCTTATACTGAGAGAGCGCTTCTCTTTCTGTAGATATTAGTCTCCCCAAAAACCTTATCCTGAGAGAGCGCTTCTCTTTCTGTAGGTATTAGTCTCCCCAATAACCATATCCTGAGAGAGCGCTTCTCTTTCTGTTTGTATTAGTCTCCCCAATAACCTTATACTGAGAGAGCGCTTCCCTTTCTGTAGGTATTAGTCTCCCAATAACCTTATTCTGAGAGAGCGCTTCTCTTTCTGTATGTATTAGTCTCCCCGATAACCTTATCCTGAGAGAGCGCTTCTCTTTCTGTAGGTATTAGTCTCCCCAATAACCTTATCCTGAGAGAGCGCTTCTCTTTCTGTATGTATTAGTCTCCCCAATAACCTTATCCTGAGAGAGCGCTTCTCTTTCTGTAGGTATTAGTCTCCCCAATAACCTTATACTGAGAGAGCGCTTCTCTTTCTGTAGGTATTAGTCTCCCAATAACCTTATCCTGAGAGAGTGCTTCTCTTTCTGTATGTATTCTTCTCCCAATAACCTTATACTGAGAGAGTGCTTCTCTTTCTGTATGTATTAGCCTCCCCAATAACCTTATACTGAGAGAGCGCTTCTCTTTCTGTAGGTATTAGTCTCCCAATAACCTTATCCTGAGAGAGCGCTTCTCTTTCTGTAGGTATTAGTCTCCCCAATAACTTTATACTGAGAGAGCGCTTCTCTTTCTGTAGGTATTAGTCTCCCCAATAACTTTATACTGAGAGAGCGCTTCTCTTTCTGTAGGTATTAGTCTCCCCAATAACCTTATCCTGAGAGAGCGCTTTTCTTTCTGTTTGTATTAGTCTCCCCAATAACCTTATCCTGAGAGAGCGCTTCTCTTTTTGTTTGTATTAGTCTCCCCAATAACCTTATCCTGAGAGAGCGCTTCTCTTTCTGTTTGTATTAGTCTCCCCAATAACCTTATCCTGACAGAGCGCTTCTCTTTCTGTTTGTATTAGTCTCCCCAATAACCTTGTGCTGAATGAGCGCTTCACTTTCTGTTTGTATTATTCTTCCCAATAAACTTATGCTGAGAGAGTGCTTCACTTTCTGTATGTATTAGTCTCCCCAATAGCCTTATCCTTAGAAAGTGATTCAGATAGAGCATGTAATTTTAAGCAATTTCCATTTACTCCTATTATCATTTTTTCTTTGTTCTCTTGGTATCTTTATTTGAAAAGCAGGAGTGTAAGCTTATGAGCTGGCCCATCTTTTGTTCAGCACCTGGATAGCGCTTGCTGATTGGTGACTAAATGCAGCGATCAATCAGCAAGCGCTATCCACGGTGCTGAACCATTTTTGGGCCGGCTTGTGTGCTTTACATACCTCAAAAAAAGATACCAAGTTAACGAAGAAAAATTTATAATAGCAGTAATTTAGAAAAAAAAAAATTCAATTGCATGAACTATCTTAAAGGAACAATAAACCCAATTTTTTTCTTTCATAATTCATTTAGAGAATACAATTTTAAACAAAATTCCAATTTGCTTCTATTATCTAATTAGCTTCATTCTTCAGATATCCTTTGTTTAAGAAATAGCAATGCACATGGGTGAGCCAATCACATGAGACATCTGTGTGCAGTCACCAATCAGCACCTTCTGCGCCTATCTAGATATGCTTTTCAGCAAAGAATATCAAGAGAATGAAGCAAATTAGATAATAGAAGTAAATTAGAAAGTTGTTTAAAATTGCATTCTCTTTCTAAATCATGAAAGGAAAAATTTGAGTTTAATGTCCCTTTAATCATGGAAGAAAAAATGTGGGTTCAGTATCCCTTTAACTAATTATTTGTCTTTATTGTGCAGGAAAAGCCATCAGAGTTTGGATTGTGGCTCGCCCTATTCAGCGAGGTCTGGCGGACCTGATCCGCACTGTCGGATCAGGTCCGCCAGACCTTGATAAATAGAGGCTAATGTACCTTGGAATAGTTCTTCATAAAAATCCCAAATTTTAGTATGAGCTGAATTTCCCTCAGGTGTTTCAAAAATCAATTTTAGTTCTTAAGAATTGGGTGGACCTCCCTATATCTTTATCTGCTAGAGTAAATTTAATAAAGACAATAATTTTCCCCCGAATATTATATCTCTTACAAAACTTATCATCAAATAAGTACATTTTATTCTGCTTGCTCCCAATTTCTTTTGGAAAAATCAAAAAGTGTGTATCTCTATTGCTAAATTGCCGGCTTTGCATTTCCAGATATTAAACTTTACAACCTATCAACTTTAGTCAAGATTGCTTTAGACTGGTTGACAGACCTGAATAAATGTGCATCCATTGAATTAGAAAGAGCGATAATTTCTCCTTTTTATTTAAGGGCTATTCTTCATTGCTCTTTAAAAAATCCTAAACAGCAGAAGAACCAGCAAGTCATCCAAAGCACAAGTTAGTAAAAAATCCAAACTTTATTTAAACAGGATACAAAAATTGAAATATTAAAGACAGCAGACAATAAGCTGTCTTACGTGTTTCGTCCATCAGGCCTTATTCATAGATATAAATCACACAGGTTGACATGACACTTAAATGCAAATTAAAACAAAAGTAATTGACTGCATCCAGCGTATACAAGAACTTTTTCAACAATTACGTAATGATGCATACACATTTGACTTGTCATGCCTTGATTCATGGCTGACAGGTCTAAAAGTATAGTGGGGGGGGTTAAAATGACTGAGTGTAAAGAGCCTTTCAGAGAGAGAGGAAGGAGGGAGGGGAGGGGTGGGTAGATGGGAGGGGGGGGGGAAGTGGTAGGGGAGAAGGCAAAATTGGGGATTGAGGGCCATCCACATAAGGTCGCAAGTAAGCTGAATAGGTGACTGTCATAGAGGGGGAGCAGTCAGGGTACTATGTGTCTTGGGTTATTGCGTTGGGTTTCCAGTCTGTGTTATAAGACTCCTTCCAGTCAGCCCAGATCAGTTCAAAAAGGTCAGATTTATTTAGCTTGTAAAAGATATCTTTTTCCATTGTGTAAACGTATGCCATATTGTTACAGATCGTCGCCCAACTTGTGGCCCGTTCCTTTTTCCAGGAGCATGCAATAGAGTATTTAGTGGTCATGAATAAGTAGATGCAATATATGCTTGATTTTTAGGAAGGGAATGTAGATTTAGATGAAGAAGGGCTGAAGTAAGCAGCCTGGGGAGCCTAATACCAATACCCTGTAACACTGAGAAACACTTTTGCCAAAGAGGCTGGATCACGGGGCACTCCCACCATATGTGAAGGGCTTAACCCCTGTGGCCACAATTCCGCCAACATTTGGGGGACGCTTTCGGGAATATTTTCGCTAACCTAGTAGGCACATAGTACCAGTGAGAAAGAAGTTTGAAATAAGTTTCGTACAACGTTGTGCAATGGATAGCTTACTGGGTCAGGGAGAAAGCTCGTTCCCACTCCTCAGGGGTGGTATGCCTCCCCGTCAGCGTTTCCCATCGGGACAGGTGGTTAGGGGTTTCCGGGCACTGCGACCCGCCTAAAAGCACATAATCAAAAGAAAGGGGCCTACATAACCGATCTCCCCTTGCCCATACGGATTCCCAAAGAGTTAGTGGTCTATCTAGGTTGGGTTTAAAACCCCAACTACATAGGAAACTCTTGATCCTCTGGTAGTCAAAGGGCAGATATGACGGGACCTGGGCCTCAACACTGATCTGGGATTGTTGTTTAAATGAGTCTCGAGGGGACGTGGACCAAAGGTCCGATACACTATTGACTCCAAGTTGGGCCCATTTATTAGGATGAGAGTCTTGCAGACCCGAAAGAAGACCCGCGATAGACGCGACTGGGGAGGGGTGTGGGGCCACATGAGGATGGTGCCTTATTCTATCCCAAAAGCCAAGGCATTCAGAGACGATAGGGTTGATTAGGACTAATTCCCTACGACAATGTGGCGGGGTCCAGATTAGGTCCCGCAAAGTGATTTGATAGGGCAGCAAGGCCTGTTCTAAGGATTTCCATTTGGCATCCGACAACTTTACCCCCCATTGGGCAACATGTCTAAGTATTGCGCCCTCGTAATACCGTACCACTGACGGAGAAGCTATGCCCCCCTCTGTGTGCGACTCTAGGGGGTTTGTCCATCCAAATGAATTTGGTGAACCCGCTTTGGAATTGAAGAAGCAGATGCCTCGGTATTTTAATGGGCAGGCAGCAGAATAGGTACGTCAGCCTGGGGAGGAAAGACATTTTCAATGCCGTGATCCTCCCCAGCCAAGATACATGTTGGAGGTTCCAGTCCTTCCGGAGGGAACGGAGCGATGTTAGAAGGGGAAGATAGTTATCTTTGATTGTTTGAGGGAGGCTACTAGAGATCCTGACACCCAAGTGTAGAACAGAGTGTTCAGTCCAATCAAATTTATAAGCCTCTTTGAGGGAGGCTAACTGTGTCTTTGTAAACCCTTGCGTGTATACTTGCATTTTGGACAAGTTTAACCTGTAGTAAGAATGGGCCCCGAAGGTGGTGAGTATATCGAGGAGTCTGGGTATCCCCTGCTCAGGCTGTGACAAGAAAAGAGTTACATCGTCAGCAAAAAGTGCGATTTTGTGCAGGGTGCCCGACAGGGTGACACCTTTAATTTGGAGGTCAGTTCTAATCTGCTCAGCCAGGGGTTCGATTGAGAGGGCAAACAAGAGCGGCAGGAGGGGGCACCCCTGTCTGGTGCCATTTGTAATGGAGAAGATAGAGGAGTGAAAGCCCAAGCCACTCACAGATGCAGTAGGAGTGGAATAGAGGGCCTGAACGGCTGCTATGAAGTCGGGGGGAAAATGGAATCTCTTAAGGACTGCCCAAAGGTATTGCCATCTGACACGGTCGAACGCCTTCTCGGCATCAAGAGAAATGACCGCGAGCGGCCTACGAAGTCGTGAGGCAAAAGTGAGTATGTTAAGGAGGCGTCTTGTGTTATCTGGGCCCTCTCGGAGGGGGACAAAACCCACCTGATCCGGATCTATAAGGGAAGGAAGAAAATTAGCGAGATGATTAGCTAGAATCTTTGAATAGAACTTGATGTCCGTGTTTATCAAAGAGATAGGCCTGTAACTCGTGCAAAGCGACGGGTCCTTGTCGGGTTTAAGGATGGTGACAATATTGGCTTTGAGGAATTCACTCATAAAGTGGCCCTCCTCCCTAGCCAAGTTATAGAATTTTAGTAACAACGGGGCAAGTTCCTGGGCATAAGCCTTATAGAAATGAGCCGGGTAACCATCTGGGCCAGGGGACTTGAAAGACTTTGCGTTCTTAATAACTCTCAAGACTTCCGGAAGAGAGATGGGGGAACTCAGGACGTCACGTTGTTCTGGGGCTAGCATGGGAAGCGACAGGGTCTTAAGGTAGGTCTCCACAATCTCCTGAGAGGAAGACCTAGGAGACTCGGCAGTGGCTATATTATAGAGCTTGGCATAATATTCGGCAAACGCGTCACCTATCTGAGACGGGATCTGGAGAAGAGAGCCTGATGAGCGTATGGAATGAATCCAAGATGCTCCCAATCTGTTCCTAATCTTGTTTGCCAAAAGGGTATCAGCTTTATTTCCTTTATAGTAAAATAGGTGCTTAAGCTTGGTGAGGTTAATTTGGGTTCTGCGCAGTTCAATCCTGGGAATGTGGTCTTTAATCTCAATAATTTGAGATGTGGTCTCAGCTGTGACTGCACCTCTATTGCATGCTTCTAGTTGTCGTAATTTAATGTGGGCTTGTGAGAGGGAGAGGCCTGCCTGCTTTCTAAGATGCGATTGTTTAGTGATAATAATACCTCTGATTGTAGCTTTAGCCGCACCCCATAATGTTTCATCTCTGACCATTAGATTGTTGTTAGTTTGGATAAAGTGGGTGATATCCCTGCTGAGTTCCTCTCTAAAGGGTATGTCCTCTAATATCTGGTGGGGCAGTCTCCATTTGGGTCTAGTGCGCATAGTGTTGGTAGAAATAATGTCGGCCTGAACTAGGTCATGATCAGACCAGGCACAAAGGGAAATCTTGGCCATCTTAACTAAGTCTAGGGAGTCAGCTGTCGAGAAGATGTAATCAAGCCTTGAGTATAGCTTGTGGGGGTGAGAGAAATGAGTATAGTCGTGATCTTTAGGGTGCAGGGCTCTCCATATATTGTACAGGCCCGAGGCAGACATTATTTGCCGGAATCTGTGTGAAAGTTGTGAAGCCGTTGAGGGTTTTGGGTCTGTAGACTTGGGTCTTCTGTCTAATAGGTGGTCCCAGACCATGTTAAAGTCACCCGCTATGAGGACTCTCCCCTGTTGGACTTGAGAAAGGGCATGGAGAACATGTTTAAGATATTGCGGCTGCTTGGAATTCGGGAGATAAACGGACACTAGGGTATAGGTAACATGGTTTATTTTGCAGATAAGAATAACAAATCTTGCCTGGGGGTCTCTAATAACTTGAACTTTTTCGAAGGCCAGACGCTTGTGCAACAATATCGCAACTCCTCTAGCTTTTTTAGTATAAGAGGCAGTTTCAATATGGGTATAGGCCTTGGAAATGAGCCTGGGAGGCTCTTTGTCCAGCCAATGGGTCTCCTGAAGGAATACCACATCTGGGTTATATTGTGTTTCAACGTCCTAAGTAACTGGCTACGTTTATGAGGCGAGTTAAGACCTCTAACATTATGTGTCAAAAGCCTAATAGTGGACATAGCCGATGGGAAGGGTGGGAATGCAGAGCACTATGGAGAGACTAGACTGTATTGTGGGGCGGGAGGGAGGGGTGGGAAAGAAAGAGCACTAAGAGTAGCGCTCAAGAGTGTGGTGGAAATAGTCCACCTCGAGGAGTCCTAGAGTGGACTTCTATGTGGGGGCGGAGCAATTGGAAAAATTAAACCAATTTACACAAAGTTAGGAGCATTATCATCAACAGCCCCGCTCTGCGTTAAATAAGCATTGAGATATGAACTAACATTAAAGATGAGCTACATAATTTGCAGTAGAACAATAATATAATAACCAGCAGAACAAATTGAACAAGACACAATCAACAGGTGTTGCAAACACATAACAGTGAACCTGATAAACAAAGAGCCACCGGGTGGCTATAAATTAGTAGTAACATTTGTCCCATAAGATGTCTGAAGAGGGCTAGCCCCAGGAGTTAAGAAATGGCTGTGGCCTGGGGTATTTTTACCTCTTTTGGCTCTTTGGTCATTGACAGTCCACTCTGGAGCGGAAGCCCGCAACTTAGGATAAGGCGGGTCCCGTTGGGGAGGTGGCTCTGGTCTAAGACCCCAGCTGGTGAGTAGGGTTAGGCCCTGGGACAGAGTTGTGGCCACAAGGTGATGATGAGGCGAGTTGGGAATCCCCATCTGTACTTAATGTTGTTTTTTCGTAGAGTGATAGTAACAGACTGATAGTGGCATCTCTGTTGTAGGGTATAAGCCGAGAGGTCAGGGAGGAGCTGAATATCTTTGAATTTCTCGTTCATAGATGGTTTCTTGAAGGCAGCCTGCATCAGTCTATCCTTAAAAAGAAAACTGTGGAAGCATACTATTACATCCAGTGGTTTATCTTGAGCCACGTTTCTAGAGTGCAGTGCCCTGTGTGCCCGCTCCATGGTGGCGGTCAAGCCCTCGGGGCTACCAATCAACGAGTAAAACAGTTCCCTCAAGAAGTCTTGCAGGTTGGATGGCGCTACCGATTCCGGAATCCCACGGAATCTGATGTTATTGCGCCTGGATCTGTCCTCTACCTCTGCGACCTTGAGTTCCAGTTGAGAGATTTGGTCAGCCAGACTTTCTGAGTAGGCTAAAAGATTAGATTGATCCACCACCACATCATCTTGTTTCCTTTCTAAGGCATCTACTCTCTCCCCAATCTTCGAGATCTCTTTTTTAAGCTCTGCTGAGCTTCGCTGAATTTCCTGTATGATGAATTTAGTCTGTGAGGCTAGCAATTTCTTTAGAGATTTCTCAGTGATGTAGTGTTGTGAGGCAGACGCGGATTGGACACTAGATTGGGACTCTTCATCTTGTGAGTCAGGGTCACTCAGCTCTCCTTGGGGTTCCATGTCTGGGCCCTTAGATTGCTGCGAGAAGTGGTCGTAGACAGTCTTCTTAGATTTCGATGCTGATTTAAGAGGCTTCCTGCCCAAGTGCGGCATGTTGTTAGAGATATATAAAGACAAGACACCCTAAGCCCATTAAGCTCAGAATGTGTTTGCAAAGGGCTGTACTCTTCTGCTGAAAAGAAAGGGGGTTAGTAAATCATATCATATAGAAAAGTTAATCATTACTCTAGATACTGCAGAGCGGGGCTGAATACCATATAAATTATAGCATTCACGTATTAGGAACAGACACTTGCATACAATAACTCAACCCTGGTCCCTCACCTCAGGGATGGTGGGGATACGACCCGAAGGAAGGGGGAGGGGAATTGGAAGTGACCCACCCGGACAGGCCGAGTGGGAGCGGAGAGGTGAGGGAGAGACAAATAGTGGTAGTGGGGTCAGATAAACAATCTAGAAATACGGTAAATACCAATCCAAATGAACTGAGATGACTCTCAAAATATGACTCTATAGCTTGCGATTACCTATTCATCGCGGGGCACTAAGTGAATGAGTGAGTGCCAGTTCTGCGGGGGAGGGGCCCAAGCTATACACTATCCAGCAGTAAAAGGTAAGTAGTTCAAAATATAGGGGGAAGTTTGTACGTAGAAATAAGGGTCAACTCAGCTTAAATAATACAATGAGTGGGGTGCAGTGGCTTAAGTGATCAACTATGTGGCCTCTAGGTGGGTATGGGAGAAGCTGAGTGCATGGCGGGCCCTGAGATTAGTTGAGTCTATAGGCACTGTCTAAAGTGGGTCATAAGGTGTCTGAGGTGGAATGAGAAGTAGAATTGTGCACCACTTGATAATGCTATGAGACAGAGTTTGGTTTACACATAATAAGCACTAGCAACACATATTATACATAAGCATTTAACTATGACACTCCACTCTGGACCAAGATCACAGAGATACATGCGCTGACGCAGCAGCGATAAAATCAACACTCTTTCTCAAAGTTAACATAGAGCAGTCCCAACTTTATAGCAGTGTCCTTAATTACTTTTTTTTTAATTTAATTTTATTTCTGTTTTATAGTCTTTTATATGTGTATGATTAAATATTTGCAGGTAAATTAGGTCTACCTACGATGGGTAATCAGGGAGGTGTATTAACTTGGGCCCACACCTAGTCTCCTGTTTGTGGCCTAGAGTGTGGCTAGCGATGTAGGCCTTCACTGACTAGGCTGGGTAATAGTAGTATGGGCGATCAAAGGCCTCACCCCCTGACACCTTGATGGGGTTCCAGTAAGAGTTCTCCCTTAATGAATATAGGAGTGGGGTAAAATTGTAAGGGGGCAGGGACCCGGTTAAAACTCCTGTGACTGTGCGGCTCTCCGGGGTCAGATATTGGCTCTGTTGCAGTTTATGGGATAGTCTCTCCCCCCGAGTGGCACCAGCTCCCCTTCAGCAAACAATTACCCCCAGACTTTGATCAGGCAGACACCCGGAGTGCTCCAGTTCTAGTTACCTGCATCTGACGGGAGTTCCGGCATCGGGATGGAAGAGGAGGATGGCTGCAACTGACCAGGGCTGCAAGTGTTGCTCCGATAGTTCGGGAGCCTCTCAGCCCGATGAGTGTGGCACAGGTTGTTGCCTCGGAAGCTGAAGAGGGCCGAGATGGGTGTCAGAGGCTTCCGCAGAGCACGGGACCCCAGAGCTGAGGGCGGCAATACAGTCGGGTGTTGGGAGGAAGACAGGCTACAAGATGGCGTCGGTTGGCGCCCTTTCTGGCCAGTCAATGGAGGAAGCAGTTTGCGTCCACTGTGTAGGTAGGTGAAAGCTCCCGGCACCCGGGGAATACCTCAGCCTCCCTTTACTATCAGTATGTACAGGTCTCCCCGTACTCCAGTGTGTCAGTTCAGGTTCCTCCGGTCCCAGGGTAGCGGGCACCACACCCGCGTGGGAAGCAAGTGAGCTGTAACGGGCACGGTACTGCAGGTTGCGGCCGAGGTTTAGTTAACAGTGGTCAGGCAGATGTGCACTCCGGAGTGGATCCCCAGCCCTCCGGAGTGTGATAGGTAGCACAATAGATGGTGAGAGGAGGCCGTCCGGGACTAGAGGGCACCCAGGGTCTGATGGAGCCCCGTACTCACTGCGGCAGCAATCTCTTGGCCAGTTTTTCTCAAAACAGTTGTTGAGGGATTGTTATGAAGGGCTATCTGTTCTCCGGAGCGGAGCCCCGACCCTCAGGAGACCAGTCTGTCCGGCTGCTTAGTATAGCGTAGTCCAGTAAGGGAGATGTCACTCGTAAAAAGTTCTTCAAAAGTCACTTTAGACCACTTCCTTCAGAGAGTCCAATGTCCAGGACACTGAATAGGGTCAGGAAAAAGAAGGGTTTTTGAGGTTTAACTATATAAAATAAATTTTATTTATTTAGCACGTCTTTCCTCTTCAACGGCTTGCTCCGCCCCCTTGTCAATGACTTTTACAGTCATATTAAATTTATTGGTCATATGTGTACTGAAATGATGATGTGCAACAGCTGAGTTTTTGTTAAAAGTTTTTGTATCGTAGATGTGTTCTCTCATGCGAGATCTTAATTCTCTGCTCGTCTGACCTGTGTATTGCATGTGATACAGATTACACTCTAAGAGATACACAACAGAATGGCTCCTACAGTTTGCATTGAAACCAACATTAAAACTCTCATGAGTGACAGAGCTTGTAAAAGTGGCACCTCTGCCTATAATGTCACAAATTGAGCAAGGGCCAGTACCACATCTGAAAGTACCTTTCTTGTGTAACCATGTATCTGTTCCTTTTTTCTTTGTACACACTAAGCTGGGTGATAACTTGTTAGCTAGGGTTGGCGCCTTTCTAGGAACAAACTTGCATTTATCTACTATTTCACATAAAACCTCATCCTGTTCTAAAATGTGTAAGTTTCTCTTTAAAATACCACAAACCTGATTAAATTGATTGGAAAACTCAGTTGAGAATACCACAGTAGAATCAGCAAAATCCCTATTGCTTCTCTTCGGTTTTGATATTAGGCTTTGCTGTGTATTACTGCTAACATGTTGGATTCTGATTTCAAGGAGCTTCTCACTATAACCTCTTTCAGTGAGACTTTCTTTCAATGCTAATGCCTGTTTTTTGAAAAGGTCATCTGAGTTCATGTTTCTCCTGAGTCTCAAAAATTGAGCCTTAGGTATAGACCTGAGTAGGTGTGGTGGATGACAGGAAAATCAGCAAGAAAATCAAAGAGTCACAAGAAACACTGACTGTATTAAAACTTTCTGACTATTCTTTAACAGAAGGACAAATAAGTTTATTAAGTAAAGGACTGGGGTTTGCCCCATCCCATACATTTTCTGCATTTAAAACCATTATTGATGAAAATAGGTTTGTATGAAAACTTATGTTAAAACATTTTTTCAAGAATGATAGATGCACAGAATATCATGATAATCCTTCCATAGATGAGTCACTGAGTAATAAATTATCACAGCAGTCAGACATTCAAGTCACTCATTTAGATTTTCAAGATTTAACAAGCCTTAATATATTAAGGGATTTAGAACACTCCAGTGTAGGTCCTGATGATCATAGTATTGTGACACCCAAACAAAAAACATCCGATTTTTACCCTGTTCACTTTAGGGGTAGGGCTCTCAACATGTTTCAAAAACAGGTAGAAAGGGAGATTTTAGCGTTAGAACGTAACTGCAAGACAGCACACATTAAACCAAATCTAACTAAGTAAGAATATGAAGCTCTTAAGAGTCTACAAGCCAATGACGATATCACCATAAGAGCCAGTGATAAAGGAGGCAATGTAGTTATACTAAATAAGAAAGATTACATACTTGAGGCCAAAATACAGTTAAATGACACCAGTACTTACAGAAAACTATCGAGAAATCCAACATGTGAATTCAAAAAGAAACTATTGAAATTGTTAGATCAAGTTGTTTCACTGGGTATATTGACTAGAAAGGAAATTACTATATTGGTTCCAAAATATCCATCTATACCAATTTTCCATTATCTGCCAAAGACCCATAAGAGCCTTACCTTCCCTCCAGGACGTCCTATCATCTCCGGCATTGGCTCATTATTTGAGCCCTTGTCGGAGTGGATAGATTCAATCTTACAACCCATAGTGGTTACACTCAACAGTTATTTGAGAGATTCCTCACATTTGATCAAAAACTTCCTTCAGAGAGTCCAATGTCCAGGACACTGAATAGGGTCAGGAAAAAGAAGGGTTTTTGAGGTTTAACTATATAAAATAAATTTTATTTATTTAGCACGTCTTTCCTCTTCAACGGCTTGCTCCGCCCCCTTGTCAATGACTTTTACAGTCATATTAAATTTATTGGTCATATGTGTACTGAAATGATGATGTGCAACAGCTGAGTTTTTGTTAAAAGTTTTTGTATCGTAGATGTGTTCTCTCATGCGAGATCTTAATTCTCTGCTCGTCTGACCTGTGTATTGCATGTGATACAGATTACACTCTAAGAGATACACAACAGAATGGCTCCTACAGTTTGCATTGAAACCAACATTAAAACTCTCATGAGTGACAGAGCTTGTAAAAGTGGCACCTCTGCCTATAATGTCACAAATTGAGCAAGGGCCAGTACCACATCTGAAAGTACCTTTCTTGTGTAACCATGTATCTGTTCCTTTTTTCTTTGTACACACTAAGCTGGGTGATAACTTGTTAGCTAGGGTTGGCGCCTTTCTAGGAACAAACTTGCATTTATCTACTATTTCACATAAAACCTCATCCTGTTCTAAAATGTGTAAGTTTCTCTTTAAAATACCACAAACCTGATTAAATTGATTGGAAAACTCAGTTGAGAATACCACAGTAGAATCAGCAAAATCCCTATTGCTTCTCTTCGGTTTTGATATTAGGCTTTGCTGTGTATTACTGCTAACATGTTGGATTCTGATTTCAAGGAGCTTCTCACTATAACCTCTTTCAGTGAGACTTTCTTTCAATGCTAATGCCTGTTTTTTGAAAAGGTCATCTGAGTTCATGTTTCTCCTGAGTCTCAAAAATTGAGCCTTAGGTATAGACCTGAGTAGGTGTGGTGGATGACAGGAAAATCAGCAAGAAAATCAAAGAGTCACAAGAAACACTGACTGTATTAAAACTTTCTGACTATTCTTTAACAGAAGGACAAATAAGTTTATTAAGTAAAGGACTGGGGTTTGCCCCATCCCATACATTTTCTGCATTTAAAACCATTATTGATGAAAATAGGTTTGTATGAAAACTTATGTTAAAACATTTTTTCAAGAATGATAGATGCACAGAATATCATGATAATCCTTCCATAGATGAGTCACTGAGTAATAAATTATCACAGCAGTCAGACATTCAAGTCACTCATTTAGATTTTCAAGATTTAACAAGCCTTAATATATTAAGGGATTTAGAACACTCCAGTGTAGGTCCTGATGATCATAGTATTGTGACACCCAAACAAAAAACATCCGATTTTTACCCTGTTCACTTTAGGGGTAGGGCTCTCAACATGTTTCAAAAACAGGTAGAAAGGGAGATTTTAGCGTTAGAACGTAACTGCAAGACAGCACACATTAAACCAAATCTAACTAAGTAAGAATATGAAGCTCTTAAGAGTCTACAAGCCAATGACGATATCACCATAAGAGCCAGTGATAAAGGAGGCAATGTAGTTATACTAAATAAGAAAGATTACATACTTGAGGCCAAAATACAGTTAAATGACACCAGTACTTACAGAAAACTATCGAGAAATCCAACATGTGAATTCAAAAAGAAACTATTGAAATTGTTAGATCAAGTTGTTTCACTGGGTATATTGACTAGAAAGGAAATTACTATATTGGTTCCAAAATATCCATCTATACCAATTTTCCATTATCTGCCAAAGACCCATAAGAGCCTTACCTTCCCTCCAGGACGTCCTATCATCTCCGGCATTGGCTCATTATTTGAGCCCTTGTCGGAGTGGATAGATTCAATCTTACAACCCATAGTGGTTACACTCAACAGTTATTTGAGAGATTCCTCACATTTGATCAAAAACTTACAGAATGTGAGGGGGAGGAGAGGATATCGTTGGATAGTGGCGGATGTGGCATCTCTGTATTCCTATATACCACATTCTTTGGGTATCAGGGCTATAAGATATTTTCTAGACTTAGATACTAGTTTTTCGGAAGAAACCAAGATATTACTTTGTGAGATTATTGATTTTCTTTTGCAACATAATTTTTGCATGTTTGACAGTGAATTCTATCTCCAGGTTTGCGGCACCGCGATGGGTGCAAAATTTGCACCATCCTTTGCCAACCTATATGTAGGTTGGTGGGAGACCAATGTTATCTTTAGCGATGAAAATCCGTACATGGAGTCCACTGTCATATACATGCGATATATAGACGATTTGCTATTTATAGTTGATGAATCTGTTAATGAGAAAGAATTCATTGAATTCTTGAATAACAATAACTTAAACTTAAGGTTTATTGGTGTAAGCAAATGTGACACAATTAATTTTCTTGATCTTACATTAACAGGTATGAATAATACAGGCAGCATAGTTACTGATACATTCCGAATACCAACTGCAGGTAACTCTATTTTACATGCCAGATCCTGTCATCCACCACAACTACTCAGGTCTATACCTAAGGCTCAATTTTTGAGATTCAGGAGAAACACAAACTCAGACGACCTTTTCAAAAAACAGGCATTAGCAATGAAAGAAAAAGGTTATAGTGAGAAGCTCCTTGAAACCTGTATCCAACATGTTAGCAGTAATACACAGCAAAGCCTAATATCAAAACCGAAGAGAAGCAATAGGAATTTTGCTGATTCTACTGTGGTATTCTCAACTGAGTTTTCCAGTCAATTTAATCAGGTTTGTGGTATTTTAAAGAGAAACTTACACATTTTAGAACAGGATGAGGTTTTATGTGAAATAGTAGATAAATGCAAGTTTGTTCCTAGAAAGGCGCCAACCCTAGCTAACAAGTTATCACCCAGCTTAGTGTGTACAAAGAAAAAAGGAACAGATACATGGTTACACAAGAAAGGTACTTTCAGATGTGGTACTGGCCCTTGCTCAATTTGTGACATTATAGGCAGAGGTGCCACTTTTACAAGCTCTGTCACTCATGAGAGTTTTAATGTTGGTTTCAATGCAAACTGTAGGAGCCATTCTGTTGTGTATCTCTTAGAGTGTAATCTGTATCACATGCAATACACAGGTCAGACGAGCAGAGAATTAAGATCTCGCATGAGAGAACACATCTACGATACAAAAACTTTTAACAAAAACTCAGCTGTTGCACATCATCATTTCAGTACACATATGACCAATAAATTTAATATGACTGTAAAAGTCATTGACAAGGGGGCGGAGCAAGCCGTTGAAGAGGAAAGACGTGCTAAATAAATAAAATTTATTTTATATAGTTAAACCTCAAAAACCCTTCTTTTTCCTGACCCTATTCAGTGTCCTGGACATTGGACTCTCTGAAGGAAGTTTTTGATCAAATGTGAGGAATCTCTCAAATAACTGTTGAGTGTAACCACTATGGGTTGTAAGATTGAATCTATCCACTCCGACAAGGGCTCAAATAATGAGCCAATGCCGGAGATGATAGGACGTCCTGGAGGGAAGGTAAGGCTCTTATGGGTCTTTGGCAGATAATGGAAAATTGGTATAGATGGATATTTTGGAACCAATATAGTAATTTCCTTTCTAGTCAATATACCCAGTGAAACAACTTGATCTAACAATTTCAATAGTTTCTTTTTGAATTCACATGTTGGATTTCTCGATAGTTTTCTGTAAGTACTGGTGTCATTTAACTGTATTTTGGCCTCAAGTATGTAATCTTTCTTATTTAGTATAACTACATTGCCTCCTTTATCACTGGCTCTTATGGTGATATCGTCATTGGCTTGTAGACTCTTAAGAGCTTCATATTCTTACTTAGTTAGATTTGGTTTAATGTGTGCTGTCTTGCAGTTACGTTCTAACGCTAAAATCTCCCTTTCTACCTGTTTTTGAAACATGTTGAGAGCCCTACCCCTAAAGTGAACAGGGTAAAAATCGGATGTTTTTTGTTTGGGTGTCACAATACTATGATCATCAGGACCTACACTGGAGTGTTCTAAATCCCTTAATATATTAAGGCTTGTTAAATCTTGAAAATCTAAATGAGTGACTTGAATGTCTGACTGCTGTGATAATTTATTACTCAGTGACTCATCTATGGAAGGATTATCATGATATTCTGTGCATCTATCATTCTTGAAAAAATGTTTTAACATAAGTTTTCATACAAACCTATTTTCATCAATAATGGTTTTAAATGCAGAAAATGTATGGGATGGGGCAAACCCCAGTCCTTTACTTAATAAACTTATTTGTCCTTCTGTTAAAGAATAGTCAGAAAGTTTTAATACAGTCAGTGTTTCTTGTGACTCTTTGATTTTCTTGCTGATTTTCCTGTCATCCACCACACCTACTCAGGTCTATACCTAAGGCTCGATTTTTGAGACTCAGGAGAAACATGAACTCAGATGACCTTTTCAAAAAACAGGCATTAGCATTGAAAGAAAGTCTCACTGAAAGAGGTTATAGTGAGAAGCTCCTTGAAATCAGAATCCAACATGTTAGCAGTAATACACAGCAAAGCCTAATATCAAAACCGAAGAGAAGCAATAGGGATTTTGCTGATTCTACTGTGGTATTCTCAACTGAGTTTTCCAATCAATTTAATCAGGTTTGTGGTATTTTAAAGAGAAACTTACACATTTTAGAACAGGATGAGGTTTTATGTGAAATAGTAGATAAATGCAAGTTTGTTCCTAGAAAGGCGCCAACCCTAGCTAACAAGTTATCACCCAGCTTAGTGTGTACAAAGAAAAAAGGAACAGATACATGGTTACACAAGAAAGGTACTTTCAGATGTGGTACTGGCCCTTGCTCAATTTGTGACATTATAGGCAGAGGTGCCACTTTTACAAGCTCTGTCACTCATGAGAGTTTTAATGTTGGTTTCAATGCAAACTGTAGGAGCCATTCTGTTGTGTATCTCTTAGAGTGTAATCTGTATCACATGCAATACACAGGTCAGACGAGCAGAGAATTAAGATCTCGCATGAGAGAACACATCTACGATACAAAAACTTTTAACAAAAACTCAGCTGTTGCACATCATCATTTCAGTACACATATGACCAATAAATTTAATATGACTGTAAAAGTCATTGACAAAATTAATTTACCCATCAGATGGGGTGACAGAAAAAAGTTATTACTTAAACAGGAGATGTTTTAGACATACAAATTAAGAACTGTTACCCCTGATGGCCTTAATAAAGAATTGGATATAAGTTTATTCATAGGATAGAGTTGTGTTATTTGCCTTTATAATCCAGTAACATCTACAAACGCTTTGCTAATATCATTCATCAATAATTGATATACTTATATACTATTTCTGACTATGTTCAGCATATTGTTCCATACTGTATGATCTTACTGCTTATTGAATGGTATGTCAATATTCAATAGAGTTATACTTATGCAAACATACTAGGTCAGATTATATGTATGGTACAATATCAAAAATCACATTTCTAACTTGGTATTCAGATACTTTTGCTAACAATTAATGTTCATGCTTATTTTTTAACATCTGTTAGTAATGCCTCTTTAAATGTCCTGATTTCTATCAATAGAATTTGGTAACATATTTTTACAGAGATACATGCACGTATATGTTGTGTGTTTTTCTTATATGCTGCATCCACTTGTTCACATATTGTTAGACCTTAATGTTCAAAGACAACATGTTTTTATATTTCATTGTATTTTAACTTTTTTGCCCAGATTGTGTGATTGGACACTGTGCTTTTAAATAGGCTATGTCAGGTCTCAACATTCATCCCTATGACTAAGTGCCCAGTGGCGGCACAAAACGCGTAAGGGGTTAATTCCCTGATCTATGCCTCATTTTTTAATGACCCTAAATAAAATTTGAAGTTTTTTAATCTCATGTGTCCCACGAGTGCTGCATTATTTGGATGTTACTCGATTTTGCGGCTCACGCTCAGCCTCGCTGGATTTGCACCTCACGGGGCTTTGTTGAATTCACCCTATCAGCTGGGTGGCTTGCGACTCTCCTCTCAGCGTCATGCTCTGCAGCGGCCTACTCACCATACTCTAGCTTTTAACTGATGTCATAGTGTGCTGCAGATGACAATCCTTGGTATAACATGTTACAAATATGTAGGTGATAAATTCTCACCATAAAATCCAAATATTAGATGGCTATAAATGCCTAAATTCATAATACCTGTCTGTTATAATTATTTTTTAAAATGTCACCTTAGCAAATGCAGTGGCTCACATTTCATCATAGCATTTTTACATTAGGGTTATCATTAGAGAAGGTATATGGTTAAGTGTACACTCCATAGTGGACCAGTGTCTCCTCTAAAAGAATGTCTAATATCTCTAAATGTAGTCATCATATATGGGCCTAATGTTGACAAAAGTTTATTATGTCCCCATCTATGTTGAGACCTTTTGGTCTCCTGGTTTGTAAAAGGAAGATCCAGAAAGCCTCTCTGTACAGTAATCTATTTACTCTGTTACCACCCCTGGTTTTGGGATGAACAGACTCAATAACTTGCCAACTGAAGGAGGACACATCCTGTTCATGGCAGTTTATAAAATTACTTGCCAGGTCAGAACATCCTCTGCCATTGTTTATATCATTTAGATACTCCCTAATCCTAATCCTCACTTCTCTAGTAGAGCAACCTGTGTACTGTACCTTACATCGGGTGCACTCAATTAGGTAGACTACAAAGGTGGTGCGGCAGTTAGAACAACAGTCAAGGTTGTAAACTTTCTGTGTATGTCTAGATTGGAATTGGGATCCATCTTTAGTGTAGGAACAGGCAATACACTTTCCAAATTGACATTTAAAATGTCCCTTGACTGTTATCCAACTGCTGGCTGCCATTTTTGTTTTTTTGAGCATGCTGGGTGATACCATATTTCCTATCGTGCAACCTTTCCTAGATACAAAGTTACACCCTCCAGAGGCATAGTCCTTGAGACTATCCTCTGCTGTAAATATGGGCAAATGTTTGGCAATTATTCCACAGATCTCTTTAAATTGTAGGCTAAATGTTGTTCAAAAAGTGGTTTGGATTTGTCAAATTTAGTGTTGGAACGACTCATTTCGTTACCCATCAAAGTCTTTCATCTTCTCACTCTCCAAAAGGAAATCTGCATCCTCAGAATAGTTTTGTTTAATACGTATAAAGTGGCCTTTAGCCACCTCAAAGCCAGTATGGCTTGGATGGCAACTTTTGACGTGTAAGGTAGTGTTCGAGGATATGGGTTTCCTGTAGAGAGTACTAGTGATCTTAGCTGAATCAGAATTACCTGTTAAGGTAATATCTAAGTAGGGAATACTAAGCTTCTCATGTTGGTAAGTAAATTGTAACCTAAAATGATTGGAGTTTTAAATAGTTAACAAAATCAAGGGCCTCCTCCCCAGTGCCAGTCCATATGAAGAGGAGGTCATCGATATTGTGTTTATACAGTTGTATGTGACCTCTGAAGGGGTTTTCCTCTCCAAAGATGTGGGACCACTGCCAAACACCCATGTAGATATTGGCATAAGCTGGCGCGAATTTGGCGCCTATAGCGGTCCCACGCCTCTGGAGGAAAAATTCCCCTTCAAATTGAAAATAATTATGCTTCAGGAGGAAATCAAAGGGCCATGCAGATATAGTTTCTAAGACCAGAATGATAGTTACTATTTTCGGTTAAAAACTTATCAACTGCTACCACTCCTTGATCATGTGGAATAGCTGAGTATAGCCCCACGACATCTATTGTGAGCCAGGAGCAGTTATCGTTCCATTGCAATGGTTGCTTACACTATTGCGCTGTTAATTGCAATTGTATATACATTGTGACGATGATGCTACTGCCACAGCGCCAAAACGGCCCATCTAAGCACAGGGCAACAGTGCGTTATAACACCACAGTATTGTGAGTAGGATATTTACCTGTCGCTAGCTGTAGTGCTTGTGCTGGCAGATATAGATGTGGTGCAAGAGAGCAAATAACAAGCACACTAACATTAACAGTGCTAAAATAAAAAAATAGTCAAATAAAACGTGTCTGGCTGCATTAGAGAGGATAATCATATATGTCTTTGAGCAAGGCATCCAGAGGCCCTTCCATACGTGTGCCTCTCAGCCGATTCCCATTGCGGTATGGAGCTTCAGCATTCTCTTCCTTGTGGTCATCCCCCAGATCAGTCAATGCAGATATTTATGGAGACAATCCAGGATGTTGGGCAGGAGAATCAGAGTAGTCGGTGAATAGCGAGCTGGTGGGTCCGTACACAGCTCCGTTCAGGTGTGAGCTGTAGCTGAGTCGCCAGTAGTCGCAGTCCTCTGGGTGGTACTTTGCCGTGTGACTGACATACAGCATGGGAGATTGTATTCTTCAGTGGCTGGTGGGGTGAAAAAATAAGTGCCAGGGTCGCGCTGCAGCTTAGAGTCAGCTATTATGAAATTTAGCACCACATCTTCAATGACTGTGATGGATTCTTCTTCTCTGATTTTTGTTGTGGAGCAGTGACCCGTGAAAATTGGGTTCTGTGACTGCGTCCACAGCGGCTGTCCCCACGGTCTCTCTCTTTGCTCTACTTGATGTGCCTCAGGAGTCATGTAAACATCATTGCAAAATAACTCTGCTGGAAGGGGGCACCATTTTGAAATAGAACGTGGGAGATGCTCAACCCGAGTTTCGGCCAGTAGGTTTTGCAGAGTAGATTCCAGCTTGTTCAATGCTGGTAGAAGTAAGTCCTGTAGGGCAATTAAAATGTCTTTGTTTCAAAATTCTGTTTTAGCTGAGAGGGCCGCCATTCTTGTTTATATCCTCAGCTATGCTGTGTACAACGTGTATCGCAGCTTCTCTCTCCTTCCTTATACCTTTCAGTCGTTCCGGGGCCAAGAGGTGTTAATCTTGATCCTTGTAAATGCCCGAACAGCTGAAACCGTTAAGGGCTAGCAGGATGGCAAGGAATTGATCCTGGGAAAAGGAAAAAGTCTTGAGTCTTAAGCAGAGCCATTCAGACTTGCTACCATCTTGATACGTCACCCACCTGAAGTCCATTCTCTCCTTTTACCCATCTGAAGGAATCCAGAATTTATACCTGGAATACATCAGTCAGTGTTTGAACTCTGGTCTTGGAAAGGATTTAATTATTTTTACCAAGTACTCTCTGCAACTGGCCAACTACTGCCCTTTAATCATTTAATCTGTACCTTTGAGATGCCCAGAACAAATCTATTTGCATATTTTCAAATTTGTCACTTTATTAATGCTCAAAATTGGAAACTGGATTTGTTCTATCGCTGGTCTGAGATCAATAGACCAATAAAGAAATTTGCTGTTGGTAAATGTTCTATCTTATTACTATATAATATCTTGCTTTCAAAACAGGGCCAAATCTATCTAAATAAATTATATACTTATTGGGTACCCCACTTCCCTTCATTAGAAATAGTAAATATTAGACAAAGATTTGTAAGACTGGGTAAACTAATAATTCCTGTCGGATGGAAAGAATCCCATATTAAATTGATTTATAATGTGTATTTCTCTCCATGTAAACTGGCAAAATTTTATACCAATAAGGATTTACGATGTCCCAAATGCAATCTAGATAAAGCTGATAAGATTCACCTATTCTGGGACTGTCCAAATATTCACTAGCTTTGGTGTAAATTACATTTTTGGTATAATAAACTTTTTTCTGACAACTTTAAAATCTGCCGGTATCACATTATTTTTTTCTGTGATCTATTAACTACCAGACCTAGGTACTATCAAACGGCTAGATTTAGAGTTTTGTCGGTAACGACCCACGTAGCTAACGCTGGCTTTTTTTCCCCCGCACCTTTTAAATACAGCTGGTATTTAGAGTTCACAGAAGGGCTGCGTTAGGCTCCAAAAAGGGAGCGTACAGGCATATTTACTGCCACTGCAACTCTCAATACCAGCGGTGCTTACGGACGCGGCCAGCTTCAAAAACGTGCTCGTGCATGATTCCCCCATAGGAAACAATGGGGCAGTTTGAGCTGAAAAAAAACCTAACACCTGCAAAAAGCAGCGTTCAGCTCCTAACGCAGCCCAATTGTTTCCTATGGGTAAACAGTTTCTAAGTCTGCACCTAACACCCTAACATGAACCCCGAGTCTAAACACCCCTAACCTTACATTTATTTATCTCTAATCTGCCTCCCCCGCTATCACTGACACCTGCATATTTTTTTAACCCCTAATCTGCCGCTCCGTACACCGCCGCAACCTACATTATCCCTATGTACCGCTAATCTGCTGCCCCTAACACCGCCAACCCCTATATTATATTTATTAACCCCTAATCTGCCACCCCCAACGTCGCCTCCAGCTACCTACAATTATTAACCCCTAATCTGCCGACCGGACCTCACCGCTACTATAATAAATATATTAACCCCTAAAGCTAAGTCTAACCCTAACACTAACACCCCCCTAAATTAAATATAATTTAAATCTAACGAAATAAATTAACTCTTATTAAATAAATTATTCCTATTTAAAGCTAAATATTTACCTGTAAAATAAATCCTAATATAGCTACAATCTAAATTATAATTATATTGTAGCTATTTTAGGATTAATATTTATTTTACAAGCAACGTTGTATTTATTTTAACCAGGTACAATAGCTATTAAATAGTTAATAACTAATTAATAGTTACCTAGTTAAAATAATTACAAAATTACCTGTAAAATAAATCCTAACCTAAGTTACAATTAAACCGAACACTACACTATCAATAAATTAATTAAATAAAATACCTACAATTATCTACAATTAAACCTAACACTACACTATCAATACATTAATTAAATACAATACCTACAAATACAATTAAATAAACTAACTAAAGTACAAAAAATAAAAAAAGAACTAAGTTACAAAAAATATTTTTTTTTACAAACATTATAAAAATATTACAACAATTTTAAGCTAATTACACCTACTCTAAGCCCCCTAATAAAATAACAAAGCCCCCCAAAATAAAAAAAATGCCCTACCCTATTCTAAAATACAAATAGAAAAGCTCTTTTACCTTACCAGCCCTTAAAAGGGCCTTTTGCGGGGCATGCCCCAAAGAATTCAGCTCTTTTGCCTGTAAAAAAAACCCATACAATACCCCCCCCCCAACATTACAACCCACCACCCACATACCCCTAATCTAACCCAAACCCCCCTTAAATAAACCTAACACTAAGCCCCTGAAGATCTTTCTACCTTATCTTCACCACGCCGGGTGTCACCGATCGGTCCAGGCTCCGAAGTCTTCATCCAAGCCCAAGCGGGGGCTGATGACGTTCATCCTCCGGCTGAAGTCTTGATCCAAGCAGCAGCTGAAGAGGTCCATCATCGGGGCTGAAGTCTTCATCCTATCCGGGCAAAAGAGGAGATCCGGACCGGTAGACATCTTGATCCAAGCGGCATCTTCTATCTTCTTCCATCCGACGACAAGCGGCTCCATCTTCAAGACCTCCGGCGCGGATCCATCCTCTTCTTCCTACGTCCTAACACAGAATGAAGGTTCCTTTAAGGGATGTCATCCGATCAGCCAATAGAATGTGAGCTCTCCTCTTTTGCCCGGATAGGATGAAGACTTCAGCCCCGATGATGGACCTCTTCAGCCGCTGCTTGGATCAAGACTTCAGCCGGAGGATGGACGTCTTCAGCCCCTGCTTGGGCTTGGATGAAGACTTCGGAGCCTGGACCGATCGGTGATACCAGGGAATTTTTTTATTTTGGGGGGCTTTGTTATTTTATTAGGAGGCTTATAGTAGGTGTAATTAGCTTAAAATCGTTGTAATATTTTTATAATGTTTGTAAATATTTTTTTATTTTTTGTAACTTAGTTCTTTTTTTATTTTTTGTACTTTAGTTAGTTTATTTAATTGTGTTTATTTGTAGGTATTGTATTTAATTAATTTATTGATAGTGGAGTGTTAGGTTTAATTGTAGATAATTGTAGGTATTTTATTTAATTAATTTATTGATAGTGTAGTGTTAGGTTTAATTGTAACTTAGGTTAGGATTTATTTTACAGGTAATTTTGTAATTATTTTTACTAGGTAACTATTAAATAGTTATTAACTATTTAATAGCTACTGTACCTGGTTAAAATAAATACAAAGTTGCCTGTAAAATAAATATTAATCCTAAAATAGCTACAATATAATTATAATTTATATTGTAGCTATATTAGGATTTATTTTACAGGTAAGTATTTAGCTTTAAATAGGAATAATTTATTTAAAAATAGTTAATTTATTTAATTAGATTTAAATTATATTTAACTTAGGGGGTTGTTAGTGTTAGGGTTAGACTTAGCTTTAGGGGTTAATACCCTTTATTATACGTTAATACTTGAAGTTAGGTGTCGGTGATGTTAGGGAGGGCAGATTAGGGGTTAATACTATTTATTATAGGGTTTTTGAGGCGGGAGGGAGGCGGATTAGGGGTTAATAACTTTATTATAGTAGCTGTGAGGTCCGGTCGGCAGATTAGGAGTTAATAAGTGTAGGTAATTGGCGGCGACATTTGGGGTGGCAGATTAGGGGTTAATAAATATAATATAGGGGTTGGCGGTGTTATGGGCAGCAGATTAGGGGTACATAGGGATAACGTAGGTGGCGGCGGCGTGCGGTCGGCAGATTAGGGGTTAAAAAATTTTAATAGAGTGGCGGCGATGTGGGGGGACCTCGGTTTAGGGGTACATAGGTAGTTTATGGGTGTTAGTGTACTTTAAAGCACAGTAGTTAAGAGGTTTATGAACCGGCGTTAGCCCAGAAAGCTCTTAACTCCTGGCTTTTTGCTGCGGCTGGAGTTTTGTCGTTAGATTTCTTTCTTTTTTTTTTTTTTTTTTTTAAATTTCAAAAGCTTTATTGTTGCTTAACATTTACATCTTAACAACACAAAATATAATAAATGTGGTTACATGTTGCTCTTATAAAGATACATTCGTGTTCCATTCCATTTGCAACCAAGTCCTTGTTATGTTTACCTCTGTACACCTTTATCGGCAGTCTGTTTCTCCATTATGTGGGGTGACATAGATATGCATGTGACAATGAAATTTTATCTAAATGTTGAGCTTTTTCTTTTTCTTTCCTTTTCTTAACAGAAAAAAAACAAAAAAACAATAATAATACAAGAAAACTTACTTAAAATCAAAATAAACCAGAAATACAGTCCCCTTTTGCTGAGGGACTTCGTCTGCTGCGCTCCACAGGGCGTTAAGTAAGTAGGGCTGTTTATCCCCTTGTTCGGGGCTCTGTTGGTCTCTCGCCACTCTCTCTCTTTGCTATTTAGGTACTGGTAAGGTTGTAATAAGACACTAACGGTATAAAAGTTTATGTCATTCTTTCTAAAACTCAGCTGTGTTGTTGAATCGACAAATTTTATAATTATTCTAGTGCGCTTAATCTATATCTACACTAGATCCTTCTATCATCTCATTCCACAAGAACCTAACCTCCTCCAGAAGATTTAGCTTGTTCCTTCTCAGATAACCATATTCTTCCATTACCAGTATATCAGTTACCCTTTCTTTCCATGCGCAAATCATGGGTGGTGTCTGGATTTTCCAATTCAGGGCGATTAATGCTTTTGCTCCTGACATTCCCAAATGCAAAAGAGTGCATCTGAGGGTGAATGTAATCTTTGTTGTGTCATTCAGTAGTGCCAAGCTGGGTGTTAGTGTGAAATCGGTTGTTAATATCTGCCTGAAGTGTCTCTCTATGTCTGACCAGAAATTTTTTAGTTTTCCACAACTCCACCACATATGGAGGTAACTACCCTTCTCCTCGCAACCCCTCCAACATCTGTCGCTAACACCTGGGTAAATGGAATGTGACCTTGAAGGGGTTAGATACCACCTCATGATGACTTTAAAATTCAATTCTAATAACTGTGGTGATGTCGAAATTTTCTTAGTATTTTTAAAAATCCTCACCCATTCTTCCCCTGTTATGTTGTGGTCTAGCTCTTCTTGCCACTTAGATGTATATTTAGGCAGATTCAGAGCGTGTTCAGATTGCATGAGCCTTTTTGAGATCGAGAGTGTGTGTCGGATCTCCTCCGTATTGGAACAGAGTTTTTCGTAAGGTGTTAATTCTCTTAAGAACTCTTGTTTATTTGGGGAGGTATGTATAAAATGTGCCAGTTGTGAATATTTTAACCAAGTAGAATATCTACCCTCTGCAATTGTTGTTAACTTTTCTCTTTTATCTAGTTTTCCATTTCGTATGAACCTCTTCAAAGGTGTGGAATAACCCCATTCTAGGATCCTTTGTTTTCCTTTGTCTAGACCCCCCACTAATTCTGCATTTATAGGGATAGGGAATAAAGGAGAGCGCACCCCCGAGATATGTTTCTTTCGTGCGATTATGCTATCCCAGGTATCAAAAGTATGTTTATGTATGGCTAATCCTGTACATTGAGGGGGTCTCAGTTCTCTTGGTACCCAATAGAGCGCCCCCACTTCCGGGACCCTCAAGATATGGGAATCTATCGCCACCCACGCCTTTGTGTCCCTAGATCTATGCCAATCCCAGATCCTTTGTAGAGTGACTGCCTCATGATAGTCTGCTATTTGGGGAACCCCCAATCCTCCATATTCTGGCCTCCTATACATATTTTCTCTATTGATTCTAGGCTTGCTCTTGTTCCAGATGAATGAGTTGATGTGTCTCTGTAACTGGGGTATATACCATTTAGGGATAGGGATGGGGAGGGCCTGTATAATATATAATATTCTGGGTAATGTTGTCATTTTTATACTGTATGCGTACCCACCATGTGATTGGTTTTGCCACCCAAGTGCATAAGTCCTGTTGGATGTTTCGTGCCAGTGTAAGATAATTGTCATTAAACAGCTGTGATGTGGTAGAGGAGAGTTGTACTCCGAGGTATCTTAGGGATTTCTTTTGTATTCTTAAGGGGCAAGTATCTGTTATTAGTTGAAAGTTTTGTGGCGTCAGAGATACGTTAATAATCTCTGATTTTTGTGTATAAACCAGGAAACCCGAAAAACTTCCAAAATGTTTGATCTCCCTCAGGGTCTCTGGTACAGAGAGCTGAGGATTTGTGAGTGTGAACAGCACATCATCTGCATATAACGTGATTTTAAAGTTATGTGGGCCTATGTTAATGCCATGGATCTCTTGGTTTTGTCGGATGTGTGCCCTGAATACCTCCATTGAGAGGATAAATAGGATTGGGGACAGAGGACATCCCTGTCTTGTCCCATTTTGAATGTTAAAGGGTGTGGACAGCATGCCGTTCACTTTTACTTGGGCATTGGGTTGTGTATGCAATTGGAGGATACACGTTATCATTTTCGATCCGAATCCTAATGCTACTAGCGTCTCTTTTAGGAATGTCCAATTAATGCGATCAAACGCTTTCTCCACGTCTGTGGCTATCAGGACCGCGGGGATGTTGTGTGATTTAGCATATGTAGTTAATGTTAAGGCTCTAATAATATTATCTCTTGCTTCCCTTCCCGGGACAAATCCCACTTGGTCTGAATGAATAAGATGGAATAATACTTTATTTATCTGGTTGGCTAATATTTTGCCTAATATCTTGATATCTGAATTAAGGAGGGATATAGGTCTGTAGCTGCTTGGTTCAGTGAGTGGTTTGTTGGGCTTAGGGATGACTGATATATGCGCCAGTAGCATTTCGCGTGGGAGGTGATGATTATCATCCAGCGATTGGAACAATTTTAGTAGATGTGGGGCTAATATATGTTTGAATGCTTTATAGTATGAATTTGTAAAACCATCTGGCCCAGGGCTTTTACCCGACGGTAAGTGTTTGATTTCTGTTCGGATCTCTGCTATAGTAATGGGGGATTCCAGTTCTTCCCTGTTAATACTCGACAGCTGTGGCAAGTTTGCCTGTCTAATGTATTCCTTCATGTGTTCTTGGTGTTCGGCAGTGTTGTTAAAATCTAGGTTATAAAGTGTTTTGTAGTAAGAACCGAAGTGATTGGCTAAATGTTTGCTATCCACAATCTCGTCTCCCTCTGCTGTTACTAGTTTATGTATTTGTGACGCTGCCTTTTGGTTCCGCAACATTTTAGCAAGTAGCGCCCCTGCCCTATTTCCTTCATAATAATACATCTTTTTAATTCCAAGGGCTTTCCTCTGTGCCTCTTTAGTTAAGACTGCATTTAGTTCCTTTCTGGTTTCTGCTAGATGTTTGAAGGATACTGAATCCCTTGGATTGTTTTTATGGGTTATCTCTAGTTGTCTCATCTTTTCCGTCAACACGTTAGTCCTGTCATTGTAAGTTTTTCGTCTGTATGCTGTGTGTTTAATGCACTCTCCCCTTAATACCGCCTTGTGAGCTTTCCACAAAGTGGCAGGTGTTATGTCTTGTGACGCATTATGGTGAAAATATTCTTTTAGTGATTTAGTCAGAGCTTCCAATGTGGCTGGGTGTCTCAGTAACAAGTCATCCATCCTCCATATTAAAGGGGTGACTGGGTGGTGTGGCCACTGCAGGGTTACTAGGACGGCCGAGTGATCCGACCAAGAAGTCGGTTGTATATCCGAGTCCCTTACCAAGGACAAGTGATTCCTATCTACCATTATGTAGTCAATTTGTGTATATATAGACCATGGGTGAGAAAAGAAGGTGTAGTTTTTGTGTCTTGGATGTTGTATACGCCATACGTCAAGCACACCTAGCTGTGCAAGGCAATTATATACTGCATTAGGCGGTCTAGAACCTGGTGTAGCCCTGCCTGTAGAAGAGTCCATCACTGTATCTAGTGCTACATTCAAATCGCCTCCCAATATTAACATTCCTTTCCTATGTGCTGTGACTAACTTTGATAAGTGTTGGTAAAATTTGTGTCTGCCACTATTTGGAGCATATACATTTACTAAAGTCACCGGCCTATTAAACAGTACTCCTATGAGAATCATTATACGCCCTTCTTTGTCTGAGACCATATTCTGTAGAGTGAAATGTATGTTTCGGTGAAAAAGGATTCCCACCCCATTTCTTTTTGCCACATTGTGTGAGTTGAAATACCCTACTGGATGGTCTCTGGATTTGAATGTTGGAGCTGCTGAGGCTAAAAAGTGAGTTTCCTGTATGAATATAATAGAATCTTTATGTTTCCTGAAGGTTCTAAGGGCTATAGAGTGCTTAGTAGGTGAGTTGAGCCCCTTTGTGTTTTGTGTGATAATTGATATTACTGGATCAGCCATCTATGTATACTAGGTTATGCTTGCACATCTGTTTAATGATATCATGTCTTACCCTAAGTCGACAAACCATATTTAGTACCAGACCTTTGTGGAGTATTGGGATGAGAGAGAGTACCCGATCAGCTTCCAGGTTTTCCATATGAGAAGAAGGTGAGTATTGCCCTGAGGAGTCACAGCAGACGAACTTAAAAAAAAATACAAGAACATCAACATTTATGAACACGTAAAAAAACATTGTTAACATTTTACTAATCATCAGTACTACTTCCCAGTCTCTTCCCCTACCACCCATCCCACAGCCTTCCACTAACGCTATCAGGTGCTAGAATTCCTTGCTATAGGGAAGTTATGGGGGAAATTAAGAGGGGGGGGGGAGGGAAGGCAAGAAAAGGTAGATGGAGAAAAATGGAAAAAAGGGGTAAGGGGGTGAAAGGCAGTAAATTTGCCAGTAATCTTCCAGACGGCCAGCCCCCCGGGGGAGGGGGTAATAATAAGGGCTTTGCTTGGGGGTAATGGTATATATCACTTATATCTTTCCCTAACTAGGCTGTGCTATACTATACCACAGGAGAATGTCCATTAGTTTTCATCTACAAAGAGTCCAGTTCTTATCAAGTGGTCTCAGCCTCCGCATTCTCTTCATTATCACCTGTCACCAGGCCATTCTTCCTTTTCTTGGGTATTGTCACAAATTTTGGACGTTGAGGATGCGGTGTGAGAGTTGTTCCATGTTCATCTTTGTTGTCCCGTAATTTCGGTAAGGAAGGTTGAGGGATTTCCAGATGCTTGCAGAATTGGTCAATATCTTCAGGTTCCTTATATACATATGTTTTATCTCCCTTGACCACTTTTATTGAAAATGGGAAGCCCCATCTGTATGGGATCCCTAGCTCAGTCAGATGCAGAGTGAGGTATTGCGCCTCTTTGCGTTTCGCTAATGTCATTGGGCTTAGATCTGCGTATATTTGAAGACTGTCCTCGCCGAATGTGATGGGTGACCTTTTCCTTGCTGCCTGTAGAATCCTCTCCTTGTCTGTAAACCTGTGGCAACAAAGGACAATGTCCCATGGTGGTGCTGTGTCTGAGGGCTTTGCCCTAATGGCTCTATGTATTATGTCTATAATAACAGTGTCATTATTTCCTGACTCCAACAAAAACCGGAACAAATTCTGAGCATATGATTTTAGTTGTGCAGGGAGAATTTTTTCTGGCACCCCTCTGATATGAAGATTTTGGCGCCGACCCCTATTGTCCAAATCTTCAAGTTGTGTCTGTAACTGAAGAATGGTGGAATTTTGTTGCTGTAATTCTAAGGCCATTGTGTCTGTCTTCATAGCAGTTTCCTCAGTTTGTTCGTCTAACAACATTTATGTCTCTCTTGATGTCTGCCAACCCATCTTTAATGGCTTTATTAACCTGCAACATAAATGTGGTCAGATCTTGTTTAGTAGGGAGGGAGCAGAGGTCTGCCTTTGTTATAGGTGAATTGCTTCCTTCTGAAGACTGTGTTCTCTCCTGCATATCGACTTCAGTGTGTGTATATGGTGATTCTAAGTCTCCCCCTGTGTCAGCCAATTTGAAAAATGAGTTAAGTTTCCCTGCTCCTGGGGTTGCCGGTTTTTGTTTGTCGTTTTTGTTTTTATTCCTGGCAGCCATGATGGCGTAACTGCAATTATTTTGTGGTATAGCGTTTTGAGATTCCCTTTTGGCTTATTCTGTAGCCTTGTCTAGCTGTTATATGGCCGGTTAAAGTCTTAAGCTGTACTTCAGGGGTTTTTATGAAAGGCGCTCTGTTCCATTTCAGCGCCGTGTGTAAGTGACGTACCTCTTATGGCGTCTTTGCGGAGGCCGTTATAATGCACTCTGTGTTCTATACTTTGTGCGCTCAGGTTCTGTGGGCCTTTATGGCATCTTGTGTCGCCTTGTTTAATAAAAGTGATCGCACACTGCTTACATCCAGCTTGGCGCCATGTGTTGCTCACCTGCAACTCTGTTGTTCCAACTTTAGGAAGGCTTTTCTGCTCCAAATTAGGCCCTGTTTTCTGCCGCTACAGACAAAAGGTCACTCCTGCTTGATGACACGGCTATCACTGTGGTCGCCAGTCTCCTATGCTAGTCAGGGTTTGTTTTTGATGCCCTTTAGTTTAGTTACAATAGATTATCCCCCAGGTTGGGCCCCTATCTGGTTGATCACTATCGGAGCTCTAAAACTTTGCGACCATGCTCTTCCTTGGTCGGCTCTGCCCCCCCTTGTCGTTAGATTTCTAACGCTCACTTCATCCACGACTCTAAATACCAGCGTTAGAAAGATCCCATTGAAAAGATAGGATACGCAATTGACGTAAGGGGATCTGCGGTATGGAAAAGTCGCAGCTGCAAAGTGAGCGTTAGACCCTTTCCTGACTGACTCTAAAAACCAGCGGTAGCCCAAAAGCAGCGTTAGGAGCCCCTAACACTGGTTTTGACGGCTAACGCCAAACTCTAAATTTAGCCGAAAGTTTCTGTACCTTGATTATGGTAATGAGATATTTGATCTTGAAGAAAATAGAAGGATGTAGCCCTTCCTAGTTTTGCTAGCTTTCTAAATAATATGCTACAGCAAGTTATTTTTGAGATCCAGAACACTAATCTTTTAACTGAAAATAAGATCCAAGAGCTCTTTGATAAATGGCTTCCATTAATTAAATCCCAACCTTTACCTATTCAAAAACAATGTTTTATTTAATACTAAAACATTTACCACATTAGTCCAGGCCGGTACATTTCCCCTCCTCTGGTTGCCTGTATCTCCGCCCCTCTCTGTAGGGTTTAGTTAGGAGCAACTAGTGGGGTGGGTGGATGGAGAGATACTGCTGTTTATTTATTTGTTTCCCCTTTTTTTTATGTAAAAAATTTCCAATTCATGGTTGACATTAAAACCAACTGTAGGTACAATGTTATAATTCTATAATATCTGTAAGAAATATACAGATTTTTATTATTTTTTGTTGTTGTTTTTGCTTTCATTCTGTCTTTTTAGGGAGTACTTAAGATTTGTAAAGCTAATGGTCATTATTCTTTGTGTGTAATATATTTGGAGGTTTTCCATTAATATGTATTGCATTGTTTTGTTTTCTCTGTGAATTGTACCATAAATTGGATTATAAATAAATGGGGGGAAAAATGAATAGAAAAGAGCATATTAAAGTTACAAAAACAGAATTTGTGCTTACCTGATAAATTACTTTCTCCAACGGTGTGTCCGGTCCACGGCGTCATCCTTACTTGTGGGATATTCTCTTCCCCAACAGGAAATGGCAAAGAGTCCCAGCAAAGCTGGTCACATGATCCCTCCTAGGCTCCGCCCACCCCAGTCATTCGACCGACAGACAGGAGGCAATATATATAGGAGAAACCATATGGTACCGTGGTGACTGTAGTTAGAGAAAATAATTCATCAGACCTGATTAAAAAACCAGGGCGGGCCGTGGACCGGACACACCGTTGGAGAAAGTAATTTATCAGGTAAGCATAAATTCTGTTTTCTCCAACATTGGTGTGTCCGGTCCACGGCGTCATCCTTACTTGTGGGAACCAATACCAAAGCTTTAGGACACGGATGAAGGGAGGGAGCAAATCAGGTCACCTAAACGGAAGGCACCACAGCTTGCAAAACCTTTCTCCCAAAAATAGCCTCCGAAGAAGCAAAAGTATCAAATTTGTAAAATTTGGCAAAAGTGTGCAGTGAAGACCAAGTCGCTGCCTTACATATCTGGTCAACAGAAGTCTCGTTCTTGAAGGCCCATGTGGAAGCCACAGCCCTAGTGGAGTGAGCTGTAATTTTTTCAGGAGGTTGCCGTCCGGCAGTCTCATAAGCCAATCGGATAATACTTTTAAGCCAAAAGGAAAGAGAGGTAGAAGTCGCTTTTTGACCTCTCCTTTTACCAGAATAAACAACAAACAAGGAAGATGTTTGTCTGAAATCTTTAGTAGCCTCTAAATAGAACTTTAGAGCACGGACAACGTCCAAATTGTGTAACAAACGTTCCTTCTTTGAAACTGGATTCGGACACAAAGAAGGTACAACTATCTCCTGGTTAATATTTTTGTTAGAAACAACCTTAGGAAGAAAAACCAGGCTTAGTACGCAAAACCACCTTATCTGCATGGAACACCAGATAGGGCGGAGAACACTGCAGAGCAGATAACTCTGAAACTCTTCTAGCAGAAGAAATTGCAACTAAAAACAAAACTTTCCAAGATAGTAACTTAATATCTATGGAATGTAAAGGTTCAAACGGAACCCCTTGAAGAACTGAAAGAACAAGATTTAGACTCCAGGGAGGAGTCAAAGGTCTGTAAACAGGCTTGATCCTAACCAGAGCCTGAACAAAAGCTTGAACATCTGGCACAGCTGCCAGTCTTTTGTGTAGTAAGACAGATAAAGCAGAGATCTGTCCCTTTAGAGAACTTGCAGATAATCCTTTCTCCAAACCTTCTTGTAGAAAGGAGAGAATCTTAGGAATTTTTATCTTATTCCATGGGAATCCTTTGGATTCACACCAACAGATATATTTTTTCCATATTTTATGGTAAATTTTTCTAGTCACAGGTTTTCTGGCCTGAACCAGAGTATCTATAACAGAATCTGAAAACCCACGCTTTGATAGAATCAAGCGTTCAATCTCCAAGCCGTCAGTTGGAGGGAGACCAGATTTGGATGTTCGAATGGACCCTGAACAAGAAGGTCCTGTCTCAAAGGTAGCTTCCATGGTGGAGCCGATGACATATTCACCAGGTCTGCATACCAAGTCCTGCGTGGCCACGCAGGAGCTATCAAGATCACCGAGGCCCTCTCCTGATTGATCCTGGCTACCAGCCTGGGAATGAGAGGAAGCGGTGGGAATACATAAGCTAGGTTGAAGGTCCAAGGTGCTACTAGTGCATCTACTAGAGTCGCCTTGGGATCCCTGGATCTGGACCCGTAGCAAGGAACCTTGAAGTTCTGACGAGACGCCATCAGATCCATGTCTGGAATGCCCCATAATTGAGTTATTTGGGCAAAGATTTCCGGATGGAGTTCCCACTCCCCCGGATGGAATATCTGACGACTCAGAAAATCCGCTTCCCAATTTTCCACTCCTGGGATGTGGATCGCAGACAAGTGGCAGGAGTGATCCTCCGCCCATTGAATTATTTTGGTCACTTCTTTCATCGCCAGGGAACTCTTTGTTCCCCCCTGATGATTGATATAAGCAACGGTCGTCATGTTGACTGATTGGAACCTTATGAATTTGGCCTTTGCTAGTTGAGGCCAAGCTCTGAGAGCATTGAATATCGCTCTCAGTTCCAGAATGTTTATCGGGAGAAGAGACTCTTCCCGAGACCATAGTCCCTGAGCTTTCAGGGATTCCCAGACCGCGCCCCAGCCCACTAGACTGGCGTCGGTCGTGACAATGACCCACTCTGGCCTGGGGAAGCTCATTCCCTGGGACAGATGGTCCAGGGTCAGCCACCAACGGAGTGAATCTCTGGTCTTTTGATCTACTTGAATCATTGGAGACAAGTCTGTATAATCCCCATTCCACTGTTTGAGCATGCACAGTTGTAATGGTCTTAGATGAATTCGTGCAAAAGAAACTATGTCCATTGTTGCAACCATCAATCCTACTACTTCCATGCACTGTCATATGGAAGGACGAGGAACAGAATGAAGCACTTGACAAGAGCTTAGAAGTTTTGATTTTCTGACCACTGTCAGAAAAATCCTCATTACGAAGGAATCAATTATTGTTCCCAAGAAGGGAACTCTTGTTGACGGGGATAGAGAACTTTTTTCTTTGTTCACCTTCCATCCGTGAGATCTGAGAAAGGCTAGAACGATGTCCGTATGAGCCTTTGCTTTTGACAGGGACGACGCTTGTATTAGAATGTCGTCCAAGTAAGGTACTACTGCAATGCCCCTTGGTCTTAGAACCGCTAGAAGGGACCCTAGCAACTTTGTGAAAATCCTTGGAGCAGTGGCTAATCCGAATGGGAGGGCCACAAACTGCTAATGTTTGTCCAGAAAAGCGAACCTTAAGAACTGATGAAGTTCTTTGTGGATAGGAATATGTAGGTACGCATCCTTTAGATCCACGGTAGTCATAAATTGACTTTCCTGGATGGTGGGTAGAATCGTTTGAATAGTTTCCATTTTGAACGATGGTACCCTGAGAAATTTGTTTAGGATCTTCAAATCCAAAATTGGTCTGAACGTTCCCTCTTTTTTGGGAACTACGAACAGATTGGAATAAAATCCCATTCCTTGTTCCTTTATTGGAACTGGGTGTATCACTCCCATCTTTAACAGGTCTTCTACACAATGTAAGAATGTCTGTCTCTTTATTTGGTTTGAGGATAAGTGAGACTTGTGGAACCTTCCCCTTGGGGGTAGTTCCTTGAATTCCAGGAGATAACCTTGAGAAACTATTTCTAGCGCCCAAGGATCCTGAACATCTCTTGCCCAAGCCTGAGCAAAGAGAGAGAGCCTGCCCCCCACCAGATCCGGTCCCGGATCGGGGGCTACTCCTTCATGCTGTTTTGTTAGCAGTGGCAGGCTTCTTGGCCTGCTTACCCTTGTTCCAGCCTTGCATTGGTTTCCAGGCTGGTTTGGGTTGTGAGTCATTACCCTCTTGCTTAGAGGATGTAGAATTAGAGGCTGGTCCGTTTCTGCGAAAGGGACGAAAATTAGGCTTATTTTTAGCCTTAAAAGACCTATCCTGTGGAAGGGCGTGGCCCTTTCCTCCAGTGATGTCTGAAATAATCTCTTTCAATTCTGGTCCAAATAAAGTTTTACCTTTGAAAGGGATGTTAAGCAATTTTGTCTTGGATGACACATCCGCTGACCAAGACTTTAGCCAAAGCGCTCTGCGCGCCACGATAGCAAACCCTGAATTTTTCACCGCTAATCTGGCTAATTGCAAAGCGGCATCTAAAATAAAAGAGTTAGCCAATTTAAGTGCGTGAACTCTGTCCATAACCTCCTCATATGGAGTTTCTCTACTGAGCGACTTTTCTAGTTCCTCGAACCAGAACCACGCTGCCGTAGTGACAGGAACAATGCATGAAATTGGTTGTAGAAGGTAGCCTTGCTGTACAAAAATCTTTTTAAGCAAACCTTCCAATTTTTTATCCATAGGATCTTTGAAAGCACAACTATCTTCGATAGGAATAGTAGTGCGTTTGTTTAGAGTAGAAACTGCCCCCTCGACCTTGGGGACTGTCTGCCATAAGTCCTTTCTGGGGTCGACCATAGGAAATAATTTCTTAAATATAGGGGGGGGGAACAAAAGGTATGCCGGGCTTTTCCCACTCCTTATTTACTATGTCCGCCACCCGCTTGGGTATAGGAAAAGCGTCGGGGGGCACCGGAACCTCTAGGAACCTGTCCATCTTGCATAATTTCTCTGGAATGACCAAATTGTCACAATCATCCAGAGTAGATAACACCTCCTTAAGCAGTGTGCAGAGATGTTCTAATTTAAATTTAAATGTCACAACATCAGGTTCAGCTTGATGAGAAATTTTTCCTGAATCTGAAATTTCTCCATCAGACAAAACCTCCCTCATGGCCCCTTCAGATTGGTGTGAGGGTATGACAGAACAATTATCATCAGCGCCCTCTTGCTCTTCAGTGTTTAAAACAGAGCAATCGCGCTTTCTCTGATAAGTAGGCATTTTGGATAAAAGATTTGCTATGGAGTTATCCATTACAGCCGTTAATTGTTGCATGGTAATAAGTATTGGCGCACTAGATGTACTAGGGGCCTCCTGCATGGGCAAAACTGGTGTAGACACAGTAGGAGATGATGTAGTATCATGTTTACTCCCCTCATTTGAGGAATCATCTTGGGCAATATCATTATCTGTGGCAGTACTGTCCTTACTTTGTTTGGACGCTATGGCACAATTATCACATAAATTTAAATGGGGAGACACATTGGCTTTCATACATATAGAACATAGCTTATCTGAAGGTACAGACATGTTAAACAGGCTTAAACTTGTCAACAAAGCACAAAAAAACGTTTTAAAATAAAACCGTTACTGTCACTTCAAACAGAAAACACTTTATTACTGAATATGTGAAAAAGTATGAAGGAATCGTTCAAAAATTACCAAAATTTCACCACAGTGTCTTAAAGCCTTAAAAGTATTGCACACCAAATTTCAGAGCTTTAACCCTTAAAATAACGGAACCGGAGCCGTTTTTAAATTTAACCCCTATACAGTCCCAGCTATAGTCTTTGCTAAGACCCAACCAAGCCCTGAGGGGAATACGATACCAAATGACGCCTTCTAGAAGCTTTTTCAGAGATTTTTAGACCCTCACACATGCATCTGCATGCCCTGTTCTCAAAAAAACAACTGCGCATTAATGGCGCGAAAATGAGGCTCAGTCTATAACTAGAAAGGTCCCCTGACTGAAAAAGGTATCCAACACAGTGCCTGCCGTTTTATAAGCGTTCCCCAAGATTATAAATGCCAATTGTTAGCCTAAATCTGAATAATATGCCCAAATAAAGCAATCGATTTAGCCCATAAAAATGTCTACTAGTTTTTTAGCCCATATTAAGCCCTTTATTCTGTTTGTTTGACTAAGAAAATGGCTTACCGGTCCCCATGAGGGGAAATGACAGCCTTCCAGCATTACACAGTCTTGTTAGAAATATGGCTAGTCATACCTTAAGCAGAAAAGTCTGCTAACTGTTTCCCCCAACTGAAGTTACTTCATCTCAACAGTCCTATGTGGAAACAGCCATCGATTTTAGTTACTGTCTGCTAAAATCATCTTCCTCTTACAAACAGAAATCTTCATCCTTTTCTGTTTCAGAGTAAATAGTACATACCAGCACTATTTTAAAATAACAAACACTTGATAGAAGAATAAAAACTACATTTAAACACCAAAAAACTCTTAACCATCTCCGTGGAGATGTTGCCTGTGCAACGGCAAAGAGAATGACTGGGGTGGGCGGGGAAAGGTTTTGCAAGCTGCGGGGTGGGAGAAAGGTTTTGCAAGCTGTGGTGCCTTCCGTTTAGGTGACCTGATTTGCTCCCTCCCTTCATCCGTGTCCTAAAGCTTTGGTATTGGTTCCCACAAGTAAGGATGACGCCGTGGACCGGACACACCAATGTTGGAGAAAACAGAATTTATGCTTACCTGATAAATTACTTTCTCCAATGGTGTGTCCGGTCCACGGCCCGCCCTGGTTTTTTAATCAGGTCTGATGAATTATTTTCTCTAACTACAGTCACCACGGTACCATATGGTTTCTCCTATATATATTTCCTCCTGTCCGTCGGTCGAATGACTGGGGTGGGCGGAGCCTAGGAGGGATCATGTGACCAGCTTTGCTGGGACTCTTTGCCATTTCCTGTTGGGGAAGAGAATATCCCACAAGTAAGGATGACGCCGTGGACCGGACACACCAATGTTGGAGAAATAGAAGTTTTTAAAATTATCTGCTCTGTTTTTTCTACAGACATCTTTGTGCCGTATTCTTGTTTTTTAAAAACTGTTATATTGCTGAAGCAGAAATTGTCTGTAACTAGACATTCAAACCTCAATAAAACGGATACAAAAAATATTAAGGGACAGATTACAAGTGTAGAGCTAAATTTGCACTCCACTGAGTATTACCAGCGCACGCTAATGTAAACTGGTATTACAAGGTGAGAGCAATGCGAACATGAGCTAGCGTTCACATTGCTGGGAAGTATTGCACTCACAAGAGTGGGCTTCTATAGGCTCCAGCGGGAGCCTTGTTCTCATGCCTTGAGACACGGCATGAGAACGAGGACCTTAGGATGCGACTTTCTTTATTTTTTAATAAATTACATTACATTACATTTTGGGGGCATTTGGTGGACATTTATAAAATTAACCAGAGATCTGATCTCTGGTTAATTTTATAAGCACTTGTAAAGGCTGGTTATTTATTGCACACCCGCAAACAGGCAAATGTGTCCGTTTGCGGGCACGCAATAAATTAGTGCTCCACTTGGAATCTAGCCCTAAGTAAGCAAATGGGAAATTTTGCAGACTAAGGGGTTGATCACAAGCCTTTAGAAAAAGCGTATCTAAGTTTTTAACAGAAAATCACCATTAAAGTCTATGGAGATATTTGTAGATAAATAATTAGATACATTTTTCTAAAGGGTTGTGTCTGACCCACAAATCAGGTATTTGCCCAAAATATAGAATTAGGGCTCAGACTGGAACTACCCACTGCTATTTATCAAATAAGAATTTCAAATGACCTGATACTCATAAAATTAGTCAGTCTAATGCAGTGTTTTTCAACCAGTGTGCCGTGGCACACTAGTGTGCCGTGAGAGATCCTCAGGTGTGCCACGGCAGACTGACAACAGTGTGACATATTTTTTAAGCTTTGCTTGTTTTTTTACTCCCAGTGCAGGGGTAGTTTGTAGGAGGCATGGCATAACAGCACAATACATACAGTATGTGTGTGTTTGTGTGTATGTGTATATATATATGCTGTATTTGGCTACAATGTGTGATTTTTTTAAAATTTTGGGATGGTGGTGTGCCACAGGATTTTTTAATGTTAAAAATGTGTGCCACGGCAACAAAAAGGTTAAAAATCACTGGTCTAATGTACAAAGCTCACCTCTACCTCTTACAGGCATACTAAAAACACAAGACTACTTCTTGCTGCCTGAACTCGACAACTGTGTCATGTGCTACCTTACATCACTTTATGACCTAGAAAATTTTCCTTTACTTTACAAAGCCATCGTTTCTGTTCACTACAAAATGCTTTTTGATGTTAGGATTAGTGGTAGGATAGAGTTAGCGATCCTGAGGTGTCCCATTGTAGAGATACTTTCGAATCACTTATCTTACATGAGTCACTGCTCAACCATATGACGGTATATTAGCCTACCGACTATGATGGCTGTGGGTTATATTATATGTCCACAAGACCCTGTTTATCAGCTTATTAGTCAATAAATATATTATTTGACTATCACACTATCCCTTAAGTAATGGCCATATTAATTAACTGATTATCACCTAGTTTAATATTTATGGGCCATTTAGACGAGTGAGTCTGCTTCGGTCCCATGTAACAAACGCTAGAGATCCAATAGACTCATATTACCTTAGGATGCGTAGTATTTACACCTGACATCATTGGACGTTGTTTTTGACCTGTGAGGTATATGATCCACTCACTATAGGATTTGATATGTATATCTTAGATTTTTATTAGTTAGCATATATCTGCACTCTATAATTTATCTGTGTATGTTGTATTACATGCCCCCTGTTCTTTAGCTGGCATTTTACCAGTCTTTATACTTGGCATATCCTACATTTTCCATAAGGTATATGTTTTTACAGATTTTTATTACACAGAGGGGTGTTTTTATTTTTAATTATTTCTATTGTATATTATTTGTGTTGTTTTTAGTCTATTTTAGTATTAAATGATACATTTGTTTTTATTTAATCTACAATATTTAGTTGTCATGATATTTATCATTTTACCAGTATATATATATATATATATATATATATATATATATATATATATATATATATATATATATATATTTCTAATTTGGATTGTATGTATATGATGTTATTTCACATGTCTCCTCTTAAGATTTTATTTATGTGTTTAATGCTTCCTCTCATATGGCCAGTGTCTATCCACATCTGATTATTTGAATCTTTCTCCTTTAGAGGCGTATGCTTATTTATCTTTCACTATTATGCTGGAGGGTGTGTTTCGACGCTGGTCTCTGATTGGTTAGTATTTTTAGATTTATAGAGCAAGTAGTTGTCAATTCTCATACAGCCTGATGAAACGGCATATGTGTTGCTGAGAAACGCGTTGCTGTGTTAGTGTTGTATACAATAAAGTTTACACACTTTTTAATCTACTTGCTCAACTTTTATTGTATGGACGTTCGTTATATGTTCATTTGATCATTCGACTCCTTTGTGACGCCCCATCTGCTGTCTACCGCCCTGTAGATCACGAGTGATAGGATATCTACCGGTTGCCATCCATCTTGGGATTGACCCATTTCATCTTGTGACCTGACGTACGACGTTCCGGTATCCTCTGTGAGTCTTACGGGCGACTCTGTTGGTCCCGTACTGTCCAGATAGGCACTCCGATTGTGCCTTCTCGCTTGTGAGTAGCCACCCTAAGGGGTCAATTTATATATCTATGCACCGGTGGCTTGTTTAGTTAATATTACCCTATGTGGCGCCTCTCTATTTTCCCTTAACAGGATTAATTTGATTAACTTTTTTGCAAAACAATTAAGTCTCACAAAGCACATCAAAAATGTACTACAAAGTACAGTTACACTCATAATAACACCATCTAATAAAATTATTTTAAAAAATCGCACAAAAAAGTTATAAAGACTCAAACATATGAGGTCTCAAAGGGCAGGCAAAGGGCTTTAACATAGAGATACATACATATACATCTCTAAAGATATGTATGTATAAAAACAAATATGTCTTTATATGTGTATATATGTATTTATATGTGTATTTACAGACATATGTACACATATAAACACATAAATACATGTATACATATAAATAGACATATAATATATATATATATATATATATTAATATATATATATAGATATATATATATATATATATATACAGGGAGTGCAGAATTATTAGGCAAATGAGTATTTTGACCACATCATCCTCTTTATGCATGTTGTCTTACTCCAAGCTGTATAGGCTCGAAAGCCTACTACCAATTAAGCATATTAGGTGATGTGCATCTCTGCAATGAGAAGGGGTGTGGTCTAATTACATCAACACCCTATATCAGGTGTGCATAATTATTAGGCAACTTCCTTTCCTTTGGCAAAATGGGTCAAAAGAAGGACTTGACAGGCTCAGAAAAGTCAAAAATAGTGAGATATCTTGCAGAGGGATGCAGCACTCTTAAAATTGCAAAGCTTCTGAAGCGTGATCATCGAACAATCAAGCGTTTCATTCAAAATAGTCAACAGGGTCGCAAGAAGCGTGTGGAAAAACCAAGGCGCAAAATAACTGCCCATGAACTGAGAAAAGTCAAGCGTGCAGCTGCCAAGATGCCACTTGCCACCAGTTTGGCCATATTTCAGAGCTGCAACATCACTGGAGTGCCCAAAAGCACAAGGTGTGCAATACTCAGAGACATGGCCAAGGTAAGAAAGGCTGAAAGACGACCACCACTGAACAAGACACACAAGCTGAAACGTCAAGACTGGGCCAAGAAATATCTCAAGACTAATTTTTCTAAGGTTTTATGGACTGATGAAATGAGAGTGAGTCTTGATGGGCCAGATGGATGGGCCCGTGGCTGGATTGGTAAAGGGCAGAGAGCTCCAGTCCGACTCAGACGCCAGCAAGGTGGAGGTGGAGTACTGGTTTGGGCTGGTATCATCAAAGATGAGCTTGTGGGGCCTTTTCGGGTTGAGGATGGAGTCAAGCTCAACTCCCAGTCCGACTGCCAGTTTCTGGAAGACACCTTCTTCAAGCAGTGGTACAGGAAGAAGTCTGCATCCTTCAAGAAAAAGATGATTTTCATGCAGGACAATGCTCCATCACACGCGTCCAAGTACTCCACAGCGTGGCTGGCAAGAAAGGGTATAAAAGAAGAAAATCTAATGACATGGCCTCCTTGTTCACCTGATCTGAACCCCATTGAGAACCTGTGGTCCATCATCAAATGTGAGATTTACAAGGAGGGAAAACAGTACACCTCTCTGAACAGTGTCTGGGAGGCTGTGGTTGCTGCTGCACGCAATGTTGATGGTGAATAGATCAAAACACTGACAGAATCCATGGATGGCAGGCTTTTGAGTGTCCTTGCAAAGAAAGGTGGCTATATTGGTCACTGATTTGTTTTTGTTTTGTTTTTGAATGTCAGAAATGTATATTTGTGAATGTTGAGATGTTATATTGGTTTCACTGGTAAAAATAAATAATTGAAATGGGTATATATTTGTTTTTTGTTAAGTTGCCTAATAATTATGCACAGTAATAGTCACCTGCACACACAGATATCCCCCTAAAATAGCTAAAACTAAAAACAAACTAAAAACTACTTCCAAAAATATTCAGCTTTGATATTAATGAGTTTTTTGGGTTCATTGAGAACATGGTTGTTGTTCAATAATAAAATTAATCCTCAAAAATACAACTTGCCTAATAATTCTGCACTCCCTGTATATATATATATATATATATATATATATATATATATATATATATATATATATATATATATATATATATATATATATATATATATATATATATATATATATATATATATAAGTGCACAGGAGCCCTTTGCAGTTAAGTAGATGAAAACATGTAAAAAAAAAAAGCATATTTATGTAATATTCATATTTAATAAAGTGTTATAGTGTGTATTTACTGTAAATATTTCACATTTCAGAATAGCAGAATATGTTTATGTATTTCTAAATAGATATTCCTATATATATTTATACCTATATATAATCATATATATATATATATATATATATATATATATATTTATTTATTTTTTTACCAAAAAACTCAGATATACGGTATATAGAAATATGTATTTATGAATAAATAGAACATATTCTGCTTTGGAAAACATTTGAATGTGAAATATTCATATGTTCATGTTGGGCTAGCACACTTGAGAACATGGTATTGGGTTTGCTCTCGAGTAGGGTGTAAGGTTTTCCCCCCACTTTTTTTGCTCTATTAACTTCTATGGGGGAATAGGTTATTGCGCGATATTCTGTTTGGCTTTTTACGAGCGTCAGATTTGCACAAACAAAAATAGTTTACTTTCAAATCATACCATCATTACCCGAAGAAAGCAAAAAGCGTACTTCTAGCGCAGTTAACACTCAAACAGGAATGTTAAATAGCGCTCCACTTGTAATCTAGTCCTCAATAGCTTATTAGACCCTCGTGATGTTTTAGGGGAAAGTTGAAGGGGAAACTTGTTCCCCAAAACGTCACAAGGGTCTAATAAATTATTGAATCAGGACAATGTTGGGCTGGTAATTGAACCTTGGACAGTGAATCTTGCTTTCTCTCTCCAACCTCTCCTTTGCTCTATCTCTCCTCTCTTTTGCTCTCTCTCTCCCCTCTCTTTTGCTCTCTCTCTCCCCCCTCTCTTTTGCTCTCTCTCTCCCTCCTCTCTTTTGCTCTCTCTCCCCCCTCTTTTTTGCTCTCTCTCTCTCTCTCTCTCACCCTCTTTTTGCTCTCTCTCTCCCTCCTCTCTTTTGCACTCTCTCTCCCTCTCTTTTGCTCTCTCTCCCCCCTCTCTTTTGCTCTCTCTCTCTCCCCCTCTTTTTGCTCTCTCTCTCCCTCCTCTCTTTTGCTCTCTCTCTTCCCCTCTCTTTTGCTCTCCACCCTCTCTTTTGCTTTCCACCCTCTCTTTTGCTCTTTCTCCCCTCTCTTTTGCTCTCTCTCTCTCCCCCCCCTCTTTTGCTCTCTCTCTCCCCTCACTCCTGCCATCCACGCACACATGACCGATGACCATTCCTGCCGACCACGCCCCATCACAGCACTCCCGTTGGCCATGCCCCCTCATCACGGCCGCTCTGTCCGGCCATCCCCCCGGCCACCAGCAATGGCCGCTTCCGCACACCCTCTTTGCTCTGCTTTCAGATCCTAAAGGCCAGGTATGTTTGTCCTCGTGCAGTCTCTACTCTGCATGACTGCATCGGACAAACATACTTGGCCTTTTATTATATAGGATCATGTTAAATAGATTAAATTTAGCTTAAAGTTATGTCTTGCAGAAATGTATGGAAATGAAAGTAAGAAAGAAAGAAAGTTGTTTTGTTTGATATTATATTTTACACACACCACACATACATATTTAGACATACAAAACACATCACACACACACACACTTTTTAAAAAAAATCAGAGTAAAAGAAGTAGAGAGAGTGTGAGAGGGGAAAACAGAATTTGGTAGAGATTTCAACAATGACAGATTGGAAGGTATATTGTGAAGTTGAAAAAAGAAAAACACAAAACACCAAAACTAGAGAAAATATATAACAATAAATATTTTTAGCAAAATAATGTAGGTTTGATTAAGTGACAAATAAGTATTATGAAATTATGTAGCTAGCCACAAGCAAGATTTAAACAATGAAAATCTATGTTTAATAGAGGGTGGGAAAACACTGACAATTATTTTTTTTCGGTACCAGAGGTATGCATTATTAGTTTTAAAATGTCTATGTAGAGTAAGAGAAAAGGAAGAAATTGACATGAATCAATTACTGTAAAACAGCTATCAAGCTTAAAATGTGACAGGTATACAAATGAGCAAAGTAAACTGTTGGTGGCTCTCCAACTGAAATAGTCTTTAATGAATGGGATATGCCTTATATTCAACACTTCTCTTCATTTATACAAACATCTAAATCTTATTTATTTATTTTGCAGCGCAGACAAAAACATAATTTATGCTTACCTGATAAATTTATTTCTCTTGTAGTGTATCCAGTCCACGGATCATCCATTACTTATGGGATATTAACTCCTCCCCAACAGGAAGTGCAAGAGGATTCACCCAGCAGAGCTGCTATATAGCTCCTCCCCTAACTGCCATTACCAGTAATTCGACCGAAAACATGCAGAGAAAGGAAAACCATAGGGTACAGTGGTGACTGTAGTTTAATGGAAAAATTACCTGCCTTAAAGTGACAGGGCGGGCCGTGGACTGGATACACTACAAGAGAAATAAATTTATCAGGTAAGCATAAATTATGTTTTCTCTTGTTAAGTGTATCCAGTCCACGGATCATCCATTACTTATGGGATACCAATACCAAAGCTAAAGTACACGGATGACGGGAGGGACAGGCAGGCTCTTTATACGGAAGGAACCACTGCCTGAAGAACCTTTCTCCCAAAAACAGCCTCCGAAGAAGCAAAAGTGTCAAATTTGTAAAATTTGGAAAAAGTATGAAGAGAAGACCAAGTTGCAGCCTTGCAAATCTGTTCAACAGAAGCCTCATTCTTAAAGGCCCAAGTGGAAGCCACAGCTCTAGTAGAATGTGCTGTAATTCTTTCAGGAGGCTGCTGTCCAGCAGTCTCATAGGCTAACCGTATTATGCTACGAAGCCAAAAGGAGAGAGAGGTAGCCGAAGCTTTTTGACCTCTCCTCTGACCAGAATAAACGACAAACAGGGAAGACGTTTGTCGAAAATCCTTAGTTGCCTGTAGATAAAATTTCAGGGCACGGACTACATCTAGACTGTGTAGCAGACGTTCCTTTTTCGAAGAAGGATTAGGACACAAAGATGTAACCACAATCTCTTGATTGATATTCCTGTTAGTGACCACCTTAGGTAGGAACCCAGGTTTAGTACGCAGAACTACCTTGTCTGAATGAAAAATCAGATAAGGAGAATCACAATGTAAGGCAGATAACTCAGAGACTCATCGAGCCGAGGAAATCGCCATTAAAAACAGAACTTTCCAAGATAACAACTTGATATCAATGGAATGAAGGGGTTCAAACGGAACCCCCTGTAAAACATTAAGAACTAAGTTCAAACTCCATGGTGGAGCAACAGTTTTAAACACAGGCTTGATCCTAGCTAAAGCCTGACAAAAAGCTTGAACGTCCGGAACTTCTGACAGACGTTTGTGTAAAAGAATGGACAGAGCTGAAATCTGTCCCTTTAAGGAACTAGCGGATAAACCCTTTTCTAAACCTTCTTGTAGAAAAGACAATATCCTCGGAATCCTAACCTTACTCCATGAGTAACTCTTGGATTCGCACCAATATAAGTATTTGCGCCATATCTTATGGTAAATCTTTCTGGTAACAGGCTTCCTAGCCTGTATTAAGGTATCAATAACTGACTCAGAAAAACCACGTTTTGATAAAATCAAGCGTTCAATTTCCAAGCAGTCAGCTTCAGAGAAATTAGATTTTGATGTTTGAAGGGACCCTGGATCAGAAGGTCCTGTTTCAGAGGTAGCGACCAAGGTGGACAGGATGACATGTCCACTAGATCTGCATACCAAGTCCTGCGTGGCCATGCAGGCGTTATTAGAATCACTGATGCTCTCTCCTGTTTGATTCTGGCAATCAATCGAGGAAGCATCGGGAAGGGTGGAAACACATAAGCCATCCCGAAGGTCCAAGGTGCTGTCAAAGCATCTATCAGAACCGCTCCCGGATCCCTGGATCTGGACCCGTAACGAGGAAGCTTGGCGTTCTGTCGAGACGCCATGAGATCTATCTCTGGTTTGCCCCAACGTCGAAGTATTTGGGCAAAGACCTCCGGATGAAGTTCCCACTCCCCCGGATGAAAAGTCTGACGACTTAAGAAATCCACCTCCCAGTTCTCCACTCCCGGGATGTGGATTGCTGACAGGTGGCAAGAGTGAGACTCTGCCCAGCGAATTATCTTTGATACTTCCATCATTGCTAGGGAGCTTCTTGTCCCTCCCTGATGGTTGATGTAAGCTACAGTCGTGATGTTGTCCGACTGAAACCTGATGAACCCCCGAGTTGTTAACTGGGGCCAAGCCAGAAGGGCATTGAGAACTGCTCTCAATTCCAGAATGTTTATTGGTAGGAGACTCTCCTCCTGATTCCATTGTCCCTGAGCCTTCAGAGAATTCCAGACAGCGCCCCAACCTAGTAGGCTGGCGTCTGTTGTTACAATTGTCCAGTCCGGCCTGCTGAATGGCATCCCCCTGGACAGATGTGGCCGAGAAAGCCACCATAGAAGAGAATTTCTGGTCTCTTGATCCAGATTCAGAGTAGGGGACAAGTCTGAGTAATCCCCATTCCACTGACTTAGCATGCAGCGGTCTGAGATGTAGACGTGCAAAGGGTACTATGTCCATTGCTGCTACCATTAAGCCGATCACCTCCATGCATTGAGCTACTGACGGGTGTTGAATGGAATGAAGGACACGGCATGCATTTTGAAGCTTTGTTAACCTGTCTTCTGTCAGGTAAATCTTCATTTCTACAGAATCTATAAGAGTCCCCAAGAAGGGAACTCTTGTGAGTGGAAAGAGAGAACTCTTCTTTTCGTTCACCTTCCATCCATGCGACCTTAGAAATGCCAGTACTAACTCTGTATGAGACTTGGCAGTTTGAAAGCTTGAAGCTTGTATCAGAATGTCGTCTAGGTACGGAGCTACCGCAATTCCTCGCGGTCTTAGTACCGCCAGAAGAGCACACAGAACCTTTGTGAAGATTCTCAGAGCCGTAGCCAATCCGAATGGAAGAGCTACAAACTGGTAATGCCTGTCTAGAAAGGCAAACCTTAGATACCGGTAATGATCTTTGTGAATCGGTATGTGAAGGTAAGCATCCTTTAAATCCACTGTGGTCATGTACTGACCCTTTTGGATCATGGGTAAAATTGTCCGAATAGTTTCCATTTTGAACGATGGAACTCTTAGGAATTTGTTTAGGATCTTTAAATCCAAGATTGGCCTGAAAGTTCCCTCTTTTTTGGGAACCACAAACAGATTTGAGTAAAACCCTTGTCCTTGTTCCGACCGCGGAACCGGATGGATCACTCCCATTAATAAAAGATCTTGTACGCAGCGTAGAAACGCCTCTTTCTTTATTTGGATTGTTGACAACCTTGACAGATGAAATCTCCCTCTTGGGGGAGAGAATTTGAAGTCTAGAAGGTATCCCTGAGATATGATCTCTAACGCCCAGGGATCCTGGACATCTCTTGCCCAAGCCTGGGCGAAGAGAGAAAGTCTGCCCCCCACTAGATCCGTTCCCGGATCGGGGGCCCTCGATTCATGCTGTCTTAGGGGCAGCAGCAGGTTTCCTGGCCTGCTTGCCCTTGTTCCAGGACTGGTTAGGTCTCCAGCCTTGTCTGTAGCGAGCAACAGCTCCTTCCTGTTTTGGTGCAGAGGAAGTTGATGCTGCTCCTGCTTTGAAATTACGAAAGGAACGAAAATTAGACTGTCTAGCCTTAGGTTTGGCTCTGTCTTGAGGCAGGGCATGGCCTTTACCTCCTGTAATGTCAGCGATAATTTCTTTCAACCCGGGCCCGAATAAGGTCTGCCCTTTGAAAGGTATATTAAGCAATTTAGATTTAGAAGTAACGTCAGCTGACCAGGATTTTAGCCACAGTGCTCTGCGTGCCTGAATGGCGAATCCGGAATTCTTAGCCGTAAGTTTAGTTAAATGTACTACGGCATCTGAAATAAATGAGTTAGCTAACTTAAGGGCTTTAAGCTTGTGTGTAATCTCATCTAATGGAGCTGATTCAAGTGTCTCTTCCAGAGACTCAAACCAAAATGCTGCTGCAGCCGTGACAGGCGCAATGCATGCAAGAGGTTGCAATATAAAACCTTGTTGAACAAACATTTTCTTAAGGTAACCCTCTAACTTTTTATCCATTGGATCTGAAAAGGCACAGCTATCCTCCACCGGGATAGTGGTACGCTTAGCTAAAGTAGAAACTGCTCCCTCCACCTTAGGGACCGTTTGCCATAAGTCCCGTGTGGTGGCGTCTATTGGAAACATCTTTCTAAATATCGGAGGGGGTGAGAACGGCACACCGGGTCTATCCCACTCCTTAGTAACAATTTCAGTAAGTCTCTTAGGTATAGGAAAAACGTCAGTACTCGCCGGTACCGCAAAATATTTATCCAACCTACACATTTTCTCTGGTATTGCAACTGTGTTACAATCATTCAGAGCCGCTAACACCTCCCCTAGTAATACACAGAGGTTTTCCAGCTTAAATTTAAAATTTGAAATATCTGAATCCAGTTTGTTTGGATCAGAACCGTCACCCGCAGAATGAAGCTCTCCGTCCTCATGTTCTGCAAATTGTGACGCAGTGTCTGACATGGCCCTAATATTATCAGCGCACTCTGTTCTCACCCCAGAGTGATCACGCTTACCTCTTAGTTCTGGTAATTTAGCCAAAACTTCAGTCATAACAGTAGCCATATCCTGTAATGTGATTTGTAATGGCCGCCCAGATGTACTCGGCGCTACAATATCACGCACCTCCCGAGCGGGAGATGCAGGTACTGACACGTGAGGCGAGTTAGTCGGCATAACTCTCCCCTCGTTGTTTGGTGAAATATGTTCAATTTGTACAGATTGACTTTTATTTAAAGTAGCATCAATACAGTTAGTACATAAATTTCAATTGGGCTCCACTTTGGCTTTAGCACATATAGCACAGATATCTTCCTCTGAATCAGACATGTTTAACACACTAGCAAATAAACTAGCAACTTGGAAATACTTTTCAAGTAATTTACTATAATATGAAAACGTACTGTGCCTATAAGAAGCACAGAAAAAGTTATGACAGTTGAAAATTAATAAACTGAAAAGTTATAGCATCAAATCTTTGTAAAAAACACAATTTTAGCAAAGGATTGCTCCCATTAGCAAAGGATAACTAACCCTGATAGCAGAAAAAAAAAAAAAAAATACAGAAATAAACATTTTTTTTTTTTTTTTATCACAGTCAACTACAATCTCACAGCTCTGCTGTGAGTGATTACCTCCCTCAAAACAAGTTTTGAAGACCCCTGAGTTCTGTAGAGATGAACCGGATCATGCAGGGAAGACAATAAACTTCTGACTGAATTTTTTGATGCGTAGCAAAAGCACCAAAAAAGGTCCCTCCCCCTCACACATAACAGTGAGAGAGATCAGTAAACTGTCATAAATTAAATAAAACGACTGCCAAGTGGAAAAAAATAGTGCCCAAAACATTTTTTCACCCAGTACCTCAGAAAATTAAACAATTTTACATGCCAGCAAAAAACGTTTAACATTAATAAATTGAGTGTTATTAAAAAGCCTGTTGCTAGTCCCTGCAAATTAGGCTAAAGTTTTATGCATACAGTATAATTCCAGTGAAGTGCCATTCCCCAGAATACTGAAGTGTAAAATATACATACATGACAGCCTGATACCAGTTGCTGCTACTGCATTTAAGGCTGAGTTTACATTATATCGGTATGGCAGAATTTTCTCATCAATTCCATTGTCAGAAAATAATAAGCTGCTACATAACTCTTTGCAGATTAATCTGCCCGCTGTCCCCTGATCTGAAGTTTACCTCTCCTCAGATGGCCGAGAAACAGCAATATGATCTTAACTACTCCGGCTAAAATCATAGAAAAACTCAGGTAGATTCTTCTTCAAATTCTACCAGAGAAGGAATAACACACTCCGGTGCTATTATAAAATAACAAACTTTTGATTGAAGGTATGAAACTAAGTATAATCACCACAGTCCTCTCACACATCCTATCTATTCGTTGGGTGCAAGAGAATGACTGGTAATGGCAGTTAGGGGAGGAGCTATATAGCAGCTCTGCTGGGTGAATCCTCTTGCACTTCCTGTTGGGGAGGAGTTAATATCCCATAAGTAATGGATGATCCGTGGACTGGATACACTTAACAAGAGAAATACTCCATAATTCATTCAAGGAGCTTGCTTCTAAAATGAAAAAGAAAAAAAAAAAAACTTAAAGAAACCAGTCAGCAAAATATTGCAGTGACAGTGACAAGCCACGTCTTCTCCAGTAACAAGTCCGGTGTGGGTAGAGTTTGATGACTAAAAAAAAGAAAACTGTACCAACCAAGGTGCTAATACATTAAACAATGTTCACACTCACCTAATGTTAATTTATTATAGGACTGCAGGAAGAAGTGTCAACTTTGAAAGGCCGCTTATTCTTACTTCTGAATAGTTAACATGATTAAACACACAGAAAAATAAAAAAGCAAACAAACAGAAGAGAGACTCAGACAGTGGCATGGAAGAAGAAGAGGAATGTTGTTAATGACCCATAGAGGCTAAATACACAAAGGACTTCAGGTATAGAAAGCTTAAGGGTTTTATTTGAATTAATAGCTTTTTTATTGTATGTAAATTAAGTATTATTAACTGTTTCAGGTGTTTACAATGCAGAAGAAAATCATGTAGCATTACCAATGGTGGGATCACATAAGGGGTTAAATTAAGTGACAGGGATTGGTTGTGTAGGGTCAAGATGGGCGTGTTTGTAATGCAGGGTAGCTGCAGTCAAAGTTATTATGGGGGAGTTGTTGAACATAATTTGGGTTAAAGGCCAATGGGATAATGCAGAGCAGTTTTCAGTTGTGGAGGGCATAGTTATGGTTGTGGTGGAAGGTTTGGGGTAAGATGGTAAGATCATTTTACATTGAGGAAATGATTATGTTTATTTATGGTGGTCGATTGGATGAATTACAGTTAGCGTTAAACTGTATGGGGATTTGGAACACCAGCAGTTAGTATAAAAAATATAGGTTGGTGTCTTAGTTAACTGGGATTGACAACTCCATGATGGCTAGTCATAGCAAGATGGTACCACTTTTATTTAAAGACCTGCACATAGTGAACTGCCATTATGTAATATTGGTGTACGTATAATCTAGTCACCAGTAGTATAATAAATTACTACTATTAGTAGTGTGAAAAGCTAAATAGGGATGTAAATAATGATGAAAACATTAAGAAAAAAGGTTTTGCAGCTTGCAATAAGGTACAGAACAATCTGAGTAGAATTTTAAAATTTGTTAAGAGAAATATAATCACTACATGGTCTTAAACAAAGATCTGAAGAAAGAACTAACTTTCCAAGGTCTGTCTTAATTAGATATTGTATAAAGGTAAACTGAATTCTGAATTAGCATATCAAAATGATTAAAATTAATATTTTATCAAAAAGATTAATCCTTACAACATGGCTGTAGGGCTGAAACAGTCATATTACAAAACAATCAGTTACATTTTTTTTAAAGAATAGTTTAAAGGGACACTGAACCCAAATTTTTTCTTTTGTGATTCAGATAGAGCAGCAATTTTAAGCAACTTTCTAATTTGCTCCTATTATCAAATTGTCTTCATTCTCTTGGTATCTTTATTTGAAATGCAAGAATGTAAGTTTAGATGCCGGCCCATTTTTGGTGAATAACCTGGGTTATTCTTGCTGATTGGTGGATAAATTCATCCACCAAAGAAAAAGTGCTGTCCAGAGCACTGAACCAAAAAGAAGCTTAGATGCCTTTGTTTTCAAATAAAGATAGCAAGTGAATGAAGAAAAATTGATAATATGAGTAAAATAGAAAGTTGCACACAAAACATATACAGGAAGATAGAACTGCACCGATATAAGATGTAGTTCAAAGACCAGGATATGAGACCAGGCACTAATAGAAACTTAATTCAGTTACTCAAATAGCTCAAAAAAAGAGTGAAATTTATTACATATTTAAAGTGCTATAAAGACTTCAATACAGTAAAAAGAGATATAGCAGCAATAAACCACGTAACAACACCCCAACATATACACACAAAGGACAAACAGACAAACAAACAATACACATGGGCCCCACTTAACACACAAAGCTAAACCTAAGCCGGCAAATGAAAAAACAAATTAAAGTTCCATGATAAATGACTGATGATGAAGATGAAGAGAATGACAACAAATGATAAAAGTTACTCTGAATTGTTCATGGTTATGAGTAATGAGGAAAAGCAGGATGAATCAAACAAATAAGGTATGGATGATGATGAATGTTAAAGAAAAACTTAAATCCAAAGGCTTAGGTGAGCTTGCAGGTGTAAAGTACAGCAACAAAACAGCAACCAAACTGTGATATATCTGTATGGGTGGGGAGGTGTGGCGGACGTGCTCAAAATGTTCAATAAAGGGTAACAGTTCCTGTGAGGGGCGAGTATCCGATAATCAAGTGAGGCATATGACACGCACAACACTATACTTCAAGCCCCTGTACTGATCACTCATGCGATCCTCCAGATATACTCACGACCGCTTCAACAACCAACCACCACCTGTAGAACCGGCACAGGCCACAAAACACTTGTGCTGCAGAAAGCTGTGTTGCATCCATAAGATAGAGGAGACCCACGGTAAACCACGCCGCTCACCGACGCGTCCTGTTGCGCGTTTCACTCCCGATATGCAGCAGGGAGCTTCTTCTGGGTTGTGGCGAATCACGTCATAGCGTCTCTTTTTATTGGTAGTTAGGATGTAGGCTATTGGCTTAAATGTTATGCATTAAAGCGGCCACCTCGTAGTTCCCAATCTTAAAGGGGAAACTATATGCATGTAATAAGATAGTACAGCAATATAACCTACTACCAAAACATACAAAACGAACAAACAAAAAACAACACAAGGACAGATATTTACAGTTCCCAAATAAAAAAAGAGAGAAAAAGAATATTAGATTATATATCTAATAACCAACTATATATATATATATATATATATATATATATATATATATATATATATATATATATATACCCATTACTGGGGTTACATATACATAGAGATAGGTGATCACAAGTAGGTAAATTAAAAAAACATTACAATTTAGACATTGTGTGCAGTGGCTTAGTGGGTAAAAAAATAATAAATAAATATAAATTAAACAATTGAAATTGACTATTTCTAGTAATTAAACACTTCTTTCTGTTCAAAATGTATTAATAAATTGTACCACCACTTCCCAGTCGCATATCGGGAGCTGGGAGGCACCAAGCCTCTGAGAGAGAGGAGGAAGGCAACACCGATACATCCACCATATCAGGATATCATTACTCATAACCATGAACAATTCAGAGTAACGTTTATCATTTGTTGTCATTCTCTTCATCTTCATCATCAGTCATTTATCATGGAACTTTAATTTGTTTTTTCATTTGCCGGCTTAGGTTTAGCTTTGTGTGTTAAGTGGGGCCCATGTGTATTGTTTGTTTGTCTGTTTGTCCTTTGTGTGTATATGTTGGGGTGTTGTTACGTGGTTTATTGCTGCTATATCTCTTTTTACTGTATTGAAGTCTTTATAGCACTTTACCATGCATTGTTTGCACATTTAAATATGTAATAAATTTCACTCTTTTTTGAGCTATTTGAGTAACTGAATTAAGTTTCTATTAGTGCCTGGTCTCATATCCTGGTCTTTGAACTACATCTTATATTGGTGCAGTTCTATCTTCCTGTATATGTTTTGTGTGTAATTCTACTCACCAGGTAGCTAGCACTTTGTATTAGTTAATTATTTAATTATTTGTAGTATTATCTCTTCATTTGTTTTTTGAGTTTGTTATTCATTCATTTTTACTCTGTTAAACGAGCTTTTATGCTCACAGAGTTTCTTGAAGATGTACTACTTTAGATTTAAGGAATTTTTCCTTTGATTTGTGTTTTATTATCTTGATTATTTACAATTGTACTACTGGTTCTTCTTGTGGTGGGGAGCTGGTGTCGTTTGCCATATCTGGGATGGCATTTAAGCTAACTGATGAGTAGTGGAGGACAGACATAACTGAGGCATTTACCATACCAGAGGGAACTCAAATTGAGTGTGAGGAAGACATCATTAATGATGTGGTTTCTGCCTTTAAAAGCTATAAGAAAAGACTTAGCAAACAGGTAAAAATTAAATGGGAACATCAAAGTCTATCTAATTACCTAAAGCTTGATATAATTCCTAGAGGATTGCGGATCAGGATAGAAATTACTATGACTCAGGGACTGATAATTCTGATTTTGATTCTGATAGTGAAAAACCTACTCTATCTATAAACAACAGTGAACAAATCCCTTTAGGGGAAGGAATAGAAGGGGAGGGAGGAGTGATTTCACAACAGAGAGCTTTAAGAAACAGAATAGGTGTCAGCAGGTGGCAGCACACAACCCAACAACAGGCGATACCACATGATAACCCGCAATCGATTGCGGTACAATTAAGTGAGACTAATGGTAATAATTCTCTCCTTGGTGACCCCCCCTTTGAAAACAAAAACATGAACATTATTAATCTGTTGAAGTTTAATCTTAAACTTAATCATATTAAACTATTAGAAAAAGGATTGAGTTTTTGTCCTAGTGCTAAATTAGATATATTTGAAGTAACAAAAGATCTTCACTTATTTGCACGCAAATTAGCGCTTCATAAAATAATGAAGCCTAGGACTACAATTGACCTAACAGACAGGAAGGAAAGAGAAGCAATTAACACATTGGAACAATTGCTAACTGACCAAAATGATACTGTGAGAACAGAAATTAAACCCAAGACTGGCCTCAAGAAGAAATCCACGTATATGCCTAGCTTTTCAACCATTCCGAGCATAGCTACATTTGTTAAAAATGTATCTGCAGAAGTGGAGCAAATCCGACTTACTGGAATAGTTAATGATAATCTCACTCGTGCAGAACGCCTTGCCCTTGAAGAGTTAATGAGACACAACGAGCTGGTGATAAAGCCGGCCGATAAAGGCGAAAATGTAGTTATTCTTGATCAAGCATACTACATTGAAGAGGCTAATAGGCAACTAGGGGATACTGAACAGTATCAAAATGTGTCTCATGATACTTTTTTAACATCTAACAATGAGCTTTTATTTTTGCTCAATTATGCAAGAAGGAATGGTCTCATAACGAGTCAGGAGCAGGGCTTTCTATACAGTGACAAACCCAAGGTACCCGTATTCTATTGGATACCGAAGCTACACAAATCAGCATCCAAACCTCCGGGACACCCTATCATATCGGGCATAGGAGGTCCCACTGAAGGCATTAGCCAATACATGGATTCCTTCTTGAAGCCTTTTCTACCTGAGTTGAGAACTTTTACCCAGGATTCAATTGATGCTATCAGGAAAATTGATGGTATTGGAATTTCAGAAACAACATTATTAGTATCTTTGGATGTGGAATCATTGTATTCCTCAATCCCTCATAATATAGGGATACAAGCAAGTGAGAGCTTTTTAAAAACAAGGAGTAATGACTTTAACATGCATACCGATTTTGTAATTCAACTTTTGGATTTTGTACTCAAAAACAACATATTTATGTTCAATGGGAAGTACTACAGACAACTTAGAGGTACTGCCATGGGGGCCACGTGTGCACCCACCTATGCATGCCTACACCTGGGTTTTTGGGAAAACCAGGTGGTGTTTGGTGATCTGGCGGCATGGGTGGAGGCACACGTGACCCTATGGATCCGGTACGTGGATGACATACTTATTCTATTTGAAGGTACTGTAGAAGAACTACATGAATTTGTGGAAATACTTAATAAAAATGAGTTTAACATTTTCCTGACATACACTAGTAGCTACTCCAGTATCAGCTTTTTGGATTTGCTTATAAGCAAAAAAGGCAATCAAGTTCACACAGAAGTATACAGAAAACCTACTGCATCAAACAGTATTTTACTGGGTAGCAGCCACCATCCAAAGAATTTAAAGAATAGTATACCTTATGGACAATTTTTACGGTTACGTAGGACCTGTTCAGATACCTATACATTCAATAAACAAGCCTCAGAAATTATGGAAAGATTTCTAGCAAGGGGCTATTCTAAAAGGGTTCTAAAGAAAGCAAGACATAGGGCACTTATGCAGGAAAGATCTAATCTTCTCTTTAGTCAAAATGTCCAACCCCCTGCAGACAGCAAGGTGTGGTTTATAACCAAATTCACTTCCCATTGGGATAAATTGAAAATGATACTTAAAAATAACTGGCACTTGTTGACTCAAGACGAGGACTTGTCGGATTGTATTGAAGATTTCCCATCTATGACCACACGGAGAGCAAATAATCTAAAAGACCTATTGGTCAAAAGTGAATTTGTTAAATCTACACCTCAAAATTGGCTAGTGAGCCATTCTCAAAGTATAGTAGGATGCTCTCCCTGCGGCCATTGTGCTGTTTGTTCTTTTGTAAAAAGAACAAAAAATTTTGAAACTACCATGAATAGAAACTATCAGATCAGATCTTTCATTAACTGCTCTAGCACTGGCATTATCTATCTTCTATCTTGCACCTGTCCTTTCTTTTATGTAGGTAAAACCTATAGAGAATTCAGAACTAGAATCTATGAACATGGTGATGATATTAAAAATGTAGATGTGGACAGCCCGATTGCAAGACATTTTGCTAGATATCATGATTCCAAACTGGATGGTTTGGAATTTGTAGGAATTGAAAAAGTGAGCCCCCATAGAAGAGGAGGGGATATTGATACCATTCTTCTTCAAAAAGAAGCACGTTGGATTTACCATCTTAAAACCTTATCTCCGATTGGCCTAAATGAAAAACTGGAGTTTGTATCCTTTCTCCCCAAAAAATAGATCAGCAATGTCTATATACATACACTCTTCATTTTAAATGTAACTCATCTATCTATCAATAATTCTTCATTTTTTAATGTATAGGATTATATGAATTCTGATATGGTGGATGTATCAGTGTTGCCTTCCTCCTCTCTTTCAGAGGCTTGGTGCCTCCCAGTGTGGCCGACCCAGCTCCCCATATGAGACTGGGAAGTGGTGGTACAATTTATTAATACATTTTGAGCAGAAAGAAGTGTTTAATTACTAGAAATAGTCAATTTCAATTGTTTAATTTATATTTATTTATTATTTTTTTATCCACTAAGCCACTGCACACAATGTCTAAATTGTAATGTTTTTTTAATTTACCTACTTGTGATCACCAATCTCTATGTATATGTAACCCCAGTAATGGGTATATATATATATGGTTGGTTAATAGATATATAATCTTTTTCTCTCTTTTTTTATTTGGGAACTGTAAATATCTGTCGTTGTGTTGTTTTTTGTTTGTTCGTTTTGTATGTTTTGGTAGTAGGTTATATTGCTGTACTTTCTTATTACATGCATATAGTTTCCCCTTTAAGATTGGGAACTACGAGGTGGCCGCTTTAAGGCATAACATTGAAGCCAATAGCCTACATCCTAACTACCAATAAAAAGAGACGCTATGACGTGATTCGCCACAACCCGGAAGAAGCTCCCTGTTGCATATCGGGAGTGAAACGCGCAACAGGACGCGTCGGTGAGCAGCGTGGTTTACTGTGGGTCTCCTATCTTATGGATGCAACACAGCTTTCTGCAGCACAAGTGTTTTGTGGCCTGTGCCGGTTCTACAGGTGGTGGTTGGTTGTTGAAGCGGTCGTGAGTATATCTGGAGAATCGCATGAGTGATCAGTACAGGGGCTTGAAGTATAGTGTTGTGCGTGTCATATGCCTCACTTGATTATCGGATACTCGCCCCTCACAGGAACTGTTACCCTTTATTGAACATTTTTAGCACGTCCGCCACACCTCCCCACCCATACAGATATATCACAGTTTGGTTGCTGTTTTGTTGCTGTACTTTACACCTGCAAGCTCACCTAAGCCTTTGGATTTATGTTTTTCTTTAACATTCATCATCATCCATACCTTATTTGTTTGATTCATCCTGCTTTTCCTCATTACTCATAACCATGAACAATTCACAGTAACTTTTATCATTTGTTGTCATTCTCTTCATCTTCATCATCAGTCATTTATCATGGAACTTTAATTTGTTTTTTCATTTGCCGGCTTAGGTTTAGCTTTGTGTGTTAAGTGGGGCCCATGTGTATTGTTTGTTTGTCTGTTTGTCCTTTGTGTGTATATGTTGGGGTGTTGTTACGTGGTTTATTGCTGCTATATCTCTTTTTACTGTATTGAAGTCTTTATAGCACTTTACCATGCATTGTTTGCACATTTAAATATGTAATAAATTTCACTCTTTTTTGAGCTATTTGAGTAACTGAATTAAGTTTCTATTAGTGCCTGGTCTCATATCCTGGTCTTTGAACTACATCTTATATTGGTGCAGTTCTATCTTCCTGTATATGTTTTGTGTGTAATTCTACTCACCAGGTAGCTAGCACTTTGTATTAGTTAATTATTTAATTATTTGTAGTATTATCTCTTCATTTTTTTTTTGAGTTTGTTATAAATTAGAAAGTTACTTGAAATTGCATGCTCTATCAGAATCACAAAAGAAAAAAATGTGGGTTCAGTGTCCCTTTAAAAATTAATTTTTGTGATCTTTTGTCCCAACTATTTCTTTTTCAGATGCACGGGGCTTATATATATAAAAAACATTCAGTGAAATCTGCTTGAAACTCCTTTTAGAGATTGGTGAATTAAGAGGCCTTAAGCTGGACCAAGTAAATAAACAAGGTATCAACCAGCAGACTGTGTTAAGATATATTGATCTCCTTTTATTCCCAATTCACCACCATGATGTAGTGGTCCAAACCTCCTTCACAAGGGATTTCCCTATCATCCCACTCTCTCCATAGTACAGCCTTTCATAAAAGCTCTCACCTATTCTTTCTCAGTGGCCAAGCCTCAGTATGGGGCTCAATTCATCCCATTTATTTTCCGCCGCTTGCTCAGTGTCTGCCACTGACTGGATCCCTGTAACTTATTCTCTCTCTGGAAGTTTATCTCACTGCCTGTGTCCCTCTCACTCCTTTAAGCCTTCCTCATCCAGCTCCTCTTAAAGGCAGTATCAGTGGCGGTTCTATAGGGGTGCTATGCGCCTCTAAATATATGTGGGGCACCCCCTTTAAGCTGCAAAGGGCTATATATATTATGTGTACAGTGTCTTCACCATCTTTTTTAGCCCCCCCAAATATTTTGTTCTATATATAATATTTAGTTCAAATATTTGCCACTGGGCGGTATCCATCTGATTCTTAACAAAAATGTCAAGTTCAGTTATCCATCTAATTGGTGTAAGCAATATTGGCAGATATGCATTTAACACTTTCAATATAACATGGCATTCAGGGCCGGATTTACATCTCAGGTGCCTGTAGGCACAAAAACCTGAAGCGCCCCCCTACCCGTCCCCCCCCCCCCCAAAAAAAAAGTGGAAAAAAATGAGGACTTTTTAAATTATTATTTAGGACAACTAAAAATAAATATTAGATGTAAAATCACATTTTCCCTTTTATGGAGATACACAAATACACAAATACATATTTGTTGTAATGGAAGCTACACCAAAAATCAATATTCACTTGACTCAAATGGCCATACAATTTCTATTATGTATAACAAAAACAAATCATGTTAAACTTTTAATGCAAAATATTCTAAAGAAAACCCTATTTAAAGGGACATAAAATGTGACAGTTTGCTAGAGCATTCTAATATTGCACTAGTGCTTGCACAGAAGTGTGTTAGCCTCTTGCAAAAGAGTTAAACACATAGTCAATGTCAGTTCTGAGACAGCAATACACATCTGTGCAGACCCAGATGGGCTCATAGGACATGTTTATTAACGAGCCATTAGTGTATTGCTTTTCTGGAGATGACTTTGACTATGTGCTTAACATTTTGTTGGAGTTAAACACAGTTTTGTGTAAACAATAGCAATATTAAAACTAGCAGCATGCAAGCTCATCAACAACCTGTGCAGCCAGTGGAAGAAAACATAAAATGTAGGTATTTTTTCCACTACATGAAAAAAATCTTGTGAACTGATATTTTTGGTACAAATACACACAGATGTTACATTTATTTTGTTCTGAAATATAAATATAATATGATGTTGCTCTCAAAGGAAAACATGGAATGTTGTAGATTATATATATAATAAAGAGCAGAGCAGCTAGTCCCACATAACCTCCACACCTCCAAGGCCTTTATAGAACAAAAACATTCATCCTGAAGCAGAATTTAACCCCCTGGCTATAAAAATGCCCTACAGCACATAACAAGTGAATACACTGCAACCCTCTCTGGTAGCCAAGGGGTTAAAGTGCTCTGCTTGTTGTCATTCTAGGCAGCATCAGAAGCCTTGTACAGTCCTAACCTGTTGTTTTGAAGCTTTCATTCCTCAACAAAAAGTGTCTGCTACACATCAGCATGGAGCTTGGCTGTGTGAGGCAACAGAAGTACATAAAATAAAGTGAAACTAAACATGCCTGGCGAAAATGGGAGGGGTTTAGTTTTAATATTTGCCCCTCTCTCCTTCATGGCTCCCTCAACTGCTGTAACATATTCCCAATAAACACTCGACTCTGTAAGCACCTGGCAGCACAATTCTTACTAAAATTAATGCCCTCACAAAAAAAAAAAAAAAAAAAAAAAAAAATTATTACTGACAGGCAGGCGCCCCTCACTGCAAGGCGCCTGTAGGCACATGCCTACTGTGCCTAATGGGAAATCCGGCCCTGATGGCATTGATGTATGAAAATCTATTTTACTGGTTACTATGTATATTTTTGAAGCATGGGGTTTTTTTAAATTCAAATTTGATAGCTTTTTGTCACATTATTCACATCACTTAAGTAAAAGCTCTACACCGTCTTCTATTAAATTAAATGCCAAACAGTTGCTGTACAACATGACCTTAAGCTATCATGTGGAATAATTTTGTCATGAAATAGATCACAAATTTTTAAATCTTTATTTGAAAATGCAGGAAGGGAAAAGGCTAATCTTTATTTAAAATCATTAAATCTATGAAAATAGACTAGCTGGTATTAATTACAGTATATTGAGTATATAAAAAAGAATAAATTAAATTAAGAGGTCCATTCTTTCTGAAGCACATTTTAATCTTTAAATAAACTGTTTTAGTCTTAAACCCATCACTGCCTGGATAAATGCATTTAAGAAGATCCTTTGTTATGAAAAACATAAAATTTTCAGAGCCAATAAGTCAATTGAGTTTTGATAGCCATTCATTTAGATGTGCTTCCTGCTGCAGGATTCATATTTTTATACAGACACATAAACATCAGCTGCACAGAGAAGTTTAAATAGTTCAAGTAGCTACTAGAGCTGTAGATTGTTAGCACTTCAGGAAGGTCTTCCTCCTGCTGTGTTAATTTATTTTCATTTCAACTTTTTAAAACAGTGATACAGAAGTATAAAGTACAAAGAGTGTACAACATTATTAATTTTGTGATAAACAAATATAAGAACAAAAAAGTGCCTCTAGATTACAGCATGTTAGTTTCCTATAATTAGTGCACTAGTTTAAAGTTGATAACTTGAAAAGATCTTGATCGTCATGACTTATCTATAACTTTATCCAATACTATGAGAAAAAGTACTTTAGTAAAATAATCTAATAACATATTACACAAAGTGAAATTAGTATAGTTTTTGTAATTTTCACCAGATGCATTCAAAATGTCCATATAAGAGGCAAGATATAAATACATTTATATAACTAAGAGGAAGGGATTATTGGATAGATGTATTTGATTTCAATAGTTGCTGCAGTGCTTTAAATAAATTGCTAACTTTATACATTTTTTGTTTCTTTCAAGATGGTGAGAGTTCCTGAATAATCACATGAGGGATGTACTTCTTGTCCCCCAGAAGAAGTCAAACACTCCTACAATGCAGAGCTTTACATCTTCCAGCAGTCCTCAGTTTTACATTTTGCAAAGCAGAATAAGAAAGGACCAAAGCAGGGCAAATGAAATACAAAACAGGACCTGTCACAAACAATAAAAAGGTAGGATTGTAATATTCAAACATCCACACCCCTGACGACCGCGGCTTAGTCAGCCGAATATTGGAAGTAGATTCAAGTCACCTGATGCCTCAAAAATGCCCGGAGTGCTGTAGCTTGCGGTGGATCAAACCACTGAATTCAGCCAAAGTACAGAAAAATAGCAGGCACTACAACGAGTTGGTATAACCATAAAAATATCTCTTTATTGATTCCAAAAGTTAAAAACATAGGCCCAGTACATGGTCGAAGTACAAGATACAGATGCAAACCTCCACGCCCCTCCATGCTTTCGGCTTTTTAAGTACCTTCTGGAGTTTCCTGTGAGGAGGAGAGCAGCCACCTTCAACCTTTGTCTTCCCTTTGAAGATGTTCAGGACTGCATATTTGTTGCACAACATCTTACCTTGGGGACTTTTGTAACATATTTTACTTATTTGTATCACTATTACAATATTAACTGCACTCTGATATAGCGCCCTCTCTGTTCTGTTTTGTTTTTAAAATACCGATCCACTTGTAATCTACACTCCCACTACAATCTTTTTATGTATTCCTTTTTTCTTTTTTAAACCATTATTATTATTATTATCAGGTATTTGTAGAGCGCCAACAGATTCCGCAGTGCTGTAAACATAGTCAATATACAGTAGTGATGTCCAGTTCATGAACGAATCGTTCATTTGAACTGGTTCTTTTCAGTGAACTGTATGAATCAGTTCACCAGACTGAACTGATTCGTTTGCAAACAGTTCACTTCCTGAGTCTGCAGCAACACTGGTAATACGATCCTAGAGTGAGTTATGCTTCTGCTAACTCCTCCTTTGCAATGAATCACACAGCAGAATCTCACTCTAGGATCATATTACCAGTGTTGTTGAATCAGTGTACTGTTAGCTAACTCGTTTGCAATGAATCAGTCTGTTAACAGTTCACTGATTCAAAAGAAGTGAACTGTTTGCAAACGACTCAGTGTACTGTTAAAGGGACAGTCAAGTATAAATTAAACTTTCATTATTCAGATAGGACTTTTAATTTTTTTCATTTTTATTATATTTCAACATGTTTATACATTTTTAAGCAGTTTTCAGGAAACAGAGAAGGTTACATAAACAATGAAAAAAACCAACCAAACAACCGTGAGGATTCAATAATTCTAACAATCATTCATCTCTAGAGTTTCCTATTGAATTATATTGTTTCTATAATTCCTTAAACAAAAAACAATAACAAAGGAGAGGGGAAGGGGAAAAAAGAAAAAAAAAAAAATTTTAACAGGGAAAAACAGCACTATTTCCCTTATATACTTTATGCGTACAGTCAACAAATCAAACCAATCTATTGTTTATGCTCTTTATAACCAATAATACTCCTAAATTTCCTTCAAGTTAATTAAGAATTAGTATGCTCAAGATAATTTTTCTTAGTTGATCAACCTCAGTTCAATTTTATATTATTATTATTGCAGTCCAGACTCATATCTGTTACTTCTCAATACTTCCACCAAGAGAGAGAGAGAGGGAGAAAAAAAAAAAAGAGGGGGAGAGGGGGGAAAGGGAATTTCCACAATCGCCCCCCCCCCCAAAACCTTCGATTCCTATCCATTTACCATAACCCCAGTTGTACTAGCTCTGTGTTTTGGAAGGGAAATACAATATAGTCTATCTCTGTGGCCGGGAGGGATTTAATAAATGGTGCCCATTTACTAAAAAAAATTCTGATGTCAGAATCATTATTAATATCCGTGTCACGTTGTTCTAATATGCATTGTTTTTTGAGGAATTTTTTTATTTCCACCACACTAGGGATTTCTCTCGTCTTCCATTTTTTAAATATTAAGTACCTAGCTGCCATTATAGAGACACTTATTATTTTTTCATTTGATTGTTGTTCTATCTGATTATCACAGCAAAATATAATTAAGCTTGCCGATATCTCCAGAGGGGAGATCCTGAGAGTAGTATTGATCCAGAATTCTAGTTTTCGCCAAAATTGCCTAATCAGGGGACAGTTAACTATCTGATCTGCCGCAATTAAGGAGCACTTAGGACATTTAAAAAAATTCATGTTCTGGAGCTTATAGCCTTTTTCCAGAGTATAGTGAAATTTATGTAATAACTTAAGATGAGCCTCTCTCCATGTTGCTGAAAGAGTAGCCATTGCCACTTTATGAATAGATTTTTGTATGAATTTATGGTCAATATAATCCTGGGCCAAAATTAGTCTCCAATCTTGAGCAATTTTCTCTAAAGTATGACTTGCTCTGTTTGCTCCTAAGAGGTAGTAGCAATAAGAGATGGACATACGTCCCTTCTTAACTAACGTGAGCCAATCCTCTAGATCTCCCAAATCCCATTGCCACTCTCCCTCCCTCGTTAGCTCTAATGCATAGTGCCTTACTTGCAAAAACGCAAAGAACTCCTTATTAGAGAGGTTGAAGCTATTTTTAATTTCTTCAAAAGTTCTAACACATTTTTTTTCCTTATCAATGAATTGGATCATTGTGTTCAGTCCCACCATTTGCCATTTCTTAAAAATTGCAGAATCCAGTCCTTCTTGAAATAATGGGTTACCCAGAACAGGGATATATTTTGAAACCTTGCAGTTGATAGAAAGAAGCTTCCCTATCTTCCACCAGGCCTTTAGAGGATTAAAAATAATTTTGTTCTCCTTAATTTTAGATGGCAAACCTTTTAAGTCACAATGCAGCAGTGCACATGGAAGGTATGGGTCACAAACACTATCCTCCAATGCATTGTTTAAAACGTAGTTATTACAGAAGATCCAATCTGCTGCAATTCGTGCTAAGAAAGCAAAATTGTAAAGCCGTATATCAGGTAATGCAAAAACAGCAAATATTTTAGCATGTGTTAGTTTGCTCAGGGCTATCCTGGGTTTTCTCTTCTGCCAGATGAAGCTTCTGAGCCAGCTGTTTAGCCCTCGAATATCCCTATCATAAAGTATTAATGCTGTGTTCTGTAATACATATAATAGTTTGGGGAGAAGAACAATTTTAAACAAGGCTATCCGTCCTGAAATAGAAAGAGGTAGATTTTCCCAGAGTCTAAGTTTATTTTTAATTGTGGTCATAATTGGAGAAATATTAAAATTATATAGATCCCGTGGATTAGTAGGTATTACTATGCCTAAATACTTAAATGACTCATTAACTATTCTAAAAGGACTATTCACCAAGGAGTCTTTATTTTTTCTAAGCCAGTACAGCTCTGATTTCATCACATTTATTTTATAACCAGAGAATAGTCCAAATTAGTTAGTGATTCCCAGCAGCTTAGGTATATTAACCCTAGTGTTTGACAGATAGACAAGGATGTCATCTGCGTATAGGGCTAGTTTCATCTCCTGTCTACCTATCGCCACCCCTTCCAGCTGTGACCTAATCCTGATGGCTAATGGTTCAATACATAGGTTAAAAAGGAGAGGAGAGAGGGGGCAACCCTGCCTAGTTCCTCTGTTAAGCACAATTTGTGAAGAGACGGTGTTATTCACAATTAAGCTTGTTAAAGGAGAGTTATACAGATTCATAACGAATTTGAGGAAGTTTCCTCCAAACCCAAACCATCCCAATGAAGTAAAAAGATGGTCATGTTGTATTGAATCGAATGCCTTCTCAGCATCGATTGACACAATGGCCAGGTCAGGAGTTTGTTCCCCCTCTCCCCTCTCCTTCCTCCCCATGTTATAAAAATATTCTGTTACCACTAAAACCTCTCTGATTTTTGCTGAAGAATTCCGTGAATTTAGAAAACCTGCTTGGTCTTTATTTATAATATTCGGTAATATCTTTTGTAGCCTTTTAGCCAAGATTGACATGAAAACCTTATAGTCGACGTTTAATAAGGCTATTGGTCTGTAAGATTCCCTTTGAACTGGATCCTTTCCACTTTTAGGAATATGTGTTGTGAAGGAGGCAGAAAAAGCTTTCGGCACCAATTCTCCTTTAATATACATAGCATTATATACATTACTAAGATGAGGCGTGATTTCTGAGGAAAGGATCTTATAGAATTCGCTTGGTAACCCATCCGGGCCTGCAGCTTTATTGATAGCGGATTCAGAGATCACCTTCTCTATTTCTTCTACTCTTATCGGGGCATTAATAGTCTCTATTAATTCTACAGATATCTTGGGACAACTAATTTTACTCCAGAACTCCTCTGCCTGTGTTAAATCATATATTTTGGAGGCATATATATCTTGATAATATTTAACCAGTTCCTTATGTATCTCTGTGTTCTCCGTAAGGAGCTTCCCATCTACAAGAAGTTTTTCAATAAGTGATGGCTTTTTCTCGTTTTTGACCAAATTAGCAAGTAATTTACCAGATTTGTTTCCATATCTGTATAGTTTAGATTGTAATTTTAACTCTGACTGAGTTTCTCTATAGATAGAAAAAGTGTCTTTATCGTTTTTCGCCCGAAGATAACTTGCCCAGTTAACCGAATTTCTTGTCAAGAGGAGACGATTATATGAGTTAATTACTGCATTATTTAGCTCTCTTTCTCTTGATCTTATTTTTTTATTTATCATTGAATTATAGGCAATGATTTCACCCCTCATAACTGCTTTGGCTGCCTCCCAAAAAATCAGGGGGCGGTCCCAATATTCTCTGTTGCACTGAATATAATCTTCAAATTTAATCTTCAGCTGAACTTTGAATTTTGTATCTGATGCTAGGAAGGAGGGAAAGTGGAAACGCGAAGAGCCTGTTCTAGGGCCTGTCAGTTGGAAATTCAGGCAGATTGGTCCATGATCAGAGAGAAAGATAGGTAATATCTTTGCTCTTATTTTGGCTGTGCACAGCCTTTCGTCAATAAGGAAAAGATCTATTCTTGACATAGTCTTATGTGCTTTGGAAAGGCACGTGAATTCCCTAACGTCAGGATTCTGAATCCTCCATATGTCTCTAATGTTCAAGTTTTGCCTGATTTTAGTCAGCAGTTTAGATTCTAGATTATCTTTCTTATTCTTTTTAAATTTCTCTTTCTCCCTTAACCTGTCCAAAGGACAATGGGGGGCCATATTAAAGTCCCCTCCGAGAATTAAATATCCTTCCCTGAAAGAGAGAATCTTGGCTTGTAGTTGATTCCAGAATTCTGAATCAATAGTATTAGGTGCATAAATATTACAGAGTGAAAAAATTGTCTTGTCAATTTTAATCTTTAAAATGATATATCTCCCCTCTGGATCAGGTAAAATCTGGAGAGTGTCTGCTTTAAGCCTTTTCCCCATCAATATGGCCACCCCCTTCTCCAACCTGTGCCTGATGAGGCATAGATTTCTTTTACCCATCCTTGTTTAAGTTTCAGAGTTTCCTCCAGGGTTAGATGTGTTTCCTGTAAGAAAACTATGTCAGACTTGAGCCGTCTTACATGGGTTAAAATCGTTTTCCTTTTAATGGGTGTTGATATCCCCCCCACATTCCAGGAAACTACCTTAAAATTAGCCACTTGGTTAGTCATTCACCTGAGGAGGGGGGGGGAGAGTGAAAAAGGAGGGGAAAAAGGGGCACAGAAGGTAAAAAATAAAATATCAAAAGGGGAGAAGAGAGAGGGAGAAAAAAAAGGAAAAAAAGAAAAAAAAAAAAGTTGGAGGGAGAAGGGGAGAGAACAGACAAAAAGAAAATCTGTCCATTCTAGCCACATTTTTTGTCTATATTTGCTACCTTATCCATGATAACTTTTACTACTCCTGACTATTCAGTTGCTGCAACAGTTTTTCTGCCTCGTGTGAATTATCAAATAAATAAGTTTTACCTTTTGCATAAATTTTTAGTTTGGAAGGATATATAATTAAGGTCTGATAGCCTTGATGGATACATTTTGTACAAATTGGAGCCAAATTCCTTCTCTTAGTAGCCGTTTCAACTGAATAATCCATGAATAGAAGAATTCTATTTTTCTTATAGGTTATGGGCTGGTTTTTCCGAAAATACTGAAGTATTGTGACCTTATCTTGAAAGTTAAGTAACTTCGCTATAATAGGTCTGGGCCTGCTATCTTCCTGCCTGTCCATTATTCGTCTCCCTATTCTATGTATCCTCTCAACTACTATTTGAGGATGATTGGGAGAAATTTTGAGTAGCTGAGCTAACACCTCAGGAATAAATTTACTTAAATCTTCCGTTTGGCCCCCTTCAGGTACCCCAATGATACGAATATTATTTCGCCTAGAGCGATTTTCCAGGTCTTCAATTTTGTTCTGCATTTTAGCAATGATTATGTTGTTAGATTCAAGATTAGACCCTTGAACTGAAACAAGATCCTCCAGGTCAGATACTCTCTGTTCGACTTCGTCTAATCTATTTGAAAATAGTTTTATCTCCTGTCTAAGTAAATTTAAATCCTGTTTAATCTCAGACCTTAAAGCATCAAATTTAGGGGTTAGTGCCTCAGAGATGCTAGCTACTAAAGCCTGTATATTAGTCAATTCATTTATAGGCAGGGTAGAAGCTGCAGAGATAGGTAATTCAGAGGATACCTCAGCAGTGACCTTTGTCCTCCTGTCTCTCTGCTTGGTTGCCATGACTGGTGAAGGAGTCCGGGAGTGTGAGTGAAGGAATTTATCCATGTGCCGTAGAATCTTGTGATTAAATCAATAGGCCTTGTTAGGGAGAGTTCTCCAAGTGCATCAATAGGGGGAAGGGAAGTGAGGGCAAGGGGTGAGGGGACAATGTGCAAGGGTGTGAAGGGGAGGGTTGTATATCTCTCTTTTTTTTTTTTTTTTTCCCGAAAACCAAATAGTGGATTAGACTTGTTCACCAAATCATGTATAAAGATAGCACTAAGTGAATAACGGTAGGAGGGAGAGCCACTGAGTAAAGACAGTTGATTACTCTATAGTGTTGCCTGATAGCGTTAATTCTATTGGTTATAACAGTAACCTCAGGCCTAAATATCCTTAATATAAGGTGGCAACGTCAAAAACTCACAACTTCTACCTCTATATTCAGTGAAGCTTATTAACTTATAGATAAATATATAGTATTTCTAGATGCTAGAGCAATAAGTGATTAGGATTATCACAAGGTCACTTCTGCAGGGGTTAATGTCACTCTCAAACTTGATAAGTCTTTTTATGTTTTTCAGTATAATACAATGCTTAAAACAACATGGTAATATGTTAATGCCAGTTATTACTTTCTGCTGGTGTTACCTTCTTAGCTCAATACCGTAGTAATAGTTAACAAGCACAAAAAGCTAAGGCCCATAGAACAGAGGAAGTAGATAATCAGACAGAACTTAATGTTTCCTTTTCCTTAGAAAGTTTAAAGTGGCTTGATTTATCAATTATGGGAACACCAGCACACCAAGCCAAATACAGAGCTTCTTTTACCTTTTCCCTCTCTTATTATTCTATCCTCTATAAACGTATGTAGAAAATTTAATATTAAACTTCACAATTTGATAATCCCTCTTCTCTGTTTACCACCCTATTTTGTCCAGGCTTAAGAAACAACAACACAGAAACAAAACAGCCCTAAAAAACTATATAGAAAAAATCATAACAGATAATAATTACTGAAAATAATATCTCTATTAGTTTAGATACTGTGGGGAAGGCAGTTATTTTTCAGTAACTTTTTCAGTGACTTGAAAAAGATTTTTCTTTTTCTTCACCTTCCCCTATGCTAGGAACGGGAAAAGGATCAGACCAATAATCATTACTAAGTCAATCACAAAGCAATTAGAAAAAAATAATTAGATCCAGTAGTTTTGTCCTTCTCAGGATGTAAGGGGGGATTTTAATATGCAGTTCCCTTCCAGTAGAGAAAAAACATTTATTCACAGCATGGTGCCCAGGACCAATTTTTCTCTTTATCCTTCTTTGTTTCCCTTTCTTTCCACACAAAGTTTCAGTTTAATCAGCAGCATGTACAGCTTAACTTCTTTATTTGCAGTCCAAACTTTTAATCTCCTCTCCTCCCCCACTCCCCTCACCAGGCAGCTGTTCAGACTTGAGTTTGTGACTCTGCTTTAGTGCTAAAGTGCCTATTTCAAGCCGCTCAGTCAAATTTACCAACCAAAAAAAAAGATTTTTATTTTTTCTTCTTTCTCCAATACTTATGTCCCTTTTTAAAGCTGTTTACAAGCAGGCATTTTTTTAAAAAAAACAAACAGTCAGAGGTGCTCCTCTGTGTCACTCACCCTCCTATAGCACGGCGTTATCCTAGCACTTCAGGAGCCCAACAACAGAAATCCTCAGTGAGTCTCCCTCCTTCCTCGCAGCACCGGTGGGGAAGGAGAACCCGGCTGTTGGCTACTCACCAAGAACTCTCCTGGAGGTACGTCAGGGCTCGTTCGTCCACACAGCAGGACCGGCCTCCCGCCACGTTCGCCTCCTCCCACGCAGCAACGGTGGGGGAGGAGGGATCCAGCCGCACGGGCCCGCTCAAGACCTTCAGAGAGCAAATGAAACAAGGGAACAGGTAATTCTTCCAGGTGCGCCGAGTAGCGCAGCTCCTTACACCGCCAGAGTGTCTTCAGTTAAAGGGTGAGTGAAATACTTGCCAAAATCCAGGACATAGTTGAAAGAGACAGGCTTGCTCAGCTTAATGCAGCAGATTTTTGCATCCTCCTGTTTTTGATTTCTTTTCGTTTTTGGTCACAGGTAGGGGAGAGGGAGAGTTAAAAGCCCTGTACCTATCTTAGATTAGATATCTGCTTATGGATAAGGTAGGATTCTTTAATCAAAGGGGATCTCAATACAGTGGGATGGAGTTCCACTGTTTTATGTTCCGTTAGCGTTGAATCTTGCTAACCAGGCAGCAAGCCCAAATTTCTCAGGGCTGGTGCATATTTTCACCACCAGCAGCTTGTGGGACTGGAGCACAGCACTCAGCCACCTGTGCTAAGCTCCTCCTCCGGAACAGGTGTGTCTCTCTAGGACTTTTAATTTTAATCGACTTTCCAATTTACTTTTATCATCAAATTTGCTTTTTTCTCTTGGTATTCTTAGTTTAAACTAAACATAGGTAGGCTCATATGCTAATTTCTAAGCCTTTGAGGGCTGCCTCTTATCACATGCTTTTTAAATCTCTTTTTAACACAAAGAGACAGAAAGTACACGTGGGCTATATAGATAACACTGTGTTCAGGCACAGAAAGTTATTTAAGATCTAGCACAATACAATGCTAAATTTAAGACAATAGATGATAAACAGTCAGAGTCATGTGATCAGGGGGCTGGAAGAAGGTTCCTAGATACAAGGTAATCACAAAGGTAAAAAGTACATTAATATAACTGTGTTGGTTATGCAAAACTGGGGAATGAGTAATAAAGGGATTATCTATCTTTTAAAACAATAACAATTCTATGGTTGACTGTCCCTTTAACTATAGTAACTCCTTTGCAATGAATCATTTAGATAACAGTACACTGATTCAAATATCAGGTCACACTCACAGCAGTTCTCAACAGACCCCTGCATTTACCTCCTAACTGCAACTTACATTAACCCATTCAGCATCCCATGTTTGTATATATATATATATATATATATATATATATATATATATATATATATATATATATATATATATATATATATATATATATAATTTGTTGTTCAACCCATTCAGCATCCCATGTTTGTATATATATATATATATATATATATATATATATATATATATATATAATTTGTTGTTCTTCCTCTATATCTAAGCTAACTTTTACTTAGCAACAGCTACAAATTATATATATATATATATATATATATATATATACATATTTGTAGCTGTTGCTAAGTAAAAGTTAGCTTAGATATAGAGATAGCTTGTAGTCCCAGTACACAGGAGTCGACTGTCACACACTCACACAGTCAGTGACTCATGATTCAGGAATGAATCAGAACTGCAGGAAACGGATCTGCAAATCTGCGGCTCTACAGTTCACCTACTGAACATGAGGTAGAGCCTCTACCTCATGTTCAGTAGGTGAACTGGTGAATCGGTTCATGAACCGGTTCAGTTAATCGAACCGTCCGAAATGAACCGATTCACCCAGAAGAACCGAACTTCCCATCACTAATATACAGGATAGCTTTTGCAGGGATCAAGTGGGTAGAGGGCCCTGCCGAGAGTTTCACTGTTGTAGTCAGCTCTTATGAAGGTGATCTGCAAACAGCTGGGCTCATAGGCTTACATTCTAAGGGGTTCAAGGGGAAAGCAATGGAGTTAGGAAAGGTTAGTGTTGGTTGTAAGCATCCCTGAATAGTAGAGTTTTTAGGGAGCGCTTGTAGCTGTTAAAACTAGGGGAGAGTCTTGTGGAGCAAGGCAGGGAGTTCCACAAGATGGGAGCCAGTCTGGAGAAGTCCTGTAAACGGGAATGTGAGGAAGTAACAAGAGAGGAGGAGAGGAGGAGATCCTGAGCTGATCGAAGGGGATGGGAGGGAGAGTATCTGGAGACAAGTTCTGAAATGTAGGGGGGAGCAGTGCAGTTGAGAGCTTTGTATGTGAGAGTGAGGATTTTGTGTTTAATCCTAGAGGCGCAGCAGATGAAGATCGACGAGTAAGGAAGATGAGCCTGGCAGAAGCATTCATAATGGATTCTAAAGGAGCTATGCGGCAGCTAGGTAGACCAGAGAGGACGGAGTTGCAGTAGTCGAGGTGGGAAAGGATGAGAGAGTGGATTAAAATCTTAGTTGTATCTTGTGTAAGGAAATGTCTAATTTTAGCGATGTTTTTAAGGTGGAAGCGGCAGGCTTTAGCCAAGGACTGAATGTGAGGAGTGAAGGAAAGATCTGAGTCAAGTGTGACCCCAAGACATCAGGCATGCGGTGATAGACGAAAGTAAGGAAAAAAGTTCAAAGGAGGGTAGCCTCTGGTGCGGCGTGCTCCGCAGTGAAATTTATAACCTGCAGTATTTAAATTTGCAGCTCGCATATGCACAGTGCTCTCATACCAAGTCTAGAGCGCTGGTTTCTGAGGAGTAGGGTCCCGTCCGGTTTCCTTCCCAAACAGGTTCCAATCACTATTAGCCCACCGCTATATTTAGGTAAGTCCCAAGAGGTGTGTGACAGGAAAACTGTACAGTGTTCAAGGCTAAGCATGCACGTACCTCCAATCCATGTGACCCCCACCAGGAATCGTCCTGTGTGTGCCGATTACCGCCGTATGGCTAGTATCTCCATCCGTGGCTGGGTAATGTGCAGCTCCCAAGCAACCTCCGTAGTCGGTGCGGTATGTAGCTCCTCCTCTCCAGGTGTCTCTGGCAACAAGCTAGCTTTGCGGTCAGGATATTGCGCTCACCCCACACCTGTGCTCACTCAAAAGTGGCCATACATAGCAAGTAAAAAGGATTGCGAGGAGCACAGGTATAAGTGTGAAACAAAAAGTGTTTATTAAACATGCGCACATGAGTGAATAAACACACAAAGCGGTACGTATATAACGAACCAAAAAACAAACAAACAGTGTGTGTGTGGGGGGGAAAGGCTTAAACCACCCCGGGGTTAAGACTAAACAGAGAAATCAACTGTATATTACAGACTGCAAATAGACAGGTATACGCATTTCAGCAGATTGCCTTACTCATTACCTGATTAAAACAAATGTGTGTTCTCCTTAAAAAGAGAAGCAGTCCATTCCCATTGGCTATAGGGGACCCACCCTTTTACTATAAACACCAATGGGAGCAAATTTCAAAGTAGTGCACAGAGATTCCAATTGAACTCACAGTATTAAATAATGGCTCCTAATGCACAAATGATATATATAAAAACGTATACATCAAAAATTATATATAGTGATGATAGTGGAGATATCAATATTTATCTACAACTAAAATGTATACAAATAAAATATTATTATTGTTGTCGCTGCTACAAATTACTACTTATAACATTCTTGCTATAGCTTGAATTCCTTGACAAGTGCTAAGATCATCGATTCTCTGCAGCTCAAAATAGGACTTCTGCATCCATACATTCTGAAACATAACATGATAATAAATTGAAATAAATAAGTCATGCTATGGAAATAATTATTTCAGCAAAGAAAGCAGAACAGTAAATAAGTACTATACATAAACAAAATATACATGCACCATACGATTATAAATAAATAAATAAACATGTACACTGCTTGAATTAGAACTTGTCACCACTAATATTTGTATAGTTAAGAGGGGTAATCTGACCTCGAGGGTCCGATGAATATTGAGATATAAGGGCTAAATTATATTATATAACTGCAGGGTCACTGATTATTACTACTGGACACAGATAATTATTATTAATGTATGATCACCTGACCAAAGAACTATATGTTTAATCCTGAGCTATTGTAGTGGGGAGGGGATGGATAGGAGGAACCCAGGCCAGAGGAGAGTGGTGACTCCTCACCAAGTGGAGGAACAGAGAGTCACCAAAAATTGATCAAATCATATTCAGAGTTAAGACCCTCTGGGACCCTTGTCCTCAGTTTAAAAATCCAAAATACCTCCCTCTCCCCCAGCCTGCGGTTCCTGTCCTGTCCTCCCCTAAGTAGGGGAACTCTCTCTATGATGGTCCAAGAGAAGGATTTTGTATCCTTAGAATGTACGCCTGAAAAATGCTGTATAAGTGGTGTAGTAAGTATCCCAGCCCTAATGTCGGCAAGGTGTTCCTTAATTCGGACCCTAGCCTCTCTGGTGGTGAGACCCACATACTGAAGAAAACAAATCTTACAGCTGAAGACATATATCACATAAGTAGATCTACAGTTCAGACATGAATCAATCTCAAATACCTGACCTGTTATCAGTGAGCTGAACTGTCTTCCGGTTGCCACCTTTTCGCAGGCCACACAAGTGCGGTGGTGGCAACGAAAAGTACCCTTACAGCTCAACCATGAAGAGATTTGCTGACCTGATTTTCTCAGCCTGGTAGGTGCTATCATGTTACCTATAGATTTGTTCTTCTTGTAGGAGACTGTCAGACCTCTCTCTACCACCTCCTGTAATTTATCATCTGCAGACAGCATGCCAAAAAATTTTCTTAATCCGTAAGAAAAGTCATTTTGTCATCTTTCGTGCTTAATAGGTTAGAGCCTCTTTTTCTGATCCTGGAGGATTCAAGTAATCTTTCCCTAGGTATGCTTTTAACGACATTCCTAGCCCTCGAGATAACTGAGCTCTTGTAGCCTCTTTCCTTAAGCCTTCTCTCTAGGTCATCCGCCTGTTTGCTGTAGACTGCTGGATCGCTACAATTCCTTTTCAGGCGGATGAACTGTCCTTTTGCAACCCCCTTGAACACCCCCTGTGGATGACAACTCTCTGCATGTAGAAGGGAGTTGCCTGAGATTGGCTTGCGATAGGTTTCTGATGCTATAACCTGTCCCTGTTTGCCTGTCAGTGACACGTCAAGGAAATTGATGGTCTCACTCTGCACTTCATGGGTAAAGTGAATGCCCATTTCCTCATCATCCAGACTCTCCAAGAAGGTCTGCAAGTCAGATCTACTGCCCCCCCATATGAATAGGAGATCATCTATAAAACGGCCATACCAGATGATGCCTTCTTTGAGGGGATTCCTGTCTCCAAAGACGTGGGACAGCTCCCACCAACCCATAAACAGGTTGGCATAGGAGGGGGCAAACTTCGACCCCATAGCTGTCCCACGCCTCTGGAGAAAGAAGTCCCCTTCAAATTCAAAATAATTGTGGCTTAGTAGGAAGTGGGTGACTTCCACTACATAGTCCACAAAAGGTGAGTCTGGTCCAAACTGCCTTTCCATGAAGAAACGTATGGCCTCCAATCCTCTCTCGTGTGGAATGGAGGTGTACAATGACTTAACATCAGCAGTTACCCATACAAAGTTCTCTCCCCACTCCACACGTGAGAGGAGATTGAGAACATGCTTAGTATCCGAAAGAAAGCTCCTTAGGGAACTCACCAATGGCTGCAGAACCTGATCAAGCCACTCTGACAGGTGCTCCAAGAGGGAGCCAATGCCGCTGACAATTGGCCTCCCCTGCACATTGTCAACAGACTTGTGGACCTTGGGCAGATGATTAAATGTTGGTATAGCTGGGTTAGACACCATCAGATAATCTTGTGTGTTATCATCTATAAAACCCAGTTCCACACCATCATCTACAAGGGAGGCCAACTGCCGCCGATACAACCTTGTAGGATCACCTGCCAGAGTGGCATAGTCATCAGGATTGTCCAACTGTCTATAAGCCTCTTCCCTAAAGCTGTCTGCATTGAGCACCACTACAGTGCCACCCTTATCGGCGGCCCTCACTACAATGTTATCATTATTAGCCAGGCTGTCCAGAGCCCTCTTGTGGTTGATAGAGATATTACTTCTTTGTCCTCTTTCTGAACTATAGTACAACTTGGTGAGATCTCCCTCCACTCTCTGCTGAAATTTCTCAAGAATTGTACCTCTATTCTGTAAAGGGTAGAAGGATGACTTACACTTGAAGAACGGAATTAATACCATCCCTCCAACTGTTTGATCACCCCCTCCCCCTAGTGTTTCTAGGGTTCTGATGTCACAATACTCCTGGAAATCTAGTCCCTCCCCACCCCCTATGCCCCTTACTTCTGTGGGCCTATCTACGGGAATGGAAGCGTGACTCTCATGCTCTCCACCCTGTTGGGAATGGTAGAACTTTTTAAGCGTAAGTTTTCGAATTAACTTGTTAACATCAAGTAAAGTTCTAAATAAATTGTCAGCAGAAGGTGTAAATGACAGTCCCAGACTAAGTACCTCCTGCTCATATTTACTTAACACATGGTTGGAAAGGTTCAAAACATTCTGTAGTTGCCCCTTCATCGTCCCCTTCTCTGGGGGTACCTCCTTTGGTGCTTGAACTGTGTATTTGGCTCCAGTGTTTCTCCTCCCCCCCCGTCTGGTAATCTTTGGGGGACCCGAAAAACCTGTTCCAGTTGGGCATTCTCTGTCTCCCTGGTATCTCTTGAGGAAGCCCCTGCACATCCTGATTCCTCTCTGTAGTGTGAATGTGACTGAGCTACCTGGGTCTTTAGTATGGGAGGTGGGAGTGATGTTGTTGTTGAGCTCTCCTTAGGTCTTATCACCTGTTCCCTAGGTGGTAGTTCTTCCCCACCTGATCCAGAGCCCTTGTTGTATGACTCCCCCTCACTCTCATAGAAGTTGACCCTTCTTCCTCTATTCCGCCTCTGCTTATTTCTTCCCCTCTGTTGGTTGGGAAAATAAGTATTTTTATTTTGATACTTTTTTAGCATATATCTGTCCCTCTTGTTCCAGACATATACCCGATTTAGATCATAGTCCGATTGGTCTCGCAGATATTTATTGTGTTTCACTTCAAGTAGTAAGGTCTTAGCTTCTGCTACAATTTGTTGTAATGTAGTGTCAAATTTAATGTAGCTTGTCTCCTTGCTCCTGTTGTTCAGTTCCCTCTGAACTTCCTTTATTTTAATTGCTAGCTCATCCAGGGACTTCTTTTTAAACTCACAGATCAAGTTCATTAATTTTAGTGAACAGGTGGTTAAATGGCCATTCCAAAGATCAATGAACACCTTATCATCAGTGATAAACGTAGGGAATTTATTAAGCCGTAACCCCCTGGGTATAATACCCAATTCTTGATATTTGATCAGGGTTTTTATGTCCCAACTCAGCTTGTTCTCTTTTAACAGAAGGAACTCTAATTCTTCAAACAGAGCAACCAGACTATAATGCTATTTGTCCGTGGAAAAAACTTTGTTATAGTCCACTTAGACAGTATCTCTTTCCTGTGCATTCCTTAGAGAAAATAACAATACTGGAGTATCATCAGTATTAACCCCTTCACTCATGCCTGACCGCTAAAGCCGCTATAAATATAACAATTAATTATAGAAAAAGGTGTGCAGAGACTAAGGTAACTCTCCCAGGGCCCGGCCTCGACCCTTCACATTGGTGTTTATAGTAAAAGGGTGGGTCCCCTATAGCCAATGGGAATGGACTGCTTCTCTTTTTAAGGAGCACACACATTTGTTTTAATCAGGTAATGAGTAAGGCAATCTGCTGAAACGTATACCTGTCTATTTGCAGTCTGTAATATACAGTTGATTTCTCTGTTTAGTCTTAACCCCGGGGTGGTTTAAGCCTTTCCCCCCCCCCCCCCACACACTGTTTGTTTTTTGGTTTGTTATATACGTACCGCTTTGTGTATTTATTCACTCATTTGCGCATGTTTAATAAACACTTTTTGTTTCACACTTATACCTGTGCTCCTCACAATCCTTTTTATCAGGCATGCGGGGTAGGAGTAATGATGGAATTATCAACAGTTATAGAAATGTTGGGGCTGGAGACATTGGAAGAAGGGGGAAAAATAAGGAGTTCAGTTTTGGAGAGATTTAGCTTAAGGTAGTGAGAGGACATCCAAGATGAGATATGAGAAAGACAGTTAGTGACACGGGTTAGTAAGGAAGGAGGTAGGTCTGGTGCAGAGAGGTAGATTTGGGTGTCATCGGCATACAAATGATATTGAAACCCATGGGACTTTATTAAGGAACCTAATGATGATGTGTAGATTGAAAAGAGAAGGGGACCGAGGACAGAGCCTTGAGGTACCCCAACAGAACAGTGTCAAAGGCTGCAGACAGGTCAAGGAGGATAAGCAGAGAGAAGTGGCCTTTGGATTTCGCTGTAAGTAGGTCATTGTTAACCTTGACAATTGCTGTCTCTGTAGAGTGATGGGGACGAAATCCAGATTGCAGTGGGTCAAGAAGAGAGTTTAGTGTAAGGAAGTGGGATAGACGTGCATTTACTAGCTTTTCTAGGAGCTTTGAGGCAAGAGGGAGTAGGGAAATAGGGAGGTAGTTGGATGGGGAGGTTGGATTGAGGGAAGGTTTTTTGAGGATAGGTGTGACCAGTGCATTTTTAGAGATGAGGGAAATATACCAGTGCTGAGGGAGAGGTTGAAAATGTGTGTGAGTATGGGGGTGAGGGTAGAAGAGAGGGAGGGCAGTAGCTGTGAGTGGATGTGGTCGAGAGGACAGGTAGTGAGGTGGGAGTACAGTATAAGGGCAGAAACTTCATCCTCGTTAACAGGGGCAAAAGAGCTGCATTTTTTGATATTTGGGTTTTGGATGATTGTGAGCTTTTGAGGAAGTGGTAGATTGGTAGTATGTTGAGAGCTGATGGAGTCAATTTTGTTTTTGAAGTGGCTGGCAAAATATTGAGCTGAGAGAGAGGTTGTATTAGGAGGTGGGGTTGGGCGGAGAAGAGTATTGAACGTGGAGAACAGACGTTTTGGGTTAGAGGAAAGAGTAGAGATGAGATTAGATAAGTATTGTTGCAGAGTAGTAGGAGTTCAGGATGAACTTGTAGTGAAGAAAGTCAGCTGAACTCCGAGATTTCCTCCAGTGTCGCTCAGCAGTACGGGAACATCTGCGTAGGTACCGTGTCAGAGGAGTATGCCAGGGCTGAGGATGAGAGTGTGGTTTCAGAGCTATGGTTGGAGGGGCCAGATTGTTAATGACCGATGTAAGGGTGGAGTTATACTGGCAGATAGATTGGTCAGGGCAGGAAAAGGAGTTGATGGATGAGAGGAGAGGTTTGAGAGAGCTAGCGAGCTGTTGCAGATCTAGTGACTTAGTGCTTCTGTGAAGTTTGGTGTGAAGGGTAGAGGGAGGGGGAGTTGTAGGTAGGGAAGTGATGTTGCAAGTTAGGAGATGGTGATCAGAGAGAGGAAAAGGGGAGTTTGTTAAATTTGAGATAGTGCAAGGGAATGACCATCTTTGTGAGTGGAAGAGTCAGTCCATCGTGACAGGCCGGAAGAGGTGAGTTGAAGTAGATGTTTTGCAGAGGAGGCAGTGGGATTGTCAAGAGGGATGTTAAAGTCGCCAAGAATGAGGGCAGGGGTGTCTGAGGAAAGGAAATATGGAAGCCAGGCAGCAAAGTGATCTAAAAATTGAGTTGGGGAGCCAGGGGGGGTATATGACTGCAACACGTATAGAGAGGGGAGAGAATAACCGAATCATGTGTGTTTCAAATGAAGAAAATGTGAGTGAAGAGAAGGGCTGTATTTGTTGAAAGGTGCAACAAGAGGAAAGTAAAATACCAACACCACCTCCTTGTCTATTGCAGTGCAGCAGTAGATGCTGTGTCTGAAGCAGAGAGCCAGATTTCTGTAAGAGCCAGAAGGTGGGAAATAAAGAGATCATGGATAGAAGTGAGCTTGTTGCAAACAGAGCGAGAGTTCCAGAGTGCACAAGTGAAGGGGGAGGTGGTTTTAGATGTAAGAGGAATGTGGTTAAGGTTACCATAGTTTTGTTTATGAAGTCTATTTAAAGGCACACAGGGATGTGAAAGGCTAGGAGGTTGTGAGGGACCAGGATTAGGGGATATGTTGCCAGCAGCTAGTACAGGGAGTGCAGAATTATTAGGCAAATTAGTATTTTGACCACATCATCCTCTTTATGCATGTTGTCTTACTCCAAGCTGTATAGGCTTGAAAGCCTACTACCAATTAAGCATATTAGGTGATGTGCATCTCTGTAATGAGAAGGGGTGTGGTCTAATTACATCAACACCCTATATCAGGTGTGCATAATTATTAGGCAACTTCCTTTCCTTTGGCAAAATGGGTCAAAAGAAGGACTTGACAGGCTCAGAAAAGTCAAAAATAGTGAGATATCTTGCAGAGGGATGCAGCACTCTTAAAATTGCAAAGCTTCTGAAGTGTGATCATCGAACAATCAAGCGTTTCATTCAAAATAGTCAACAGGGTCGCAAGAAGCGTGTGGAAAAACCAAGGCGCAAAATAACTGCCCATGAACTGAGAAAAGTCAAGCGTGCAGCTGCCAAGATGCCACTTGCCACCAGTTTGGCCATATTTCAGAGCTGCAACATCACTGGAGTGCCCAAAAGCACAAGGTGTGCAATACTCAGAGACATGGCCAAGGTAAGAAAGGCTGAAAGACGACCACCACTGAACAAGACACACAAGCTGAAACGTCAAGACTGGGCCAAGAAATATCTCAAGACTGATTTTTCTAAGGTTTTATGGACTGATTAAATGAGAGTGAGTCTTGATGGGCCAGATGGATGGGCCCGTGGCTGGATTGGTAAAGGGCAGAGAGCTCCAGTCCGACTCAGACGCCAGCAAGGTGGAGGTGGAGTACTGGTTTGGGCTGGTATCATCAAAGATGAGCTTGTGGGGCCTTTTCGGGTTGAGGATGGAGTCAAGCTCAACTCCCAGTCCTACTGCCAGTTTCTGGAAGACACCTTCTTCAAGCAGTGGTACAGGAAGAAGTCTGCATCCTTCAAGAAAAACATGATTTTCATGCAGGACAATGCTCCATCACACGCGTCCAAGTACTCCACAGCGTGGCTGTCAAGAAAGGGTATAAAAGAAGAAAATCTAATGACATGGCCTCCTTGTTCACCTGATTTGAACCCCATTGAGAACCTGTGGTCCATCATCAAATGTGAGATTTACAAGGAGGGAAAACAGTACACCTCTCTGAACAGTGTCTGGGAGGCTGTGGTTGCTGCTGCACGCCATGTTGATGGTGAACAGATCAAAACACTGACAGAATCCATGGATGGCAGGCTTTTGAGTGTCCTTGCAAAGAAAGGTGGCTATATTGGTCACTGATTTGTTTTTGTTTTGTTTTTGAATGTCAGAAATGTATATTTGTGAATGTTGAGATGTTATATTGGTTTCACTGGTAAAAATAAATAATTGAAATGGGTATATATTTGTTTTTTGTTAAGTTGCCTAATAATTATGCACAGTAATAGTCACCTGCACACACAGATATCCCCCTAAAATAGCTAAAACTAAAAACAAACTAAAAACTACTTCCAAAAATATTCAGCTTTGATATTAATGAGTTTTTTGGGTTCATTGAGAACATGGTTGTTGTTCAATAATAAAATTAATCCTCAAAAATACAACTTGCCTAATAATTCTGCACTCCCTGTATAAGCAAGAAGGAGAGTGACATGAGATGAGAAGCAGATTTGCAGTAGTGAGACTGTTTTTTGGCTGAAGTGCACGGGGGAGAGAGAGAGTGTTTAGGAATAGGTAAAGTTCATGAGTACAAAAGTAAGGTGAGTTTAAGAGAGATGGGCTAATGAACAGTGCAGGTGGAGAGGGAGAAGGGGTAATTGAGTAATGTAGTTTGTTATAGAGACAAAAGGTAGCAAAAAGGAGCATGAAGATATTTAGCATTATTATGAAAGTACCATGAATCAGTGTCATTGTATACCCCTCACTCATGTACCTAGCACTATTTAATTTAATGGCACTTTACAAATACATAATAATAATTACTGAAAATGATACAAACTTTTTGACTGTAAACTCAATCTCCAACCTATGATCTCTAAGACCAAGGGATCACAAAATATATTCACTTTTCTAATTTAAAAAAGCATTTCTCATTAATTCAACATGCCTGGAAGGACTACCCAGTCCCTGTATATCCTTCACCCTAACACAGCAATATTGGAATAAGTCCACAAATTCAAGTCTAAATTATATTTGTGGCACCCAAACATTATTCCTATAAAAAGTGGAAAAGGCACCAAAAAAGTTACAGTAACAGTAAAAGTAAATGTATGGCATACACAGGTCCTGGAAGATTAAGTTAGAACTAAATATAAAAATTGCATATACCTAACTAGTGTCATATATAATATGGATATGGCAGTTTTGTAACTTAATTTATGTTTAAATATTCATGCCCATGCCATAACATTATGGGCTAGAATACAAGTGTTGTGCTAAAGATAGCACAGGTCACGATAAGCAATATTGCAACCTCGTTAAATTGCGCATGTATTACAAGCTGAAAGTAAACGCATTTGCTCTAGCGCAAATTGTTGGGTTAATGGGAATGATGACCTTGTGTAAATGGCAGGGTCTTAAAAAAACAAAACAAAAAACCCAACATAAATACATTAAACTAAGTTTTACACCCATGTATACAGTTTCTAATAAAAAAATATTCAAATAAGTCTTATTATTTTTTTTTTATAAGGGTTAAAAGTTATGGCAAGGTATTTGAATGGAAAGTGCTATGTTGTATACATATATGTATAAATATGTATATGGGTGTATATATTTATGTTCATGGGTTTATAAGTGCATATATGTATATACATACATATATACACAAATAAAAACATATATAAATAACAAGAGTATTGCAGTTTTATTGAACTAACATTATATAGTAAGAGACAAACTTTTGAGATTTCTCTCTTCTTCAGAACTGAAACAATAATGACGAATATGGTAGATTTTTTTCATTGATATCTGGAAAGAAGGGGGGCTATGGGTACAGGACAGGAGGTGGAAGAGATCACAGAGAGTTTGCAGTGTCGTAAAAAAATACCAGTCTGGTGCTAAAAAATGCTGGGGATGGGGCACTGGTAGTGTATGTGCTGGATAATCTTAAAACAAAGAATTACATGCTGAGATATACGTAAATAACATATTCTTATATAATGCACATGCAGTCACTGATGTCATTGGCCTATTCATATATGTGTCTATATAAACATAAATACAATTTGAAGCCCTTTCCACTCAAATACCTTAAAACTTGAAAAATCATATTTAATCAAATGTAAAATTTATTAAGAAGAATTTAATGTGGTCATGATATCTGAAGTTCAGCTGTTAGCTAAATTTACTTAAAATTTTTAATACGAACACTAACGCGCTAGTGTTAAAGGGACAGTCTACACCAGAATTTTTATTGTTTAAAAAGAGATAATCCTAGGGCTGCAACTAACGATTATTTTTATAATCGATTAATCGACCGATTATATTTTCGATTAACCGACTAATCGGATAACAAAATAATCAATAACTGTTTCCTATATTTTAAATAAAATCCACATACTAAAGTGTTACAAATATTAACTTCAGACATGGAGGCCCATTTATCAAGCTCCGTAAGGAGCTTGTGGGCCCTTGCTTCTAAAGACCGCTGCTCCATAAACCTGTCCGCCTGCTCTGAGCAGGCAGACAGGAATCGCCACAATTCAACCCGATCGAGTATGATCGAGTTGATTGACACCTCCCTTCTGGCGCCCAATCTGCAGGGGGCGGCGTTGCACCAGCAGCTCTTGTGAGCTGCTGGTGCAATGCTGAATATGGAGAGCGTATTGCTCTCCGCATTCAGCGATGTCTATCGGACCTGATCCGCACTGTCGGATCAGGTCCGACAGGCATTTGATAATTCGGTCTCTAAAACTTTACATTAACACAACTGTTTTTTCAATTTTTAAGCAGTAGAACATATTTTTAAAAAATTAAGCAAAACAAAACCACAAACTGTTTGAAAAGAGGTAGAACTAGTAAGAGGTAGACTATCACTGTTTATAACTTTCTGTTATTCACTCTTACAGAAACTTTGCATTGAAAAGCAAAAATGTCAACATGTCAACATGCTCCTGGCTGAGGCTGGCTCTCTTTTTGCAGCTTTGTTGCCTGCAGCAGAGAAGAGGCACTCAGATGGTGTTGAGGTGCCTGAGATGCATAAGTAGGGTTTTGCCAGTTTCGCTAACGTGGGATATTTATCTTTGTTAGCCAAGGGGCCTCTCAATTAAGTAAGCCTGGTCTTCATTCGAACATAAAAATATCTTGAATATCTATATGCAATGGTAAATAACAGCTACAAGGTTAGGAAAAAATATCCAGTCCGCTCTAAAAATAAAAGATATATACGTATGGAGGTTCATCCTGGTACATATTATCACAATTTATTAAAAAAAAAAAGTAAAAAGCGCTAAGGACTTTATATTAATAACAGGACAAAGCCATACACATTTTTTTTATAAAGTACACATAATTAGCAATACCAAGCAATCCGCTAATAATTGTGCAAACAGATAATAGTGCATATCAGTTCAAATAACAACTCCCATCAATTTAGGGCTAAGGGTAAATAGCAAGCTCGGCACTATATCATGCAAAGCATAGTCCTAAATCACCTGATTTATTATAAACACTTCAAATGAGGACTCCTATTATTTCTGGGTTGCACACAAGCCAGGAGTAGTCATAAACATAAAAATAAACTTACACTGTCCTGAAAAAGTGAAAAGTAAACGTCTGAGGACACAACCATAAAATACAATACCATGTGCTTAAGCTCATTGGAGTGAAGCAGCTGGTACCGTGCACAGACCAACTAATTGCAAACCAACTAATTGATTATGAGATTTGTTAACAACTATTTTCATAATCGATTAGTATCGTGATGATAATGATTAGTTGTTGCAGCCCTACAGTTTTGCATAACCAACACATTTATATTTATATACTTTTTACCTCTGTGATTACCGTATGTCTAAGCCTCTGCAGACTAACCCCTTATCTCAGTGCTTTTGACAGATATGCAGTTTAGCCAATCAGTGCAGACTCCAAAATAACTCCACAGGAGTGAGCACAATGGTTTCTATATGATACACATGAACTAGTACTGTCTAACTGTAAAAAACTTTCAAAATGCTCTGTGCTAGGAGGCGGTTTTCAACGGTTTAGAAATCAGTTTGAGCTTACCTAGGTTTAGCTTTTTACTGCACTATTACCCCTACATACAACCCCTGAGCAACAATGCATTACTGGGAGCAGGTTGAACACATCTGGTCAATGACAAAAGGCATATGTGTAGTCACAAATCACCAGCTAGCTCTCACTAATGTATTGTTGTTCCTGAGCCTATGTATTTTATTAACAAATGATACTTAGAGAAAATAGTAAATTTGAGCATAGAAGTAAGCTAAAACGTCTGCATTCTCTATTGTTTAGACTTTTACATACTTTTAAATACAGTGACATATATGCACTATGTCTGCCTTGAAATCCCATTTATATTAGGTCCTTTATGTAAATGTAAGTGGCAACTTGAATTTAAGCTTTTAACTTGTGTTTTAGTTCATCTATAGAGGCCAACTGGCAATCTAATATGTTAAAAACAATGACACATTTACTATTATTTATCAGCACATATATCTCCATGCCTGCATGTTTATCTTCTGCATGTAATGTCTTGGGAAGTCGAAGACATCTTTGTAGCATCTTGAATTAGGTCATCCAAGATAACATCCAATTGGCATCTCCCATCTGTGTGAAAAATGTTGAATATATTTCAACTTCATCCAATTCAGGAGGAGTTTTCAATGGTTTATTCGTCTTGGCTCAGATCTGTTATATATGTTTCTGTTTTAGGGAAAGGTGCAAATGGTTACAATTTACTGCAATATTAAAAGCAGAGTTAGGATCGAAGCCTTAAAAGGCGCGTGCAATTCAGCTGTACTCCAGAAATTGTTGACATCATACGTCTTGCACACATTCACTGTTTGCTCTGATGACTGTGGCTGCTCTGAATGATAATGTGACATGGTGAATAGTATATAAAGACCAATGACAGGCCAATGGAAAAGATGACAAATTTACCCTTCCTGACTTTTCCTTGTTCTTAATATACCACACACACTCCTCACTTTTGTTAAATACAAAGATAATGGAAGACACCCTTATGCCAGGAAAAAGTTGCTATGAAAAATAAACATTGGAAAAATGGTCACAGAATAAGATGGAATCTATATAAAAAGTATAAAGATAATAATTTAGAGATAATTGTGGAACACATTGATGTAAACATTATGTTGATGTATTAATATAAAGTGGCAACTACTTTCTAAAGCACTTGGAACCAGCAAAACTGTGCAATTTAAAAAAACAAAACAAAAACAAGGCAATCAACAATGTGTTTCCTAAATGTGATTTTTTTTTTCAGCTGGATACTTGAATAATTAAGGTAAAACCAAAATATATGCTTTCCTGATAAATTTATATATTTCATGGTGGTGAGAGTCCACGAGCCATTACTCCTGGGATTCAACTCCTGGCCACTAGAAGGAGGCAAAGATACCCAATATTGGACAAGATTTTAATCCCTATCACCTCTATGGTATCCTAGTCTAACATATAGCTGTGAAAAAAAGGAAAAAAATAGAGTAGGAAATAACAAAGAAGGGTAAATGATTTGCATACTAAAACTGCTGCCAATTGAAAATATATAAGAGGGCGGGTCTTGTGGACACCATGAAAGAAATTAATTTATCAGGTAAGCATACATTTTCTTTTCTTTCATAAAGTGGTGAGAGTCCACAAGCCATTACTACTGGGTTCTAATGCCTAAGCTGTGAAGTCCACAAGTAAATGGGAGGGAAAAAGTTAAGACAGGCACCTATTTATCAGCCACTAAGACTGTAGGACTTTCCCTATCCCAAAAGAAGATTGAGTTGCTGCTGTAAACTTCATACCAGAAACCTAATTTTAAAAAAGTCCCATGAAGTAGAACTAATCTAGTAAATTGGACTGTAACATTTCCGGTAGGAAATAGCCTGCTTTCATAAAAACCCATAAATAATGACTGCTTTAACCAGGAAGTTAAAGTGACAGCAGTAATCCTCTCTGATTCATACATGGACAAATGCAATGTACCATAACTAAAGATCTTTAAATCCTATGCAACTGAAGTAGAACAAAAAGAACTACAATGTTTTAACTGAAAAAAATACAAAGCGAATACAAGGAAAATTTATTTGTTTTGTATTTTTTCAGTTAAAACAATGTAGTTCTTTTCTAGATCTAGAACAAAATCTGAATGTCAGACACCTTATAAGAAACTTGCTACAGGCTGCCTTGCTTGTTTAAAAAAATCTTGTTTATCCTTTTAACGCCGTTATGCCGTTCTATTCCGTCATAATTACACTGGGCTTTAAAGCCATTATGATGGAATAGAACGTCATAGCCAACGGCTGTCCTGAAGCCTACTGTGGTTCTCAGATTTGATTGTGGTCTGGAGGGCGTTCCTAGGGTTACAGGGATGCCCCCCAGACCCAATCCATTAATTGAAATTTTGCGATCGTGTGCACGGTCAAGTGATTTCAATTTGTCTACATCAGAACAGTTATTCAGATGTAGACACTTTAACCCCGTCAGGAAAGGGTTAAAACCTAGACATGAATTAAGAGTTCAATCTTTGAGCTGTTAAATTGATAGGCCTGAGATAAAAAATAAAATATAAAGGTAAGCTAGATAAAATATCAAATAGATATGGAAGCCCACAGAAACTGAGGTTAAATTTTCCTGGCTCTAGCAAAGCACCTGGAATAGAGATGTTTAAACAATAGACCATAAGGTCTACATGTGAACTATGTTATAGATTCAGAAGCTGGTAGGAAACTCCTAAAAGGAGACAACAATCCCCCAGTTGAAGAATCTGATAAATAGAACAATACTCAGGTCAGGATAAATGCAAGTGAATTCCACCATAGGCAAGTAAACTAAGTTCCCTTCCAAAAATCGAAATATGTCCCAGCAGTGATATTGTCTGACTTGAAAAACAAGTATCTTGTTTGATTTAAAAAAGCCAATTTTGAGAAGTAAGAAGATAGCACAAAGTTCAAATATATTAATCGGTAACTTCACCTACTGAGGACACAAATTCTGCTTACATCCCAGACTACACCCCAACTTGAGAGACTGGCGTCAGTAAAAATTGTTGTCCATAAAAGGATGAATAAAAATGGGAATAAACCGATAAGACAAAGACTGATTTACAGAGGAGTCCAAAAGGATTACTAAGAAAACAGACTGTAATCCCTGCACAAAGGAAATAGCAAGCTAATTTGATAATGCTGGGAAAAAAACATGCAAAAGGTCATCTGATGGTGAAACCACCCGAAACTTCTACACACAGAACAAATAATGGAAGAAAGAGCAAACGGTTTGAACCTTGATCTGCATTGGTCTGTAAGAGAAAGTTGCATCGTAAAGAAATAAAACTTATAACTGAGGAGAAAGAAATTTCAGAAAATTGCTTCTCCCATCATGTCTGTACAGAACAACTGTCAATTGTTGTTAAAAATACAAAACATGGAATATGAACTAAAATAGTTTCCATCAATGGAATCAATAAAAAAAAAACCTGAGGTCTTATAGCATACAAAGAAGAACTCAGAACTCAAGGAAAAAAGTCTAGGAGCCATAGTAAGTTCCAAAGGAAGAGCCACACGCAGAACGTGTTTGTCTAGAAGGACACATTTAGGAACTGGTGGCAGGGTTCTTTAGTATAGGAATATGAAGAAAAGTCTCCTTCAAAACTATTGTGAACATAAATGAACTAGGGTAAAATGTACCAAACAGAATCCATCTGCAAAGTACAAACTGTGAGAAACCTGATAAAGTTTTGAGACCCAAATCAGTCCATAAAGTTCCCTCTTTCTTAGGGACAAGAATCCTAGGTTCCAGGTTAAGGACTGAAAGAAAAAACTCTTAGCATTTATATTAATATGACTAAAATGACATTGTCAAATAAGGCATTTGCTGACTATAAAAGATTCAAGGAATTTTGAAAATCCTCTACAGCAGAAACAAGATCAGACCAATTACCACATCAAAGTGAAAAGACTGCAATTACCCCAGCAATGTCAAAGCTGATAAAAACAGGGAACTTACTTGTAGAAAACAAGGGCTTTCTAAAGAAAGAATTCAAATTTATATTTCATAAGGTCTATCCTCACAAGGGAACAGTAAATCATATGGCTAAAGTGGTAATTGTCATGTCCATTTTTAAAAAAAAAATTCCCCAAAGCTCTACAAAAAGAGCTGATAAAAAGGAATAATCCTTAAAAACCTTGGAAAAAAACTAAGTCACAGGCAAATAAATACAAGACCACCAAAATGCCTTAACTGTGCAAATTTGAATATACACAACATGGTAAAAAAAATACTATCTTACCCTCTACACAACATTGATATACTGTATAGACTACAGATATCACAGGCAGGTGTATTGGAAACAGACAGATAAGTACTGCAACATACCTGATGTAGACACAGCATAAAATACATTGCATGTAAATAAAAATAATGTGGTAAAATATGTAACCGCTGCAGAGTCCCCTTCTGTACATAAATTTGATCAATAGCTAAAACAAAGCAAAAAAGTATTCTTACCCCCTCCTTATGTAAGTCAATAACAGATTTAAGCTGCAAAAGTTAAAATGTCCACCACTGTCATAATAAGTGAAAGGAGGAAGAGCAGGAAAAATACTATAGCGCCGCTGGTCCTAAGAGCAGCTCCTAAAGATGCTAAAAAATCCCAGAAGGCACTCTACCAGTATTGAGAGTGCGACTCGGTGGTGCGCGTAAGGAAAAAACAAAAAGCCAATAGCGCTTTGTAATGGTCCATGCTGCCAACTGAGATATTCTGCACAGATAAAAAGGCAATAGCTTTGCGGAAAGAAAAACATTGCATACAAAGTGCTCTATGCATAAGTAAAAAATGCAATAGTGCAGAGATAATGGACTGCACTTCCTACTTATTATGCTTTGCAGAATTAAAAAAGCCATAGTGCTGTGTTAATGTTACAAAATATTTGAAGCTGTAATTTCAAGGTTTACACACAGTAGAGAGCCCATTCATTGATGTGCCAGCAACAGCAGAGGATGGCACTAAAAGTACAATGATGAGTCAACAGTAGGAGGCTAGGGCGAAAATTAGCCAGTGTTAAAAATGTTTTTTTTTATTGCACTTATCATCATTTAATACATTTATATTAAATTATGCAACTCATTTGCGCGTTAGATAGCTGAAAATGAATATTAGAAAATATTAAACTGCCTTGAGAAAGGCACAGGTGTGGCCCGGAATGTTGGCAGCTCTACACTTATGTTATGGATTAAAAGTGTGTGCTTCCAATTATGAAAAGAGCTAAGTGTTCAATTGATGCATATATAAAAGATATGTATATATATATATATATATATATATATATATATATATATATGGCCCAATAGGTGCACTCTCACTAACAAGCAATACTTTACAAGGGTGCTAGAATAGATTCAATATTGTAGATAAGAACCAGCACTCTCTGGGTTTAAGTGCCGTCTCTTATTTTACATATATATATATATATATATATATATATATATATATATATATATATATATATATATATATATATATAACAGGCAAGAAATCCCCAAAGGCGGGAAGGATTGAGACCGAAGCTACATCCAAGGTCAGTTCAAAACCAGTTTATTGGCAGAGTGCAGGTACAAAAGGTGAAGCCAGAGCAAAAACACCTGACGCGTTTCGCGCATGCGCACATGCGCTTCATCATGTGCGTATGCGCGAAACGCGTCAGGTGTTTTTGCTCTGGCTTCACCGTTTGTACCTGCACTCTGCCAATAAACTGGTTTTGAACTGACCTTGGATGTAGCTTCGGTCTCAATCCTTCCCGCCTTTGGGGATTTCTTGCCTGTTGTATACAGCGGATGAGATACCGCTCTGACCGTGAGCTACTTGGAACCCGCATCTAGACCTAGGAGCCTTCTAACTTTGGGACCCAGTGGACGCCTGGTACGTTCCTGCGGATCTTCCGTGCGACGCTGCACGTATTCCTTACGCATACTTCACGTCTGACACGGTTCAGCGTACCTGATGTGCGACGAGGCACATCATCCTGACGTCAGAGCTCCAGACCATTGAGGACGACAAGAGACGTGGACACAGACGATACATACTTCCCCCGTCGGAACTGGTGAGCTTTTGCCCTACTGGGATCTTCGGAGGAGGCTGTTTGGTTCTGTATGCCTACTTAAAGCATTGGTTTGATCCGCTAAATTTGAAGGTACTTTACAGCTTTTTACTTAGCACACCTGGATAGTGCCTTGGCTCTGAGGTTGCATTAAGGGAACTTTATTCTCACTACGGTCCATTACTTTGGAACTTTCCACAGCGCTGGGATTATACACAAACTAAGCGCTATATATTGGAACTTAAAAATTATTACCATATGGACACTATGTGGACAAATACTTGATATATATATTTTTCACCTGATATGTTGAGATCCATACCCTATATATAGAGTTTTGGAGTTTATTGCACAATTGTACCAGTTTTCTATACTTAACCCACTATTTTAAGCCAACAGTCAGATTTATATTAGTAGGAGTCCACATGTGTTTAAAGTTTCCCTCAGATTAATCAGCTATATATATATATATATATATATATATATATATATATATATATATATATATACATACATATATGTATATATTTATATAAACATTTACACGTACACATATACAGGGAGTGCAGAATTATTAGGCAAGTTGTATTTTTGAGGATTAATTTTATTATTGAACAACAACCATGTTCTCAATGAACCCAAAAAACTAATTAATATCAAAGCTGAATAGTTTTGGAAGTAGTTTTTAGTTTGTTTTTAGTTATAGCTATTTTAGGGGGATATCTGTGTGTGCAGGTGACTATTACTGTGCATAATTATTAGGCAACTTAACAAAAAACAAATATATACCCATTTCAATTATTTATTTTTACCAGTGAAACCAATATAACATCTCAACATTCACAAATATACATTTCTGACATTCAAAAACAAAACAAAAATAAATCAGGGACCAATATAGCCACCTTTCTTTGCAAGGACACTCAAAAGCCTGCCATCCATGGATTCTGTCAGTGTTTTGATCTGTTCACCATCAACATTGCGTGCAGCAGCAACCACAGCCTCCCAGACACTGTTCAGAGAGGTGTACTGTTTTCCCTCCTTGTAAATCTCACATTTGATGATGGACCACAGGTTCTCAATGGGGTTCAGATCAGGTGAACAAGGAGGCCATGTCATTAGATTTTCTTCTTTTATACCCTTTCTTGCCAGCCACGCTGTGGAGTACTTGGACACGTGTGATGGAGCATTGTCCTGCATGAAAATCATGTTTTTCTTGAAGGATGCAGACTTCTTCCTGTACCACTGCTTGAAGAAGGTGTCTTCCAGAAACTGGCAGTAGGACTGGGAGTTGAGCTTGACTCCATCCTCAACCCGAAAAGGCCCCACAAGCTCATCTTTGATGATACCAGCCCAAACCAGTACTCCACCTCCACCTTGCTGGCGTCTGAGTCGGACTGGAGCTCTCTGCCCTTTACCAATCCAGCCACGGGCCCATCCATCTGGCCCATCAAGACTAACTCTCATTTCATCAGTCCATAAAACCTTAGAAAAATCAGTCTTGAGATATTTCTTGGCCCAGTCTTGACGTTTCAGCTTGTGTGTCTTGTTCAGTGGTGGTCGTCTTTCAGCCTTTCTTACCTTGGCCATGTCTCTGAGTATTGCACACCTTGTGCTTTTGGGCACTCCAGTGATGTTGCAGCTCTGAAATATGGCCAAACTGGTGGCAAGTGGCATCTTGGCAGCTGCACGCTTGACTTTTCTCAGTTCATGGGCAGTTATTTTGCGCCTTGGTTTTTCCACACGCTTCTTGCGACCCTGTTGACTATTTTGAATGAAACGCTTGATTGTTCGATGATCACGCTTCAGAAGCTTTGCAATTTTAAGAGTGCTGCATCCCTCTGCAAGATATCTCACTATTTTTGACTTTTCTGAGCCTGTCAAGTCCTTCTTTTGACCCATTTTGCCAAAGGAAAGGAAGTTGCCTAATAATTATGCACACCTGATATAGGGTGTTGATGTAATTAGACCACACCCCTTCTCATTACAGAGATGCACATCACCTAATATGCTTAATTGGTAGTAGGCTTTCAAGCCTATACAGCTTGGAGTAAGACAACATGCATAAAGAGGATGATGTGGTCAAAATACTCATTTGCCTAATAATTCTGCACACAGTGTATATAAATTACTAAAAGATAAAATGGAGATTTTAAAATATTGGTGATGGTAATTTTATGCTCATGACAAGAAAATCCATGGAACAAACCAATTTACAGTCAGCTGCCACAAATGCCACAACTAAAAGGCAGCATACAATGAGAGATGTAATTACAGTACTTTAGTAGGAACAATCGCTGAAACAACAATTTTATTTTTGATCTAAAAGTATCCATGACATAGACAGAAGATTAGATTCACCACTAAGGTATGAAACAATATATTCTTCTTTCCATAATCTGATTCCACTCAGTTTATTTGGATTTGCAATACAAGGGATATGCTGTCAATTAGTAATGGTATAGTAACATGCCAGAAATAATAGAATAATGATTTACAATAATATAACTGGGTATAGGGGGGATTCTGTATATATGGTTCTATAACACAAGTCAGAAATATGCAAATCAGGATCTTTTAAAAAACAAACAACAAAAAAAACAGTTTAAATTGAGTAACATATGTTCATCATATAAACTTAATTGAACAATAAGATGTTTACATTTAATAATTTAAATAATCTAAATTACCTACTGGTATTATCATCAGTAACAACAAAAAAACTCTATGGGGTCAATTTATCAAGCTCCGCACGGAGCTTGATGCCCCGTGTTTCTAAAGACCGCTGCTCCATAACCTGTCCTCCTGCTCTGAGGCGGCGGACAGAAATCAACCCGATCAAATACGATCGGGTTGATTGACACCCCCTGCTAGCATTGCACCAGCAGTTCACAAGAACGGCTGGTGCAATGATAAATGCTGACAGCGTAAATGATAAATTTATGCTGTCGGCTTTTATGGATGTGTGGCAGACATGATACGCTACATCGTATCATGTCCGCTCGCACTATAATAAATTGACCCCCTTAAATACAAGAGTTAACAACTCTTCTTAGGTGGACCGCTGTTGTCCCACATTTTCTCCAAAAACCGTCTTATGAATGTGTTTGATGGAAGGAGGCATTGATTCAGAAGGGGATCTTCAATGTACTAGAACACCTTTCAATGATGCCACAGGTTTCCCACAGGGTACACGGCTTCTCATCAACACTATGGAGGAATTCCCAATAGTGTAGTCTGGCAACCCAAAATGGAGACTAAATGGAAAATACTCACAGGGTATAGATGTCGATAATCAGCCAGTTAAAGGGACACTGAACCCAAAACTTTCTAATTTACTCCTATTATCAATTTTTCTTTGTTCTCTTACTATCTTTATTTTAAAAGCTGGAATGTAAATCTTAGAAGCCAGACGATTTTAGGTTCAGCACCATGGATAGCGCTTGCTTATTGGAGGCTTACATTTACCCACCAATAAACAAGCATAACCCAGGTTCTCCACCAAAAATGGGCCGGCTCCTATGCATCACATTCCTGCTTTTTTTTTTTTTTTTTTCACTGATCTATTTTGCTTTTATTTCAAAAGAAACATTTTATAGAGTTTGCTTTCCATTTTAAATATACTTCACATTTGCAATTTTAGATAATTATCTTTTTTTTTTTGTTAAATTCTTTTTATTGAGAGAACTAAAGTGACATACAAATAAAAATATAACCATCTAATGTATTCACGCGGGGATAAACGTATATCTATGTGATTATAAAGGTACAAAAGTCAGGAAACACATATCAAGGTTGATGAGCTGAGCGGTAGAGAAATAAACACAGTCGTAGTTGAAGCAAAATCGAACAGGTGTATAACAGCCCGTAATCTGGTATTTCTGAAACACTTTTTAATATCAGCATTATAATCGCGGGTCTAAGGTTATTTAGATGGATTCAGCGGTTCTCATTTTACGTTTAATATCTTGTAGTATTTGATATCTCATATTGATGAATGTCTCGTAAACCACTGCTGGGATGAATGTAAGGGGGAGAAAAATAGAAAAAGAAGAGAGAGAGAGAAAAAAAAAAGGGGGGGGGGAAGGGGGAGGGAAAAGTAGAGAAGGTGTGGAAGGGAGAAATAACAGAGGAAGAAGAAATGGGCAGAAGGGATCTGTGCAGTGTTAAAATATCAAGGGGGTCTTCAGTGTGGGAACTTCTCCAACCAGGGGGACCAAATGTCTATATATGAGTCCATCCTATCTAGAACAGAATAGGAATATGATTCCATTTTCTGAAGGAAATGTGCAGTGGCAATAATTTGTGGGATGGTGGGAGGTGATTTCTGCTTCCATGCCTTCACAATTTCGAGTTTAACGGACATGAGTAAGTAGATAATAAGGGATTCATGGGCTTGGGACATGGTTGGGAAACCTACATGTAGAAGGCACGCTTGAGGGCTAAGGGTATAAGCAAAATGCATGGAATTGAAGATGTGAAACATCTGTGTTCAGACTGGTGCAATTTTCGGGCAATACCACCAAATGTGGCTCTGTGTACCTAGCATGCCACATCCTCGCCAACAAGTAGGAGGGTGATTGACATAGATCCTGTGCAAGGTGTAGGGGACTAGGTGCCATCTAACTGTGATTTTTTTTATTTATTTTTTATTTAAGTGTTTTTATTGAGGGAATAACAATTCTAAGACAAATACAGTTTGCTCATACAAACATATGACACATAATACATGATAAGATACATATTGCATGCCTAAGAGAAAAAAAAATAAAAAAATAAAAGATACATAACAACATATGCAGAGATAGTACCCTTAACACAATATTCATATAACTGTCCCAAATTGAAATGTAGTCAAATGCGTGAAGAGTAAAAAGCAAACCTGAATTCACCCTCATTTTTCCCTCCAATATTGCTGAGGCCACTTTTGGACCCCTGTATTAAAAGTACTACTCAGAGGGGCTTTAAATAATGCAGACCTAGACAAGGCCTGCATTCTATAGGCTCCTTCCCATGGCAGCTAGGACCTCGGGTAGGTCCCTAAAACTGGTAATAACATTAAGGGAAGATGTTCCAGTTAAGCATAAGAACTTTAAAGATACAAGTACTAAACTCTATGTCAGAGATAGAGAACCCCATAGACAGATTCACACATACATACGAAAACAGATAGATGATATACAAATGAGCTAACATCAATACTAAGATTATGGTGCTGTACCGTCTATAGACATTGAACTCGGGATAATATTCATAATAAATCTCTTCATTTTTAATCCGGAGAACCATTTTTTCACTTATATAAACAGAAACCCCTACATTGGTTCTACGAACAGGGCAGAGACAATATAACTCTGCCAAAAAGGAGTATGGAGGATAAGCTAGTTATCCCTTACCTTACATTTGTGAGGGGGGGTGGAGGAAGGAGAGGGGGGGAAGAGGGAGAAAGGGGAGAAGAAGGCAAGGGGGGAGAGGGGAAAAAGAAGGGGGGGAGAAGGAAAGGAGAGGGAGAGAGGGGTAGGAGAGGGGAGAGGAGGAGTAATGGAGAAGGGGGAAAAGGTGATAAGGGGGGAATAGGAAGGTAAGGGGGGAGGGGGAGTGGAAAAGGAGAAAGGAGGATGGAGGGGAAGGGAGGAAGGATGGAAGGGGAAGGGGGAAGGTGGATAGGGAGGGGGGAGGGTGGATAGGGAGGGGGGAAGGGTGGATAGGGAGGGGGGAAGGGTGGATAGGGAGGGGAGGAGGTGAATAGGTAGGGGGAAGGGTGGATGGGGGGAAAGGGTGGATGGGGGGGAGGGCGAAGCCTAGAATGGAAACAAGGTCCCTCATGGTGAGCAGACAGTGGATCTTAAGTTATATTTAAATGTAAATACTTTCCTCATCACCAGTGTATAATCTCAGGAGGGGGCCGCAGTAGAGATAAGGGGGCAGCCTTTCTACAGGGTATAAATGAAGAAGGGATCACAAACAGACATTTAATAGGGCACTAGGTCATTAGGTTTAATGGTGATCTGTGCACATAGCAAAATTAACTAGGCAGTTCAATACTAAATTACATGCTATAAAAGCATCGCTCTCTCCAGCTCTCAGGTTACACACATTTAAAGATCATAAAAGGTAGGCCTACAAAATACTGGGAGTTAGTAATACAATGGCACACATATATCATTTATTAGTGAAGTGCAACCGCCTAAGCAGTCCAGAGATAGGGATGTGACTAAAACACTAGACTGACCCTTATTCTCAAAGATTTAGATACTGTTACCTAGATTATGTCATATTTATGTCACCCAGTGTAAAAGCTACATTACTGAATCAGCCCAAGGGCTTCATAAACGCAGTGTATAATGTGCAGTAATTGTGCTCTAACAGTTATGAGATCAAAATCATCAGACAACAACTTAATGTCCTGAGACTCAAATCCGTTTTCAATAGTTCTCCTCAGCCCACTCCGGTCCTGCAGGCTAGCGACCAAGCTGTACAGCCAGGCTCCCCACATCCAACTGAGACAAATTCCAATGCTGGCAGTCTCGTATGACAGAGCCTACACAGGGCCTGAAATAGCTGACCTGCGCTGCCTCTGTCCTGGGAGCTCGCAATCACAGGGACAACCTGAACCCCACACCCAGTAACCGGGGCTGGATGAAGTAAATTCTCCGTGCAAGTCAGCATGGGGGTAATACCCCCGTTCTCATGAGGAAATGAATACAAGGAAGGCTGCCAGTCCTGACAGCCATCTCTAAGTCCCACCACTACAAGCCTAGAAACGGTTCTCACTGCTAAGTCCGACTGGGTAAGAGTATTGGAATTACAGAGAAAAGCATACACTTGGGCTGCACTCCTAGGTCAAATTACGAAATAGTTGCAAATAATAATCACTTAGTTGCTGATCCAAGATTGGAATGTGGGAATAGGAATAGACACTACATTAAAATATAACTTTTATTGGGTTTTACAATTAAAATAGGAAAAATCATTAAAACCACACTAAAGTACCGACTGTAGTATATAGAAATATAATAACCAAATTAATGGTTCAGTTAAGCAGTTATACCTGCTTGCATGCAAGCCTAGTATACCTATCTACCGTTATACATAACTTGTAAATTACCAGTAGTAGTGATAGGTTGGCTTAACACTCTATATTAATACGTGTGTGCGAGAATAGAGTAAAGGGTAAGACCACTTTTATTTAGACAGGTAGTTAAACCATGACTGATTGAGTATTATCATATATGAGCTTGATAGACTAGCGTTGTGATGGCACGCAATACTGTGACTCAATGTGCCCAAACTTCTCCTAAATATTCATATAATAAGCCACAATATAGAAAAGGTGAAAATAACTATAGGAGAGAGGTTGTGCTAAAATATTGGTTGGAAGCTTGCCACGTGTTTATATTGGCATTGTAACATTCACAGATTCACTTGTTATATTGTCTCCATTTGTGTTACGGATGATTCACCATGTATTGTTTGGCCGGTCTGTCTGTATGTTATTTAACCCAAGAGTTATAAGTAATACAGTTAATGCTCTTAGTATTATTTAGCCGGTATGCGTCAATATTCGATCGACCCAAGGGGTTGCAAATTATACAAGGCAAATGCGGTATCAATTGAATGTCTGTAGCGTGGGCTTTGTTAGAGCTGATTAGATATTGGTCGTGCCGCGTCTAGACAATTAAAATACCAGTCAGATGTGAGCTGTATGAGCTCAATATTGTTTAGCCGGTATGCACAACTATAGTGTTAACCCAAATCTCTGTGAATAATACGAGGCAAGTAAAATGCCAGTCAAATATTTGTAGCGTGGGCTCCAAATAGCTCAGCAGACATTGGCCGTGCAGCGTCTAAGCAAATAAAGTGACAGTCAGAAGTAAGTAGCGTAAATTCAGTCGAAACTGAATGGACATAAGTCGTGTAGTGTCTAGATCCAATACCTGTCACCCACTTAGTTCTCATATAGATTACTAGACTTAGTAAGGCAAGTGAAGTGCCGGTTAGTTGTTTGTAGCATGGGCTCTAATAGAGCTAAATAAATGACAGCCGTACGGTGTTTAAATAGGTAAGGTATCAGTCAGGTGTGAGTAGTGTAGACTCAGTTGAAACTGAATTATATTAGTCGTGCCGTGTCTCGGCCAAACACGTCCTCACACACTTGGTTCTCATGTAAATTATTCACTTCAGCGTTCTTGGCTAGGGTCCCATGCATTCACTCTCAAACACACTTATAAATTTATGCAGGATAACTCAGATAACTGAAATTGTAATTTCGTGATAAGTCTTAATGATGGAGATAGTTACTCCATCTAATGACTACAGTAAAAGTTCGGTAGCTTAAGGCTAATCTAAAACACAGGAGCTCCTAGGACTCCTCACCATTGCCCTAACGTCCCTCGACTGGGTAAGAGATTGCAGGTGAATGGATCCACTTGTTCCCACGGGAGTCATATCTTGGCTTGGTTGCAGTGCCTGGCCGGAAGAGCATGGCGTGTTCTTTTGTTGTCTGGCAGAGACCACCTCCCCCACCGCTATTGCCGTAGTAGCCAAACCCCGACCTCCAACAGACTGCATTTTCAGCAAAAGGCTATCAAACCTAGCCAGCATTGCAGTCTCGTAGACCTCAAATAAAGCTTGTAGTGCGCTCTTAGAAACCGACATCCTGGATAATGTATAATTCTCACCAGTGCAGAAGGTGACGCTTCTTAAGGCTGTGCTAGGGCTAGCTTCTCCCCAGTAGAAAATTAAGTATCCATTTCTAGTAGCTAATGGCCTCTATAGCCCTTATGTCATCAGGCTGGTATCGTTAACCCTCCAGTAGTGGGAGTCTGATTGCGGCAAGAGTTTCACCGGCTCTGGCGATCACGTCCTGAAGGCCTAATACTGCGGTGTTACCAGGGTCCCCGAATTTTCATTGTTCTCACCCACTGCGGGCACATCAGCGGCAACCAGGCTGGTCTTTTAGCTTCAAGGGTGATTTAGGGCAATTTTATATGAAATATCATTAGTTTTTAGCTTGTTTATGGTTAATTATGGCAGGAGCTGTAGTCCCACACGTCTACTCTGATAGCTAGTTGGCTCCGCCCCCCTCTGTGATTTTGTAATACTATTCCCATAAAGTTGCGCAATGTAGCAGCTTCTTGGTAAAAAGTATCTCCCTATGGCATGTTTCAGTGTCGGCAGTAAAATTTAGTTCTCTCTCCCAAGCAAGGTGTTGTGAGATCTTATGGTGTGAATGAGATTCAAGGAGGAGACTGTAATGGAACGAAAGAGTTCCCTTTGGTGGATGAGTTAGCGTCCATCTGTGCTCCCAAATTGTGGGCTTCCTAAGATCCCTTCTGGGAAAACCCCACGCTTTAAGAAAAGAACATAGACGAAAAGCTTCGAACTGAAGTGTGGCTGGTATCTGCATATCAACGCAAATGCTGCAATGTGACAGCGTGTTTGTATGACCATAGAGATCCGAGATAGAGGCAGCAGCGAGGCCTTGCCAGGTCAGTATGTGAGAGTCGGGGAGACAAAAAAAGGGAACCTGTAATTGTCTGCCGCGGAGAGGGATGCGGAGCAATAGTAGGGAGGTGTTGAATTTGATTCCAAAACTGTAAAGTATCCAGAATTATGATGTGAGTGGTTTTGAGGTATCCTTGACCGTGTGGGGGGATCCAAGGGAGATCATAGAGTAATAGCCCTCGAGGGAGAAATGATTGCTCCACCTCCCTCAAAGAGGAGACTCCCGCAGTGTCACTCCAACTCATTAAATGCTATAACCGCGCCGATTGATAGTAGTATATAATGTGTGGTAGGCTAAGCCCTCCACTAGTGATGTCTCTCTGTAAAGTTCGTGTGGAGTTCCTGGGCTTTTTACCCTTCCATATATAGTTGGTAATTAGGCTTTGTAACCTGTTAAGTATAGGTCTAGGAACATTAATCGGTAAGGAGCGAAAGAGATAGAGGATCTTAGGGATGAAGGACATCTTAATAGCAGCGTTCCTGCCTGTCCATGAAATCTCTCGGAATTCCCAGAATTCCAAAAGTCTCTGCCATTCAGGAAACCTGTCCGAGAAATATTTAGCAACAACAGTGGGTATGGACATGCTGAGATGAGTACCTAGGAGTTTTATAGAGTGTGTGGACCACTGGAATTTGAATTGTTTCTGAAGGGCGGCCAGTTCTAGTGGCGAGATATTCATATCAAGTGCTTCCGTCTTATTGACGTTTAACTTATAGTAGCTAAGGTTACCAAAGTGGGAGAGGAGTTTAAAGACAGCCCGGACAGAGTTGGATGGATCAGTTAAGAGGAGCATAATGTCGTCTGCATAGAGGGCTATCTTATGTTGGGACTTCCCAAAGGTGACTCCTGAAATGGCTGGGACTAATCTAACCGCCTGCGCTAGGGGTTCTATCGAAAGAGTGAATCGAAGTGGTGAGAGGGGGCACCCTTGTCTGGTCCCATTAGAGATCTCAAGAGAAACGGACTGAAAACCCACCCCCCTGACTCTAGCTGAGGGGCTGGAGTATAAAGCCTGTATAGCCATTATAAATTCATTTGGGAGCCCAAACTTTCGAAGTGTCTCCCATAAATATTCCCAACTCACCCTGTCAAAGGCTTTCTCGGAGTCAAGTGACAGGGCAAGCAGGGGTAACTCTATCCTAGCTGCCTCAATCAAGATGTCCAGGACCCGTCTCGCAGTGTCAGGTCCCTCTCTCTGTAGAATAAATCCCACTTGGTCTGTATGAACTAGGCTTGGAATTACCCTAGATAGTCGCGTAGCAATATTTTTTGCGTATAACTTGGTATCCAAATTGAGAAGGGAAATGGGGCGATAACTACCACAATCTAAGGGGTCTTTGCCGGGCTTAAGAATGGTGGTGATTGTGGCTTCTAGATATTCTGCGCGAAAGCGTCCATTACGATTTACTTGGTTAAACGTCCTACATAATACGGGGGCAAGAATAGGACCAAAGGTTTTATAAAATTGCCCTGTAAAGCCATCGGGTCTGGGGATTTGGTTACTTTAAGATCTTTTATGCTTAAATGTACTTCATCAAGTGTAATCGGGGTGGAGAGGTCTGGTCGTACCTCCTGGGGTAAAGAGGGGAGGTTCAGAGTCTTTAAGAATGAGGAGACCTCTACTTGTGGGAGTAGTTTGTTAGGCTCGCTGATCTCTAAGCTATATAATTTGGAGTAAAACCTCTGGAAGGTCTCTCCAATCTCTCTTGGGGAGGTCACTGTATAGTTTTGTGTGTTTATGCGGGTTATTTTAGCCTGCGCTGTCCGACATTTTATCTTCATTGCTAAGAGCGAAGAGGCCTTATTACTCTTATGATAGTATATCTGTTTAAGTTTTTCGAGGTTAGTTTGAGTTTTCTGATACTCAAGCATTCTGATTTGCTGTATCACCTCTGTGAGTTGAGCGTTAAGTACCACAGAGTAAGAAATAGAGAGTTGGTTTCTAAGGGATCTAAGTTGGCAATTAAGTGACGCTAGTGATGCTCCTCGCATTTTCTGCAGTTGTAATGCTTTAGCGATGTAATGCCCCTAAGAAAAGACATTCCTGCTTTTTAAATAAAGATTGCAAGAGAACTAAGAAAAATTGATAATAGAAATCAGAAAGTTGCTTCAAATTGCATGCTCTATCTGAATCATGAAAGAAAAAAATTGGGTTTAGTGTCCCTTTAATTTAAAAGCATAGGATCACAGCTCCTTTGTGTAAAGTGTATAGCAATAATACATGCTTTATTTTGCTTATTGTGTTTCATCGGTATATGCCGTCTTTTTCAAGAGTTTAAAATTCACAAAAAAAGCTCTTTTGAAGCGAGGTCCAGTGGACATAATTCACGGTATCGAATCATGTCCACCTGACCCATGATAAATAGAGCCATTTTATACAATAAAAAAAAACACAATTTATGCTTACTTGATAAATTAATTTCCTTCATAGTGGTGAGAGTCCACAATCGATTACTCCTGGGAATTACTCTTACCTGCCACTAGGATTAGACAAGGATTCCCAAACATCAAAAGCTCTATAAAACCCTACCACCTCACAGGTTCCTCAGTCTAACGTATATCCAAGCAAATGTAGTAGGAAAATAAATAAGAGCGAAAAAAAAATAGGAGCATGGAAAAAAGATGTGTGCAAGAATAAACCAACACCAGAAAAACACAGGGTCTCATGGACATTTACCACCATGAAAGAAATTAATTTATCAGGTAAGCATAAATTATTTTTTCTTTCATACAGGTGGTGAGAGTCCACAATCCATTACTCCTGGATACTAATACCCAAGCAGTGGTGTCCACGAGTTATTAAACATAAAAGGTGGGGGGGGCAGAGCCAACTGCCTAAACAACAAGACGCACCATCTCAAGGCTCCTGAAAGTTAGTTATCAAAATACTTATTTAGGGTACTATAGGTGCAGATATACATCACTATTTGGCTCTTATTATCCATCAGGACTTGGATCTATATATTAGGACCACGAAAAAGCATAATTGATACAGAAACGCTACTGAGGCCTACTGGCTGGCCGAGACCGCGGCCGGGGGTATAACATCATAACGGTATTTGCCCACGCATCAAATCGGCTAGCTGAGAAATAACTCTTAAACTTTTCCTTCCTCTGCAACGTTACAATGGAGAGACAAGTACTCGCTGCGCTGCAAAAGTTGCTATGCTCCATGGACTTACACCAACAGGCCTGTGTCACTGAACTCAGGGCTACTATGGTTACACAACAGACTGCAGAGCCGTTGATTGAGGCTGAGAGAGAACCTGACTGGTTTTAAACAGACCCGCCACAAAAACATAAAGATAGTCCAGGAGACCCGGTTGAGAAACTTACGACGAACAACGATAACCTCAGTCTTGTGACAACAGAACAGAAGGACATAGATGAGCAGTGTGGGGCCTCGCGGCCCTTCCCCACCCGTATTGAGCCGGAGCAGCAGAGCGCTACGGGGATAGCCGTCTCACCCAAAGAATCATCTGTAGAGATAGAGGCTAAGGGGCGTGCAAAGCCTGAACCGAGAGCTAAGCGGAGCTCAACATTCTTAAAGCATGCAACGCTACAGAAAGCAAGGAAAAAGATCTATAGCCATGAGGATCTTGGAGCACGTATCACCACTAACACATACCTGCAGTTTACCAGGATCAAAGTAACTTTACTTGCACACGAAACGGTCCCCGGTCGTGGCTACTCACCCCACATACTGACCTGCGCTGAGATTCCATCAAGGTCCCCCTGCAGATTTGGAGTGGGCTAGCGAGAATCTTAAACAGCTCTTTACTATATCAGCGCTGACCCAGACCCAAATTCCATACAAGCACAAGCCATAAACTTTATATATGTGGGACATTCTCAGCTTACATAAGCAGTAGCAACGTTTAGTGCTGCTATTTAATAACCTTTATTCATACTCTGGGACGCTGCCCGGTAATGTTACCCTATCTCTGGCTTTCCTGAAGTGAGAGCCCTTTATGTTATGTTTGGTCTAATCCTGTTATGTTCCTGTTCCTTTAAATCAGGATGTTCAGGTATTCACATCCCTATATAAGGCCCCTCCTCCAGTCTACCTATGCTTGGTAATTTGTACTCACTTAGCTATATGCTGAGCAACAACGAAGACACCTTGCTGATATTCCTAACCAAGGAATTTACTCCTAACAACTACAACTGCTGTGTGCTTTCCAACTTTGGATCGTCATATTCCAGGTTTCTCTGTTTTTGTCCGGAATCTCTAAGTATCTCTCACTTGTTAATTCAGTTTCTCCCGGCTTCTACATTGAAGCCGTGAATCGGCGTCTGACGTCATCGCAAGTCTCCGGATCTCTCTCTCACTCAGGCTGCAAACAAACTATTCCTGTGCTTAACAGCAACTCACCTTTGAAGCTGCGGTAACCGTTACTATTCCTTACTCTCTGAAGTTGGTAACGTATTATACCTTAATTTACTTACAACTTAGAAGGACTTTCCTGCTTGTTTAAAGTGTGACGCTTATGCAAATACAGCTACCGGTTACTATCTGATCGCTTGTAACATCTAACGATTCAGCTTGATGAACTGTGCTTAACTATTCTATGTGCATTATCAAATAATCTTACTGTTGTCTGTGAAAAGACTGTCTGCTGTTTATATGAATACTAACAACGTTATAGACTATCTAAGGACTGCCTGTTGCCTAAAAACATCATTAATTGTTATAGAGCTCTCCTGCTTATTATATATTGAAACACCTCCTGGTTGCAACCTGTGTTTCTTGAAGCTGACATTTACCTACTCATTCTTAATCTTGTCTTTATCTAATTCTCACATTTCATCTGCTATCTCTGTAAATATCTGCATATTGCAACCTGGTATTGCAATCGGGATATTATACCTTTAAATCTTATTTCTTTCACTCTGTATCCATGCAGCAGTGACCCTCAGATCTATGAGCAAAAACTAGGTTCTTGATTACATCTAATGAACCTAAAGGTTTGGTGTGAGACTGAGTGGTCCTGTAGTTAGGATATCAAATACTTACACCTAACATAACAAATCCATACACGGAGTTATACTTTATAACTGTATTACTGTTTAAGTTCATAAGTATGTTCATAGCTATTTTGCATTAATTATTGTTTCCCCCTCAAGCAGTCCTGTACTCTACAACCCATATTACCCACTGGGAGTCTCACTTTATAAATTAAGTATATAAATATATTGAATTACTTGTTGTTCTCCTCTTAAGTATGGCCATCCTCTAAGATCCATATTACTAACTGAGAGTTTCATTTTTGTGCAAATAGGGTTGTGTGATTGCAGCATAGTGTCTTGTTCACACAGGCTATACCAGTCTGCATCTGAGTACAAAGTGCCTTCAAATGATTAGTAACATCTCATAAGAGTTCATAGTTCAGCCCTAAGAATACTTGTACTTAATATACTTGCTCCCAGGGTTAGTTTTTCCTTCACCCTTACAACAAGTCTAAGGACATACATTGTAGAACCACTTAAAATATTGAGAATAGGAGATTGTTTTTAAACAGATCCACCACAGGTCTCCATATTATTAGTTAATGGTGCACGTTGACATTACTCCTTTTATATTACTCAGTTGTGGATACCTGGTGCCCCACAACATTTTTCCGTAGATCTAATTACTTCCAATAATGTCATCACAAGGCCCTACATGTCTAGAAGGAACATCTGCTAGGTCTAGATCTCTATGAGCACAGATCTCAGCTAATTTAAGGATCCCCACGCACATCACATATTATAGATTGGTATCGCTACAATTCTCAGGTTCACTAGCTTAAAATTGGCCCCTCTGGTCTCACTAAAGTTATTATGATATTCAGAGTTAAATTGGATTCCAGTATGTATTTACTTATATCGCCCTGTTGGCGACTATAACTCAAATATCTGTTATTCCCCCAGTGTAGCCTTATACTCGGGTTAGCTAGCTATTAATTCATATTTTATTATTATTTACTATTTATACCTCAATAGCTACTACACAGGTAACGCAGATATTCCCTGACCTAGACCCAGCATAGAACATTACTCATCGTAATCCCCCTATCTAACTGTGTTCCACCAACTCACTACCTCTCTTTCACTTTCTTAACCTTAGATAGAACGCATTTACAACAGGTGCCCAACCTCCTCCCCCCACTCTCTTTCTCTTTCCCTTTTCTCTTTATTTTCCAAAAGCAGCTCTGGCCTGCTGGCTTTCCCCATCTTTCTATTTCCTCACTAGGTCCAAAAGTGACCACTTCAAATGCCAGGTTCCTCTTTTAATGTCCATAAGCTTTGTTAGGTTCAAGAGTAACCCTCCTTATCAACTGAGGAACCCACCACAGAACATAATATAAAACTGAGGTTCAAGATGATTACCCATACAGATCCACTGTAATACTTTTGCTTTATCCTAAATGTATCTGTTTGTTATATAATATGTCATTTATATTTAATGGTATTTTATATATGTTGTACTATTCCCATAACCTCAATAAAAAAATATTTAATAAAAAAAAAACAAAAAAAACATAAAAGGTGGGATTTAAGAAACATTTTTTCACTGAAAAACTAAATCCACAACCCCAAAAGAACCCGGAAATGGCATAACTTTGTTTTTTAAATGCAATTAAAATTAAACAACAGACAAAAAATAAATCATCCTGAGATAACTGTCTCATGAAATTTCTTACAAAAGACTGCCTCAGATGAAGCAAAAACATCAAAATGGTAGACTTTAGTAAGAGTATGTAAAGAAGACCAAGTAGCTACCTTGCAAATCTGGTCAACAGAAACTTCATTCTTGAAAGCCCAATAAGTGGCAACTAATCTAGTAGAATGAGCAGTAATCCATTTAGGTGGAGGATGACCTGACTCCAAGTAAGTCTTCTGAATCATAAGTTTGAACCAAGAAGCCAAAGGAACGGCAGAACAGTAAAAAAAGTTTGTCTGAAATCCTTAGTAGAGTCAATATAATTATTCAATGCTTAAACAACATCCAAATTATGCGAAGATCTCTCTGAATAAATTTTGAGATTAGGACACAAAGAAGTGACAAAAATTACCCAACTGATATTGTCAGAAGACACAACCTTAATCAAGAAATCAAATTTGGTCCTGAGGACTTCCTTATCCTGATGAAAAATAAGATAAGGAGGGTCACATGGAAGAGCAGATACCTCAGAAACACTTCTAGCAGAAGAAATAGCCAAAAGGAACAAAACATTCCAAGAAAGATGCTTAATATCCACTTTATTCATAGGCTCAAACGGAGGTGTCTGCAAAAAAAAAAAAAACAAGTTAAGACTCCAAGGAGGAGACATTGGTTCAACTAGAGGCTTAATTCTAGCCAAAGCTTAAACAAAATCCTGAATGTCTGTACGATTAGAAATCTTCATGTGGAGAGGGACTTCTGGTGGGTGGAGCTTCTGGATGGTGGCATGGAGTGAGAGCTCCACAAATGAACTTCTGTTTCAGGAGCCAAAAAGGGCTCCCAAGGTATCCCATGCTTAAAAACCTTGTTGGATCACGGACTCTAGGGACCCCAACTGTCTCCTGCAGCATGTAGGGCTTGTTACATCGCCCTTACCCCCCGCAAAGCAACGGACATCGTAAGGCGCAAAGACCCACCAGGTGCCATCTTGGAAAAACTTCCAGCGATCACACACAGAACGGTCCATATAACAAGGGACCAAACCACTGCCAAGGAAAGTCCTCAAAGACATCGGACAACTGGAACAACTAAGACCCCCTGAGACAGCCTCAAAGGAGCCACTGTGAGTACGTGATAGATGACTGAGGGCAGAGAACAGACCCTATGGTAATATCACAGACCAGGGCTCAGGCAGCCACACGCACATAACGGTTGCGGTATCAATATCAGTCACAGTGGTGCCAAAAAGAATACATTAAAGGCTAAATATAACCACACTCAGCTCCACATTAAAATACTGCATAACAGCATATACCTGCAATTCAAATCTGACCCAACAAAGGTATCACTATCAACTCTGTTTGTGTCACACTGGGCTGAAAGGACACATCTTTAAACACAACAGCAACAGTTATTTCGCTCTCTTTGGACGGCATAAATGCCAAAACTTCCTGGGCAACACAGATCCTAAAACTTTTTGTGCAAAGTACATACTCCTACTGGGATTTACTAATGAATACCTTGCTGCATGCATTTATAAGACAAAAGAGAAGTAACAGCTCTCCCCCTATACGGATCTTCTCGCTAATAGCTTTGGATTCTATCTTAGCACATTGCAATGATGAGCATAGTGCTGTTTTCCTCTCAGAGAATCTTCAGCTGCATTGTACCCACTGATAAAGCATCCTGTTATTGGATTGTTGCTTTATATTATGTATTTGACTAAAGACTGTGTCATGCTCTGTTCATTAACCTGTTGAAGTATAGCAAATAATAGTAAAAATCCTGGTGCTGGGGAATAATGATCTGTTTGTTCTTTTTTGTTTGGAATTAATTACTTTAACAATTACTGTGCACTGTATATATATATATATATATATATTACAAAAATCATCAGATATTTATAGAAATATATATATTTAAAAATATATTGAACATTTTCTTCTATGTGTCGCATTCTCCATTGAAGACTAGAGTATGGAGAGAAGTTAATGCGGTTGCCATATCCCAAATCCAGAATTTAGCCCTCTTGGTCTTCCATGCAAATTTAAAAATTTGACTACTTTATGTCCAAATATTACTTAATTAGCTAAATGCCTTCTAAGCCTCAATTTTAGGTCTTCTGGTGATCATACCAAATAGTAAGACTTTTCTGAAGGCAAATATAACTATTTATTATGGTTGCTACCAACCTTACTCATTAGATATGTACCTCTGTAATTTCAACAAAGGAATAGGTTTGTTGAGCACCAGTTAGCATAATGAAGATGCTTATCCATCTTTATGACCTAGAATACATCAAAAGTCAGTATAGCATGACTTTGTTTTATGCACTGGTGAATGAACTAGCAACATTTGGAATAACTTTATTTGAACAATCTTGCCCTTTAAAGCATTCAGATTAATTGTTGATTGCATGAACATCTTTACCAGAAGATGTAATTCCAGATCTTTAATATCACTTTAAATACATTTATCTTCAGTCCACACCATAGAAGCTGTTGATGAGGATAAGCTGAGCTGGCAGACTGCCTCAAGAATCGACTGTCTTCTAAAAAGCGACCATTGATTAATAGTATACCTTAAAACCAGCCCTATTACTGTAATACTGGTTTCCATTACTCAGTTAAATTCAGAAAAACCCTTTAAAAGTTAATAATGCAAATGTTCCCATGTCTCCAATCATTTTGTGGTTGACAGTGCTCAGAGCAGACTACAGTAAGACTCACACATAATCTTTCTTTTCTTTTCCACATTCTTCTGTGTGTCCTGAGTAACCAGCGGCATATACAACCCCGATTCTGAAAAAGTTGGGACAGTATGAAAAATACAAACAAAAAGAGTAATTTGAAATTTCAATTCCCCATGTACTATATTGAAAACATTATTAACACATTATTTGATGTTTTACTTGGTGAATTTAATATATTTTTGAAAATATACACTAATTTCAAATCTGATAACTGCAACACACTCAAAAAAAAGTTGGGACAGGGGCAATTTAGGACTAATAGTGATGTGACAAGTTAAAATAAGAAGGTGATGTGAAACAGGTGAGGCAATCGTCTAATCAGCTTCACACCATGAGTATGTGGATATTTTGAGTAGACTCTTCTATATATATATATATATATATATATATATATATATATATATATATATATATATATATATATATATATATATATATATCTCTGCTTGTACTTTGATATTGTTTTTGTTAATATAATAACTATGTTAAAAGTAGTGTCTTTGTTTGCAAGTCAAGTGCTGTATGCATTACTCCACCTTTCCAGCATCTCCTTTTGCATAACAATTTCAATCAGAAATTTAATATGTAGGTAGTTTACCTTACACACAAACTGAACTTCGTACACCAAAAGTACACATAAAAGTGTTTTAAACAGCTGAGGGACCTGTGAATATTATGGGCCCGCAGGGAAACAGAAGACTCACTCATACACGAAAGCAAGACTCTATGTGTTAGACTGTCTATAAGACCTATGTTGTGCCTCACTAGCTTGAGGTTTGATCCTGTATGTTTACTGTGTAACTGTTCATTGTTTTTTGGGGTTTTAAATAAATACTAAACCATAGAGCCCTCTCTGGTTTGTTTATGAGGTCAGATCAGTTTAACAGTTCAGACAGTGTGAAGCAATATGGTCATAGTAAAAAGTCAACAAAATATAGTTTATATCTCACTTTTAAACTTACACAAAATAAAATGTGATCATCCAAATGTGCAGTTGAGTGCAATGATGTGTTTGAATATTTTAAAATATGTTAATTATAAAACCACAATTATATGAAATTCTTAATTAAGTATAATTTATTTGTATAAGGTAGAAAAAAACTACATGTAGCACATTAGGCAACTGTAATTAATTCTAAACTCAATTAACCTCCATTATTTAATGAAAAAAACATTTTTTATTTATTTAGATTGAGGTTTATTAATAAAAGCTTTAGGGAGAGGAAAGTGTACTGCTTGAAGAATATAGATGTTATTGTATCAGTATTGGCATTTATTGTGTCAAATTAGTAAATTATCCTGTATCCTAACCAGGAGGGGTTCATAGTTATATTTAATCAGTATTTCAAATGACAATGCCAGTTGTATTCCAAGACATTGTAGTGTTTGCTGTAAAATTAATCATTGTATAGCAAAAAATCTTCTTGGGCCAAAGGAACGGTGGGCAATTTCAATTTTGAAAGATTATTAGGGAAGCTGGAAATATGACCATATTCCTCAATTTCCGCCAGTACCACAGAGAGGGATCATTAAAACATAATCAGAAAACAATGCTAGCTTGTACTGTTCACTGTATGCATACTGCGCATGCTATTGTATGCATACTATTTCCATAACCAATATGAAAAGGGGATAAAGGGCAGCATACAATTAACCTTAATTCTTGCAGTAGGATTGGAATAATATAATGCTACAATTTTATCAACAAATAATGTTGGCAAGTTAAAATATACCAGTGTCAACTGCAAGATGACCCAATCAACATACATGGCTAAAAATTTTTTGTACATCTGTAGATAATAGGGCCAAAGCAATAATATGTAATTCAGAATAGTCAGTGAGCCTTGAGAGGCCTCCAAGCCATAGTGTCTTGCATTCACTGTAAAATTTGGTGGAGAATCAGTAATGATCTGGGGGTTCCTCTGCAAGGCTGGAATCGAGCAGATTTATCTTTGTAAAGGATGCATGAATCAAGCCACGTACAAGGTTATCCTGGAAGAACATGTGCTTCAATCTGCTCTTCCATTTCTGAAAACAGTTTTTTCCAGCAGGACAATGTTCCATCCCACACAGCCAGGTCAATCAAGGTTTGGATGGAGGACCACCAGATCAAGACCCTGTCAAGTCCAGCCCAATTTCCAGACCTGAACCCCATTAAAAAAACCTCTGGAATGCGATAGAGAGGAAGATGGATGGTCACAAGAATCAAACAAAGCCAAGTTGCTTGAAGTTTTGCGCCAGGAGTTGCATAATTAACAATGCAATGTGAAAGACAGGTGGAGAGCATGCCAAGACGCATGAAAGTTGTAATTGAAAATCAGGGGAATTCCACCAAATATTGATTTCTGTACTCTACCTAAGTTAAAATATTAGTACTTTCTTGTTTAAAAATTAAAAACGCTGCATCTTTTTTGTTAGTTTGACCAGTTGTCATTTTCTGCAAATAAATGCTCTAAATGACACTCACCTAGATTATGAGTTTTGCGCTACAGAGGGTGCAAAATGAACGCAACAAAAGTTGCGTTATTTCACCCTCCATATCGCTGCCATTACGAGTTTCTGAAAAGCCTCCTTGTGTGTGCGATATGGTGGCTTTAAGCTCCGTACCGCACAAAATCCAAGTGGTGCTTTGACGTGCTCGGGTATCTTTAGAAAGTCCATTTAATGGCGAGAAAAATGGTGTATAATATGTGTGGGAAAATTACAGCTAAACACAAACACTGCAAAAATGTAAAAATAGAGAGTGTTAGAACAAAACCTAACACCTGAAGCACGGAATGAAAAGCTCTGTAATGCAACCCTATTGATGTCTATGGGGAAAAAAAAGTTAAGTTTAAACCTAACACCCTAACATAAACCCCAAGTCTAAACACCCCTAATCTGCTGCCCCCGACATTGTCAACACCTAAATAAAGTTATTAACCCCTAATCTGCCGACCCCGACATTGCTAACACCGAAATAAAGTTATTATTCCCTATTCCGCTGCTCCCCGACATCTCTGCCACTAATAAAAGTTATTAACCTCTAAACCTCTGGCCTCCCATATCACAGCCACTAATAAAAGCTATTAACCCCTATTCCGCCACTCCCCAGCGATGCCCCACTATAATAAATGTATTAACCCATAAACCGCCAGCCCCCCACATTGCAAAAAAACTAAACTATTAACCCCCTAACTTTATATTAAAATTACTATATCCCTATCTTAAAATAAATAAAAACTTACCTGTGAAATAAAAAAAAAACTAAGTTTAAACTAACAATTAACCTAACATAACTATTATACTAAAATTAAAATAAATACCAATTAAAAAAAAAATTACACATTAAAAAAACCTAACACTACTGAAAAAAATTTAAGTCTAAAATTACAAAAAATAAAAAATACTAAATTACGAAAAATAACAAACACTAAATTATGAAAAGTAACAAACGAAATAATCAAAAATAAAAACAATTACACCTAATCTAATAGCCCTATAAAAATAAAAAAGCCTCTCCCCAGGATAAAAAAAACCCTAGCCTACAATAAACTACCAATAGCCCTTAAAAGGGCCTTTTGTAGGGCATTGCCCTAAAGAAATCAGCTCAGTAAAACCCACCACCCAACCAACCCCCCAAAATAAAAACCTAACGCTAACAAAAATCTAAGCTACCCATTGCCCTGAAAAGGCATTTGTATGGGCAGTCATTCAGCTCTTTTACATTGACCTGAAAAGGGCATTCAGCTCTTTTACCTAAAGCCCAAAACCCTAATCTAAAAAAAAACCCACCCAAATTTTTTTAAAAAACCTTACAATCCTCGAAGATCCACTCACAGTTTCTGAAGTCCGGACATCCATCCTCATCCAGGCGGCGAGAAGTCTTCATCTAGGCAACATCTTCTATCTTCATCCCTGTGGCGCGGAGTGGATACATCCTTGAAGACATCCGACGCAGAGCGTCCTCATCATACGGTCACCGCCATAAACTGGATCTTCAATGCAAGGGAGCCTTTTCAAAATGGTGTCCCTTCAGAAACTGTGAGTGGATTTTTTCAGGGCAGGGGATTTTTTGCGTGGGTTTTTGTTTTAGATTATGGTTTTGGACTTTAGGTAAAAGAGCTGAATGCCCTTTTCAGGGCAATGTAAAAGAGCTGAATGCCCTTTTAAGGGCAATGCCCATACAAATGCGCTTTTCAGGGCAATGGGTAGCTTAGGTTTTTGTTAGAGCTAGGTTTTTTATTTTGGGGGTTTGGTTGGGTGGTGGGTTTTACTGTTGGGGGGTATTTGTATTTTTTTCCAGGTAAAACAGCTGATTTCTTTAGGGCAATGCCCTACAAAAGGCCCTTTTAAGGGCTATTGGTAGTTTATTGTAGGCTAGGGTTTTTTTTATTTGGGGGGTCTTTTTTATTTTTATAGGGCAATTAGATTAGGTGTAATTGTTTTTATTTTCAATAATTTCGTTTGTTATTTTTCGTAATTTAGTGTTTGTTATTTTTCATAATTTAGTATTTTTAATTTTTTGTAATTTTAGACTTACATTTTTTTAGTAGTGTTAGGTATTTTTAATGTGTAATTTAGTTTTTTAATTGGTAGTTATTTTAATTTTAGTATAATAGTTATGTTAGGTTAATTATTAGTTTAAATTTTTTAATTTAGGTTTTTTAATTTCACAGGTAAGTTTTTATTTATTTTGAGATAGGAATATTGCAATTTTATTTTAAAGTTAGGGGGTGATAGGTTTAGGAGTTAATAGTTTAATTTATTAGTGGCAATGTGGGGGGCTGGAGGTTTAGGGGTTAATTTATTAGTGGTGATGTGGGGGGCTGGCGGTTTAGGGGTTAAAAGGTTTAGTTAGTGGTGGCGGTGGTGGGGATCAGCGGAAAAAGGGGTTAATAACTTTATTATAGTGACGGGGATGTGGGCGGGCAGCAGATTGGGGTTAATAGGTTTAATATAATGTTTGCGATGCGGGAGGGTCTCGGTTTAGGGGTTATTAGGTAGTTTATGGGTGTAAGTGTACTTTGTAACATTTTAGTTATGAGTTTTGTGAAACATTTTTGTTACATAAAATCTATTACTACTGCTCTCAGATGGCGGAATGGATCGTGTTGGTATAGGCTGTAACGCAAGCTTTTTAGCCTCACCGCACAACTTGTAATAACGGCGCTATGGAAATCCCACACAAAAACGTCATTATTTTGAGTGCGGGATTGACGTTGCATTACAGGCTAAAATGCTTGCGGTACAGCTATACTGACATGACTCGTAATGACTGCATTACTGTTTTTTTGCTGAAATTGCCATTTTTTTCAGCATTAAAACTGTAACTCAAAACTCGTAATCTAGCCAAATATTTGGAACTTGGGAGAAATGTTGTCGTAGTTTCTAAAATAAAACAAAAATGTTCATTTGAATTAGACTTGTGCGGCGCTAAAAAATTTGTTTCATTTCGATTAGTTAACCCCTTAGTGACTAGACCATTTTTAAATTTTCTTACCGTTAAGGACCAGGGCTATTTTTACATTTTTGCAGTGTTTGTGTTTAGCTGTAATTTTCCCACACATATTATACACCGTTTTTCTCGCCATTAAATGGACTTTCTAAAGATACCATTATTTTCATCATATCATATAATTTACTATAATTTTTTTTATAAAATATGATGAAAAAAATGGAAAAAAACACTTTTTCTAACTTCGACCCCCAAAATCTTACACATCTACAATCACCAACAAAACTCCTATGCTAAATATTTTTTAAATTTTGTCCTGAGTTTAGAAATACCCAATATTTACATGTTCTTTGCGTTTTTTGCAAGTTATAGGGCAATAAGTACAAGTAGCACTTTGCTATTTCAAAACCATTTTTTTTTTAAATTAGCCATAGTTACATTGTAACACTGATATCTGTTAGGATTTTCTGAATAACCCTTCATATGTATATATTTTTTTAAAGTAGAGAACCCAAATTATTGATCTAAGCCTATTTTGGTATATTTCATGCCACCATTTCACCACCAATACAAATACGATCAAATAAAAAAAATCGTTAACTTTTTTACTAACTTTTTCACAAACTTTAGGTTTATCACTGAAATTATTTACAAACAGCTTGTGCAATTATGGCACACATGGTTGTAAATGCTTCTCTGGGATCCCCTTTGTTCAGAAATAGCTGACATATATGGCTTTGGTATTGCTTTTTGGTAATTAGAAGGCCGCTAAATGCCGCTGCGCACCACACGTGTATTATGCCCAGCAGTAAAGGGGTTATTTAGGGAGCTTGTAGGGTTAAATTTATCTTTAGTGTAGTGTAGTAGACAACCCAAAGTATTGATCTAGGCCCATTTTGGTATATTTCTTGCCACCATTTCACCGCCAAATGCGATGCAAAAAAATCGTTAACTTTTTCACAAACTTTAGGTTTCTCATTGAAATTATTTACAAACAGTTGTGTAATTATGGCACAAATGGTTGTAAATGCTTCTCTGGTATCCCCTTTGTTCAGAAATAGCAGACATATATTGCTTTGGTGTTGCTTTTTGGTTCTTAGAAGGCCGCTAAATGACGCTGCGCACCACACTTGTATTATGCCCAGCTGTTAAGGGGTTAATTAGGTAGCATGTAGGGTTAATTTTAGCTTTAGTATAGAGATCAGCATCCCATCTGACACATCCAACACCCTGATCTCTCCCTGACCCCCCTCAAACAGCTCTCTTCACTCCCCCACCTCACAATTGTCACCGCCATCTTAAGTACTGGCAGAAAGTCTGCTAGTATTAAAATAAAAATATATTTTTTTTATATATATTAAGTCTGAAGTGTTGGATCCCCCTTAGCCCCCAAACTCCCTGATCCTCCCCATACAGCTCTCTAACCCTCTCTACCTATTTGCCGCTATCTTGGGTTCTGGCAGCTGTCTGCCAGTACCCAGTTTGCCCCCCAAAAAATGCTTTTTATTTTTTTTATTTCTAAATAAAAGTTTTCTGTAGTGTAGCTGCTCCCCCTCAATACCCAATCTGCCTCCCCCTCCCAGATCCCTTGCCCAACATTAAATTCCCCCCTCCCTCTGCATCATTCACAAATTATTGCAATGTATTACGCACCTGCTACCGCGACTGTGCAAGCTATTGCTGAGAAGGAAAAGGAAGTAACCATTGATGGGCCATCCACCCAACCTCCCAGCAGCAGCTCCCACCCACCAACGATTGGCACCATCGACGGATCTGTTCGTTTTTTCAGATCCATTCTTTATTCATGTACATTTTTCTATTCTGAAGTTTAGAATAGAATAATGCTTATGAATAAAGAATAAATCCGAAAAAATGAAAGGAACCGAAAAAACGATTTAATATAACTTAACTAATATGCCGCCGATTGCCGAAACAAAATTATCTAAAAACGCTGCCGCTGCCACCCACATCGCCAACACGAAACAATGCTTTTTTTTTTTTTCAATTCTCTTTATTTATATGTAAAGAACAGTAAATACATGAAAATCAAATTACATATCTTGCGCCACGCAGGGCCCAGCATACTGTATGGTACAAAAAAACAAGAAAACACAAAAAGGGAAAATGAAACCAACACTGTAAGGATTTTATCTAAAAATCCACAAATTAAGGTATATCAATGTACAACATATAAAACCAAATATATACCTATTGGGTCCTTTCTTTTCCTTATCTGCTCTTTACATACTTTTTCCCCTTTCTTCCCATATTTTCAATGAACAAACTTAATCGTCATAATACAAGGTAATCTTCAAAATTTGAAAGTCGCACAAACACACACACATACACACAAAGAAAAAAAAAAAAAAAAAAAAACAAACTTGGTCCTACCCCCCCTCCCCTCCGCCTCTACCCCACACTCCTCTCAAGGCCGCGTAATCCAAGTATGTGGAAAGACATTTAATAACGTCAGTTCCGCGAAGCTCACTGAAGCTAAGAATGGGGAAAGGATCACTCTCTGAGAAGCAACTGGAAAAGACAAAATAACAGGAGACCATTTCCATAGAAACTTCTTAATTCTCTTCTCAGATACATCATACAAATTATGTGATTCAAAGAGAATTTGATTTTGAAGAGTTTTAAAAATCATAGAAAGTCCAGGTACATGCCTGGCTTTCCAGTTTTTAACTATACAGGATCTTACTGCCAGAATAATTGTATTAAGGCTATTTACAGTATTACTATTAAAAACATCTTTTAGCTGAAATAAAAAACTAATGTCTTCGGCGGAAAGGGCAATTGTAACTTTATATGATTTATTGAACCAATAAATAATTTTCAACCATAGTTGTCTAACTTTGGGGCATGACCAGAACATATGAAGTATATCCGCTCTGGTATGTGCACAATATGGACATATATTAACCACAGAGGGATAAATCTTCATTAGTTTCCATGGAGAAAAATAAAAGTTGTTAATCAATTTCATATGAGATTCATTTCAAGCCACCGGCACTTTACATTTACGTATTAACTCAAAGCTCTGCTTAATTGTATCATAATCTACCGAGGGAATTAATGGTGCCCAAAATTTGCAAATATTATCCTTAACTATTAGACTCTGCTTATTCAGCATGATGTCATACATCAGAGAGATTGAAGAATCACCTGCATTAAATTTTTGTATACATAGCTTAATATCTGACCAGGCCACCAAAGATGAAGCATACCAATTCTGCTCTGATAAAAAATGGCGGATTTGAAAGTAAGCGAATAGATTTGTTCTGGGTATTCCAAATTTGCTAAAGACCTCCTCTGCAGCTAATATTTGATGATTTTCATCTAATAATTGTCTTACGTAACAAAGTCATTTATCAGCCCAATCTTTGAATGCTCTTTGATATAAGCCCGGCAAAAAACTTGGATTGTTTAATATGGGTAGAAACTCTGACACAGAGTAATCTAGATCTAAAATTCTACAAAATTTTTGCCAGGCCTGAACTATGTTCTTAAAGGACATGAGACAGCTTACATTCTGCGGCAGTTTCTGCACTTGCATATGTAAAAGGGCTTTTACAGAGAACGGGGCGATTAGGAAAGATTCCAAGTCTATAGATGATACTAGGCTAGATCCCGAGAGCCAATCTATTGCTATCTTAGCCATAGCCGCCAGATTATATAATCTAAGATTGGGGAGAGCAAGTCCTGTTGCCCCAGTATTTTGCATTAGTTTCATAAGAGCAATTCGAGGCTTCTTATTATTCCATATAAATTTAGAAAAAAGTGCATTAATTGATTTCAGGTCTTTATATGGTATAAATAACGGCAAATTCTGTAACGGGTAGAACAGACGCGGAAAGATAATAGATTTGACAAGATTAACACAAGCTGTCAATGGCAATGGAAATGCTGTCCACAGCCGAAGGTCTATTTCAATTTTTTCAAGTAAGGGCCCAAAATTATCTTTGTACCAGAAAGTAGGATTTTTATGCAAAACTAGACCAAGATATTTAATAGCATCCACTCGTTTAAATAGATCCGTATGAGTTATAATTTTTACATTATTAAAAAACATCAACTCACTCTTTTCAAAATTTATCTTGTATCCAGAAAAAGAGCTAAACATTGTCAAGATTTGCAGTACAGCTGGTATAGTCTGATGCGTATAGACCAGGAACAATGCTATTAACCCCTAAACCGCCGTCCCCCACATTACCAACACTACCTAAACCTATTAACCCCTAAACCGCACACCCACACATCACAGACAATAACTAAATCACTATATAAATCTATATAAAGCTATTAACCCCTAAACCGCTGTTCCCCGACATCGCCAAACTAACTAAACCTATTAACCTCTAAACGGCCATCCCCCCACATCGTCAACACTACCTAAACCTATTGACCCAAAAACTGCACCCCCCACATCGCCAACACTAACTAAATCACTAAATAAAGCTAATAATCCCTAAACCACCGTCCCTCCCACATCGCCAACACTACCTAAACCTATTGACCCCTAAACCGCACCCCCCACATCGCTGACACTAACTAAATCACTAAATAAAGCTATTAACCCCTAAACCACAGTTCTCTGACATCACCAACACTAACTAAACCTATTAACCCCTAAACCGTAGTTCCCCGACATTGCCGACACTGACTAAACCTATTAACCCCTAAACCGCAGTTCCCCGACATCACCGACACTAACTAAACCTATTGACCCCTAAACCGAAGTTCCCAGACACTACTTAAACCTATTAACCCCTAAATCTATCTTAGCAGTACATTAGTGATTTCTATTACTTAGTCTATATAAGACGCCCCCCAAACCACCTTGGCCGCTGGAAGCGCAAGAAAAGGTTACACCCATATACACCATGCACAACAAATTTATGTTGACTATAGCAAAGAGGTCCTCCCCTAAAACCCAGAGAGAGCCACTCAGATTCTGGTCTTTGTTTATTGTGTGAGTATAATATTTCTGTTCCTAGGTGGTCTCCGAGTTGAGATGGTTTAATGGGAACTCCCAGCGTGGCTTTGGCGATGTTAGCAATGGCAACTGGGTCTTTCGGTTTGATTGTTTGGCGTTTCAGATCAGGCGCCATTTTGTGTTGAAGGCAGGTCAGTTCTTTGGGCTGTCCAACCTCCCTGGGCTGAACCCCCATGCTGTAACCTGTTTGATTGCCGACATCTTATATGTTATAGGTGGTATCTTGCTCATAAGAAATTGGAGATCTTGTTCCAATGGAGCCTTATCTATTAGAGGCTTAAAGATCTCCTCCAGTCTAAGAAGTATGGGATCATATGTGATGGAAGTGCTTTCATCCCTCATGTCAGCTGAAAGGGTTATCATCATGTCTTATTCTGTAGTTTCTCCACTTAGCAAGATTGACTGGTTAGCGAAGGTGTCAGTTATTATCAGTTTTTGAAAGTATCAATGTGGGCTTGCTGTGTGATCAGCCCTGGTAGAACACCCTGGAAAACCGGGGGGGGGGGGCGCTGCCTGTAAGATCTCCGCAGTAAATGTTAATGTTAGCAGTAAATGCTGTGGTTTTAGGCTAATAATCAGCGTATTATAAGCCACTCTCCCGGAGCTCTTGAAAGATGCAACTACACAGAGCCACTGCTAGGACACACCCCCGGATAATTACATTTTTATTTATTATTTTTGTAATTGTAGTTATAATTTTTTTGTAATCTTACGTTTTTAATAAATTATGTTAAAGTTAGGGTATGCTAGGTTTAAGGGTTAATATAGTTTAATTTAGATTGTTGTGATGTGGGGCCGGCGGTTTAGGGGTTAATAGGTTTAGTTAGTGTCGGCGATGTTTGGGAACTGTGGTTTAGGGGTTAATAGGTTTAGTTATTTTTGGCGATGTTTGGGAATGGCGGTTTAGGGGTCAATAGGTTTAGTTAGTCTCGGGGATGTTTGGGAACAGCTGTTTAGGGGTTAATAGGTTTAGTTAGTGTCAGCGATGTTTGGAAACTGGGGTTTAGGGGTTAAAAGGTTTAGTTTGCGTCGGGGATGTTTGGGAACTGCGGTTTAGGGGTTAAAAGGTTTAGTTAGTGTCAGCGATGTCAGGGAATGGCGGTTTAGGGGTTGATAGCTTTATTTAGTGATTTAGTTAGTGTCAGCGATGTCATGGAACTGCTGTTTAGGGGTTAATAGGTTTATTTTGTGTTGGCAATGTTTGGGAATGGCGGTTTAGGGGATAATAGGTTTAGTTCGTGTCACCGATGTTTGGGAACAGCTGTTTAGGGGTTAATAGGTTTAGTTTGTGTCGGCGATGTTTGGGAACTGCGGTTTAGGGGTTAATAGATTTAATTAGTGTCAGCGATGTCAGGGAATGGCGGTTTAGGGGTTGATAGCTTTATTTAGTGATTTAGTTAGTGTCGGCGATGTCATGGAACTGCTGTTTAGGGTTTAATAGGTTTATTTTGTGTTGGCGATGTTTGGGAACGGCGGTTTAAGGGTTAATAGGTTTAGTTTGTGTCGCAGATATTTGGGAATGGCGGTTTAGGGGTTAATAGCTTTATTTAATTATTTAGTTAGTGTCGTGATGTTGGGGAACTGTGGTTTAGATTAGAACAATGAAAAATTCCAAATATGAATAATGGATCTGAAAATTCGGAAACTGATTTATTAATTTTCTGAATTTTTTGGGATTTTCCGATTCAGAAATTCAAATATATAGTTACAGATATCTATTTTAAATTAACATTATCACATATATATATATATATAAATATATATTTATAATAAAAATTTTAAAAAAATTGTTTGTGAATGTAGGAATGTAAAATATGCGTATTGTTTCATGCACTCACCACATAGTGTAACTTTTTTTCACTTGCCCAGGTGCTCCGTTAAATGCATATAGAAAGCTCTAAAGAATTTGGACACTCACAGTTCTTGAAAAAGTTCAATACTTTTATTAAATACCATACAAAAAAGTAGACTTTTCTACTCCAACAGTAGCCTTTTTCAAGACATCAATGTGTTCCCCAAGACTAGGGCAGTTTTGGGGAACACATTGATGTCTTGAAAAAGGCTAATTCTTTGAAACTTTATATATATATATATATATATATATATATATATATATATATATATATATATATATATATATATATATATATATTCTATAGATTATTTAGAATTTTTTACAGTATGTAAAAAACTTTCAACTTATAATATGCCTGCAACCCGACACGTGCAAAAGAAAAGTAAGAGCTAAATAGTACATCATTTGCAATCTGGCCCTAAGTGTGGTAAAAAGTTAAATATCTTTAACACAGATTTAGGGGCATATTTATAAAGCTCTGTATGAAGCGTGAGGCCCCTTGTTTAAAGACTGCTGCTCCATAACTTGTCCGCCTGCTCTGAGGCGGCGGACAGAAATCAACCCGACCGAATACGATCAGGTTGATTGACACCCCCTGCTAGCGGCCAAAAGTGCTTTTATATAGGGATCCATAGGAACATATGTATAAATATATGTTTGTACATACATATATCGCATTGCAATCCTCCACTTGTGTTTGCGCAAGCTAGCGGCTGTTCTATTTTTTCTGTTCAAAACAAGGTAACATTAAAGTCTAAGAGGGAATACAATACTGCGTTCACAACTTCATGAAGTCTTTTTTTCTGCCCGAGGATGCGACCACGAGAGCGCAGAAGTTTTACTTGTGACCTGTAATACTGGGCATGCAATGGTAAAAAAGTTGAGTGCAGATAAAGCACTTGAGGGACCTTTTTCAGCAAGCATTATTTATGTAGCCTCTGCTCTTTGGTGTTACCCTTTTGTCTGAGCAAATCTCAGAAGACTCTGTGGATGAAGATTTTCAAAATTGTATGAAACTTCTGAAGTCAGCTAATGCACTTATTTGTGGTACCTTAGTTTACATAATTAATTTTATTCTAACTATATGACTTTAGCAGTGCTGACCAGAAGGGCTTTATGATTTAAGTTATGGTAAGCAGAGTGTCCAAAGATAAGACTTTTTCTCTCCTTTTCAAGGAAGAATTTATTTGGACCTGGTCTTGACATTAGCATTTCCTCAGTGTCTGGATGAAAAGGAAATGTTCTCCCTCAGGACAAGAAGTCTAATGGAAAAATGCCTATAATTTATACTTACCTAATACATTAATTTATTTCATGATGGTGAGAGTCCATGATCAATTACTCCTGTGAATAATCTTTCCTGACCACTAGGAGGAGGCAAACTTCAAGAGCCCTATAAATCCCCCTCCACTTCTATGGTAACTAGTATGACATATAGCAAAGCAAAAAAGAGGTAGAAAAGGAAATACAGAACAACAAAAATAGGAGTTGGGAAAAAGAGGTGTTAAAAAATACAAATTACCACCAGAAAAAAGAGAAGGTGGGGGTCTCGTGGACCACCATGAAAGAAATGAATTTATCAGGTAAGTATAAATTATGTTAGGTGGTGAGAGTCCATAATCCATTACTCCTGGAAAACTAATACACAAGCAAAGAAGTCCACAAGTAATGAGGGCAGAACTATCTATAAGATGTAGAATTTAAATTATTACTAATTTTTTTGACAATACTAGAAAGAGTTATAATAAAATATCAATATTTACCAATTCAAATATAAAGAAAAATAACAGAGAAAAAAACTTCAAGAAACAAAAGCCTTAAGGATTTCTTTAACAAAAACCACTTCAGAAAAAGTAAAAAAACATCAAAATGGAAAAATGTGAAAAAATATGTAGAAAGTATGTAGAAGAGACCAGGAAATTGTCTAACAAATCTACACAGGCCTCATTCTAAAAACCCAAGAAGAGGACACTGATCTAGTAAAATGGACAGAAAAACCATTAGGAGGAGACTGAAGAAATCCTTCTGAAACCTAAGACAAGAAATCAAAGAAACATCTGTAGCTTTCTGACACCTCCTAGAGCCAACAAAATGAACAAACAAACAAGAAGTTTTCCTGAAAACTTAGTTGTCTAAAAATAAAACTTAAATGCCCATTAGAATTCCTAGAATTAGGAGAAAAAGAAGGATATTTTCAGAAGACATCAGTCTAAGAAGAAATAACACTCTAAGTCCTAAAAAAAGCCTTATCCAGATGAAAAATAAGATGAGAATTACAAGAAAAGGCAGACAAATCAAAAACTCTTCTAAAAGAAGAAAATGCTAAAAGAAATAAAACTTTCCAGGATAAAAGCATGATATCCACCTAATGCATAGGCTCAAATGAAGAAACCTGCATAATCCTTAAAAACCAAGATAAGACCCTACAGAGAAGATATCAATTTAACAGCAGGCTCAATTCTAACATAAAAACTGTACAAAACAGAGAATATCAAGAAGATACTAAAGAAACAGAATTCTGACCAATGAAGACAAATAAACCTAAATCCAAATCATTCTGCAAGAAAATTCAAAATCCTAGGAATTCAAAATGAATGCCAGGAAAAAATCCATGAGACAAGTGCTAAAAGATATAAGCATTCCTAGTCATAGAAATACAGGCCTGATATAAAGTCTCAATAAAAAATTCTGAAAAACCTCACTGCTAAAAAACAAACTATTGATTCCATCATGCCCCCAACCTTAAAGATTATAATTCCTGCTAAAAAAAAGACCTTAAGATAAAAAAGGTACTGACGCAGAAAAAACTAAACCAGATTTGTAAACTAAGAGCTGCAAAACAAAGCCTGATCAATCAGAATCACAGATGCTCCTTTCTGACTGATTCAAACAAATACTCTTAGAACAAGAAACAGAGAAGGAAAGACATAAGCTAGATGAAAAAATCAAGGAGCTATCAAATATACATAAACTCCACCTGAGGAACCTTGCAAAATACCTGAGAAGGTTGGTGATCAACCAAGGGGGCATAACATCTGTCTCTGGGTGACTCCAAAGATACATAATAAAACTGGAAAAAACAAGAGGAAGAAAACACTTCCCCTGGATGCAGGGAATGACTACAGAGAAAATATGTTTCCTAAGTGATCATCCTTGGAATAAGAACTGCAGAAGTTAGGCAACAAATGCTTTCTGCACAAGAAGAAAAGTTAAACACTTCCCATATGGCTAGAGAATTAAGAGTTCCCAACTAATGAAAAACATATGCTACAGTTATAACACAATTTGATTAACATGTAAAGATTAACATGTAAATAGAGACCAGCTCTAAAGGGCCCTGAATAAACACGTAGAGCTAAAATGTATATAGTTAACCTTGACCCCTAAGGAGACCAAACTCCAAGTGCACTCAGAGACTCCCAAGCTGCACCCCAACTTGAAAGACTAGCATCTGTTGAATACAGTCCAAGTCGGATGAACAAAAGATACCCCCAGAAAAATAAAATAGTGATTCAGCCACCAAGACAGGCACTGTCTTAGAATACAGAACTGAAGAAGCCCAATGAAAACAGGTAAATGGAAAAACATCCAATGAAAGGCTTATAATCTTCATACAAAGGCCTATTGAAAGGCGCAAAATAGACTGAAGATTTAAACAAGCTGCAACCAGCTTCAACCTCCATAGCTCCATCAAAGATAGTTTAATAGAAACTAAATTTATCTAAATACTCATAACAGAGACTCTTACCAAGAACATGAAAACTCTTTGGAAAATTAAATTCCCAGCCGTACTGTTAAAAACAACATGAAACTAGAGGGTTAGAGATATAGTGAAAGGAGAAAATTGGATCTTAAACCAAAAAATCAACTAGATAAATTAATACAGAAATACCATGGACCCTTACTACTAACAGCAGAGCACCAGAACCATAGAAAAAAACTGTGAGCAGTTGTCTAACCAAAAGGATTAATAACAAACTAAAAATGATCTTAAAGAATAGGAACATATAAATGTGCATCCTATAAATCTATTGTGGACATAAATAAATCTTACCACACAGAATAGTTCCAAGGGAATATATTTTGAGAATAGGAACTCTGAGAAACCTGATCAGAGGAAAAAAATCCAGAATAGGCCTGAAAGTTCCTTCTTCATAGGAACAATGAAGAGGTTCAAAATACAAACCAATGTTTCTAAGTTTCCCATAGCTACTAGATCTGAAACAGACTGGAAAAAAGGTAATTGCTACCAATGGAACCTTAAAGAACATGGGAAGACAATAAACAGAACTCAAGTACCCTGAACAGACCAAAATCAATTTTTACTGATAAAAGATATTTCTTCCCTACCAGAATATTTGAGCCGGGGACCACACCTACATACTGACTTATAAGAGAAAACAAGCTAAAGACTGCTTTGACATGTTACAGCTAGAACAAGGCTTCCATGACGTATAAGATGATTCCTATCACAGAGAAGAACTAATTATCTGTTCTTTGCAACAAAAAGAAAGAAAAACAATTATAAATAAATCCATAAACAAAAATGTCCCGAGGAAGAAAAACTCCCTTACCTCCATATGCAGTAGAAATAATGAAATCAAGGCCATATCTTAAACAATTTCCTTCCCTGGAAAGGAAAGAGATAAAAGTCTAGATATAGAAACCATATCAGTGCTACGGAAATTGGCAGCACTATACAAATAAATGATAGTAATAATTATATCAGGAGACCAGGAGTAATGCCACAAAGCTTCGCAAAAAACATGCTTAAGAAAAGATCTAAGAAAGATTCATAACAACAACACAAAGAAAACATTAGCAGATTAGAATAAACCTAAAAGGTTTTGAAAATTCCTCATTAGCAGAAACAGCATTCAAAAACTGCTCAAAAAGACTGTCCAGCACACAGAAAAAACTAACTGCAGGCCTAAAAAACATAAATTATGCTTACCTGATAATTTCATTTCCATCGTGGGGAGCGGAATCCACGGTTTCATTCATTACTTTTGGGAATAAAGAACTTGGCCACCAGGAGGAGGCAAAGACAAGCTAGCCAAAGGCTTAAATACCTCCCCCACTCCCCTCATCCCCCAGTCATTCTGCTGAGGGAACAAGGAACAGTAAGAGAAATAACAGGGTATAAATGGTGCCAGAAGATAAATTAAATTTAGGTCCGGAGTTATGGGCGGGAGCCGTGGACTCTTCTCCCCATGATGGAAATTAAATTATCATCTAAGCATAATTTATGTTTTCCATCTAAAGGGGAGGAGAGTCCACGGCTTCATTCATTACTTTTGGGAAACATATACCTAAGCTTTAAAGGACACTGAATGAAACCAGGAGGGTAAAAAGGAGGTCCCTAAAATGAGGGCACCACAGCCTGTAAAACCTTTCTCCCAAAAACAGCTTCCGCAGAAGCAAAAACGTCAAATTTTTTAAACTTTGTAAAAGTGTGTAAGGAGGACCAGGTAGCCGCCTTACAAATCTTCTCCATAGAGGCCTCATTCTTGAAGGCAAAAGACGAAGCCACAGGTCTAGTTGAATGAGCCGTGATCCTCTGAGGAAACTTATGTCCCGCTGTCTCATAGGCCAAGTGAATCAAACTCCTCAACCAAAAAGACAAAGAAGTAGAAGATGCCCTTTGCCCCTTTCGCCTCCCGGAATACACCACAAAAAGAGATGTAGCCTAAAGACAGAACTTCAAGGCATGAACCACATTCAGATTATGAAGTAACCTCTCCTTAGAAAATGCAAGGTTAGGACATAAAGAAGGAACAATTATTTCCTGACTGAAGTTACAGTTAAACACCACCTTGGGAAGAAATCCCAAACCGGTGCGAAGAACTGCCTTATCCGAATGAAAAACCAGGTAAGGAGGCTCGAATTGCAAGGCAGCGAGCTCAGATACTCTTCGTGCCGATGCAATAGCCAAAAGGAAGAGAACCTTCCAGGACAGAATCTATATATCAATGGCATGCAAAGGCTCAAACGGAACCCTCTGCAATACTTTAAGGACCAAGTTTAAGCTCCATGGGGGAGCAGACTGCCTAAAGACAGGCCTGATTCTAGACAGAGCCAGAATGAAAGATTGAATGTCAGGAAGATCAGCGAGTCTCCTGTGCAACAAGACTGATAATGCCGAAATCTGTCCCTTTAAGGAACTAGCGGCAAGACCCTTCTCCAAACCCTCCTGGAGAAAGGACAAAATCCTGGATACCTTCACCTTATGCCAAGGATATCCATGCTTCTCACACCAGGACAAGTAAGTCCTCCACACCTTATGGTAGATGTGACGAGTGACTGGCTTCCTTACCTGAACTAGAGTGTCAATCAAATGTTTAGAAAAACCTCTCTTGGCTAAGACTAAGCATTCAATCTCCACGCAGTCAGCCTCAGAGAAACAAGATTTTAATGTTGAAAGGGACCCTGTTCCAGCAGATCCCTGCAACAGGGTAACCTCCATGGCGGAGAGGATGACATCCCCACCAGAACCGCAAACCACATCCTCCGTGGCCACAATGGAGCAATCAGGATGGCCGAAACTTGCTCCTGCTTGATGCGTGCCACTACACAAGGTAGAAGTGGTAACGGTGGAAAAATGTAAGCTAGGCTGAATCCCCAAGGCCCCGCTAAGGCATCTATAAGCTCTGCCTGGGGATCCCTCGACCTGTATCGGGGTAGCTTGCAATTGAGTCTGAATGCCATGAGATCTATCTCCGGTGTTCCCCATCTGAGACAAATCTCCGCAAACACTTTGGGGTGAAGAGACCATTCCCCCGGGTGGAAGGATTGCCTGCTGAGAAAGTTCACTTCCCAGTTGTCCACACCTGGAATGTGGATCGCTGAAAGCGAGCAGCTGTGGGACTCCACCCACTCCAAAATCCGAGACACCTCCCTCATTGCTATGGAGCTCCTCGTACCCCCTGATGGTTGATGTAAGCCACTGAGGTAACGTTGTCGGTCTGGAATCTGATGAAGCTGAATGACCCCAGAGGAGGCTACGCCCTCAGAGCATTGAAAATTGCGTGAAGTTCCAGAATATTTATCGGAAGGAGAGACTACTACTGGGACCATTTTCCTTGTGCCATCCTGGCACCACAAACAGCACCCCATCCTGCCAGACTCACGTCCGTGGTCACAATCTCCCAGGACAGTCTCAAGAAGGATGTCCCCATTGACAGATGCTCTGGACGGATTCACCAAGAAAGAGAGTCCTTGGTCCGAGCATCCATAGATATCCGCTGCAATAGATCCGAATAATCGATGTTCCACTGTCTCAACATGCACAATTGAAGAGGTCTGAGATGGAACCTGGTCAAAGGGATGACGTCTATGCTTGAGACCATGAGCCCGATCATCTCCATACACTGAGCCACTGAAGGACTTGAGGAGGACTGAAGGGCAAGACAGGTGAGCGCAATCTTCCTGTGTCATTGCTCTGTGAGAAATATTTTCATGGACATAAAGTCTATTATTGTGCCCAGAAACTCCACCCTGTTGCTTGGAACCAGGGATCTCTTTCCTGAGTTGATCTTCCAACTGTGAGATTGAAGCAAGTAAAGAAGAGCCCTCGAATGATCCTCTGCAAGGCTGAACGACAGTGCCTGGACTAATCTGTCATCCAAATAGGGCGCCACAGGGATCTGACCACTGCAAGTAGCGCCCCCAGAACCTTCATGAAGACTCTTGGGGATGTCGCCAGACCGAAGGGAAGGGCCACAAACTGAAAGTTTTGGTCCAAAAATGCAAATCTTAGGAACCTGACGTGGTCCCTGTGAATTGGGACATGAAGGTAAGCATCCTTCAAGTCTATTGTCATCATAAACTGCCTCTCTTGAACTAGGGGCAGAATAGATCTGATTGTTTCCATTTTGAACGATGGAACAACTTAAAACTTGTTTAAACACTTTAGGTGCAGAATCGGGCGGAACATGCCCTCCTTCTTTGGAACCACAAAAAGATTTGAATAGTACCCTAGACCCATTTCTGCTTGGGGTACTGGTACAATAACACCTAGAGAGGAGAGATCCCTCACACAGTGTAGAAAGCAGGCAGCGAGACTCGTGAACGCTGATTGCTTGTGGAGCTTTTAATATGAGTCAGGATGGTTTTGCAGAAAGACTCTCCCTGCATCTCCGGACTCTAACTTTCACCCAGGCTTTCACTGAGAGGCTGACAGGATTACTTAAAACTCCAGTCCCATTCAGAAGAGTACTACCCTCCATAAGAGACTACTTTGAATCTTCTGCACGTTTCTGCCATCTTCCTGTGACGAAAGGCAAAGAATGACTGGGGGATGAGGGGAGTGGGGGATGTATTAAAGCCTTTGGCTGGGGTGTCTTTGCCTCCTCTGGTGGCCAGGTTCTTTATTCCCAAAAGTAATAAATGAAGTGGTGAACTCTCCTCCCCTTTAGATGGTAAGAAAATCTGCCTTTTGAAAAGCACTCCTGAGGGGGGCAGAGCCTACAGCTGAAGCGGCAAGACTTGTCTTGGAGGAGCTGCTGGCTCTAATTTGGAATTTTTTTTTAGTTATTTTATTGTTTTCTTGTGAAAAGCTGCTTACTATATATCAAGAAATCAGCAAGCTGTTATAGTGACCAGGAAACTGAAAAGTCTGGGGAAACTCTCAGGAACAACTTCTCTGCCGATACAGTATGTGCTTTACTAGAGGAGCATTTCCAGAAACTAGCCTGTCTCATTGTATGATAATGTGGATAATGCTGATCATCTCTCAATAGCACCTTCGGATATCCCATATATATATATATATATATATATATATATATATATATATATATATATATATATATAGGATATAAATATATATATCCCATATATATCCCATATAACGATGCAACAACCTTGCCAGACCCTAACTTAACAGTCTGCCCAGCGATCATCCCAGACACAAATGAGGTACAGAACATGCCACTAAAGAAATCACGATTTGGGGGCAATGTGACACATCATTCGACCGACTGTGGTTTGGCGATGCTGAGACAACAGGCTTTAAACTTACGTACACCAGAACTCCCTCTCACAGACCCTGGCCAGATTTGCGGGCTTTCAACATGGCGCCCTGCTCAACTAAATACAGTAGCGTCTCAGCAAGCTTCTCCTACTACCGGTATACGCAGGCTACAACAGTGGCCTACTCGGAGTGACTTTTTTCAGCCACACTGGCGCAGACAGCATGGCTAAGAATCCTCTCACTGAAACCCCTTTTGCCAGAGGAAAGAAATACCCTTTGACGTTACAAACGACCAGCAAGATTTAAAAAACCTACTCCAAAATAACAAGTTGGATGCCACTGAGGAGGGGGATCCAGATGTGCCACAAATCTTATTGCGCTTGGACATAGTAAGAGCCGTTGTCCTTTGGGAGCTAAAAGATACATGCAGTGGCTGGCCGATTGCACCACAAACAAGCTGTATGCTACTAGAAAGAAAGGCTCAGGAGACCTTACTTGTAGACCTTCCATTCACTTCTCAGAGCCTAGAGAGGACAGGCACTAGGCGGATTCCCCCCAACTATTCTATACCGCAAGCTCAGAAGCCACTTTTGGAATGAACGTTTGAAAAGTACACTACTGAACCTGGACAATCTACTGGCAAGCCGGGTAGGTGTAGGTTAACCCCTGTATTGGTGGACTTGTGCTGGCTGCTTTTTTTGAAGCGGATCCCTTGATAACGATTATTTTTATGTTATCAGTTTGGACATTTCTATTTTTATTTTAACTTTAAGATCATTATATACTTAATGCTGGAATGCGATATCTAAAAGGTATTCTGTCCCCGTTCCGAGGATGGTAGAGTTGGATGGTAGAGTTGTGGAGACAATGCTCTATCACACGTAAATATATTATATTCCCAATCCTTGTTGTGGTATTAGTTAAACAATATCCTGCAGCTTTAAAGATACAGAATTTCTCCCTAATTTCTAGTAGTAAAGATAAGCAAGGTCTCCAGCACTTTATCAAACAGACTTTATTAGAACACAAATAGCGACGTTTCGGTGTCACAGCACCTTATTCATGCTTGGTAATGTTTAGGGCTTGGCAGCGCCCTAGGTCTACCGTGCACACTCTTCACTCCCAAGTGCTGTTCCCCTTTTGGACTTTAATTTCTAGTAGCATACACTCCCTCACAATTGACACTTGGGTAGAGTCTACAGTTATTGTTATTAAGCTGTTGAGTCTACAGTTATTGTTATTAAGTTGTTATGCACTGCTATCATATTGAAATTTGGATCATATTGAACTGTATGTGTTTCTGTTTTCTCTCATATGTTTACAAGGGCTGGACTTTCAGCGGCCGAGGCAGTTAAGCTCACTCATGGTGGGTATATTTCCTGTTAAGATAGCAAACACTTATTACAAGATAGATGTTTATTAAATTCAAGGGACCATTTATTACACAAAAAGACTACGGGAATCACAGTTTGGTTACCAACGTAATTACATCTCCAGGTGATAGACTCTATATCATATAATCTGGTTCCAGGAGTTAATGACAGTCAATTATATGTAGGTAATGTTATTATATACAGTAGGTCAATTTCATTCTAATTGTGCCCATATACCAGTACTGTACCTCATTGAGTTGTAGGATAAGGTTACTAATACTTGGATGTATATGTGTTTATATATGATCTAATGTTCTCATCACAAATCAAACCCCTAGAAATATATTAATGGGTTTCATTTTGAGTAAACAATCCTATACTATAATACAGGCACTCCAAATGAGGGAGACACAGTTCAGTTACCAACTGACATGTCACTGGGGAGATCTTTCACACCTAACATATTTGAATCCTGAACCAGTTATTGAAGTTACCAGTTCTTAAGGTGTGTTTACTACACCTGGGGTATAGATGTGCCCACTGCCTATATATTATATTGAAGTCCTTCCACATATATAAAGATATGGATCCTTTACCTTTTTATCCTTATGAGCAGCCATATGCTTCTATTATCAAAAGCTCCTTTTTAGCACTTAATAGTAAGAGATTCCATATTTCCACTAGCACCACCTTGCAGGTCCATTCATTCATATGTTACCCCCTGCTCCTATAAAAACTACAGAGGCGAGTGATGTTTGCTGCCTTAACTACATAATTTTTAACGCTTACAAAGCAGTTATTTGGGTTGATAACGCTATTCACTTTTGTTACCGATTAGAGGGAAATGCCTTACTCATTTAAACTTCCTGATGCATAAATCTATAGAGTGCCTAATGTTTTGTAATGTTTTTATTGATACCCAATAGCGGACAATACATTTGAGCCTATAGAGACTAAAAAATCCAATTCACTTTTTATAGCTACCATATTCTTACTAGTTTATATTCTATTACACTCAAGAATATACATGCATAGTTCATAGACTTATACTCAGGAATTTCTGTGCATAGTTAAGAGAATATATCATAATGTCAATCAAAGTATTCCAGCACCTAGGCGTAGTAGTAGTGTGCCAGCTCCAAGGGTCATCCACAAAAACCTTGTAGTCAATATACAAACGAAGAAAGGAGCAGCACCACCAGAATCGTCAACCAATTTTATTAAGCTGAAAACAGCTTGACAGCCAGACAAAAATCATACAACGTTTCGGACCTAGTACTTAGACATGTATGAATATACCTACAAAAATCATTGCTTAAAAACCCTCTAAGCCACACCCACCAAACACCTGAATATCCTAAATATTAACACCTGAAGGACTACAAGTTTAGTATAACATCATGTCAAAATTTCTAAAAAACATCAGTATATAAATAAATTTATAACAATACAAAATGATATTAAGGCTAACAAAGAGTGGAAATATATTTAAAAATTACCTATTAAAGTGCTAATGCAGAAAAATAAATAACCATCTCAGACATAAAGATAGATATAGCTCCCTGTTCATCCCCTTGGGATACATAGTCCCAAATTTGTTAATCCAGAAGGCCTCTCTTATTTTCAGCCTTTTTGATCTATCACCCCCTCTCCTAGGGAACTTAATATGTTCCAATATTTGAAATCTAAATTGGCTTAAATTATGTCCTGCAGACAAAAAGTGTTTAGCTACTGGGGTATCAATTTTCTTGGTTCTGATATTACTTTTAAGTTGAATGATATGTTTGCGGACAGTACAGGTGGTCTCCCCCACATACCCAAGCCCACAAGGGCACTTAATATAGTATACCACAAAATCAGTATTACATTTAAAAAATGTCCCCTGATTACATAAATTAATCACGTCCCTTTCTACCAACTCAATAAAGGTCTGTACTCCTGAATGAATCTGAAAAGGTGAAAAGGTACTTTTATTCATTAAACCCAAACAAAGTCTTCAATTTTAAAGCTTCATTATGTATATTAGTCACCACAGTGCTATCAATCATGTTACTCAGAAATAAATTAGCAAAGAAACTTTTCAACTTCACAGACCTGAAAAAACGATATAAGTCCTTCTGAATATCAAATTTATCCTAACTCAATTGTGAGCAGAAAGACAGTCTTTTATTTAGAACCGAAAGTTTATCATCTGTGGGCTAAGTCTTGTTAATATTGATTACTGTCTGTTGCCACTGCGGGTCGTGACCCGCTTCTCTCCCGATTGTACCTATTTCTTGCGTGTTCCTGTCACTCTTAGGCCACTTGTGGCATTTCCCCCCCACGGCGTCTGTTGACGGCTCTTGGTCGGATTCCCCCGATACTGACTCTGAGGATGAGCCCTGAGTCCTGGAAGGTCTGCTTTCTCTGTGGCGCTTGAAACCAGAAGTGCCACTGGAAGTGTTTCCGAATCTACTGGTAGAGTCCCCAGACCAGTGATACACAGTTCCGGACAAATAATACTCCTTGTCTCTGGCAAACTTCTTCTTTTTCCGATCCTGGATGGTTCCCCTCAACTCAACCAGCTGTACCTCCAAATCCGAGGTAAGTTTCTCCATTTCTTCAACAGATAAAATTGGTTGAAGATTATGGTGGTGTTGCTCCTATCTCCGTTTGTATATTGACTGCAGGGGTTTTTGTGCATGACCCTTGGAGCTGGCACACTACTACTACGCCTAGGTGCTGGAATACTTTGATTGACATTATTGTTTATGCACTTTCTCCTTTGCACTGGGCCATTATGGAACAAAATAAAGATGACATAGAGCCAAAGACATTTGGATATACCAATATAGAGGTGGCACGAATTACTACCCTCATTCGTGGCTCAAGGGATTTCCTGAAATCCACACCCTCTCAAACTATGAGCAAGAAACAGGAATACTTACAAAAGAAAAATGTTGCCTTTGAACTGCATGCTGTGACCCTAGCGGAATATCATCGGGTCAAGCGTATTCCCAGAGGGCTCTTCATGAATACTCACCCTACCTTGATGGGTGATGAATATTGCCATATTGCCATAAATTTGACCTCATGGTCCTAACTGTTGAATATTTTTAAAAGGAAATGAGCAAATTGGTACCATGAGGAAAGATCTTACTGACAGTTTATCTGTTGAAGAAATGGAGAAACTTACCTCGGATTTGGAGGTACAGCTGGGTGAGTTGAGTGGAACCATCCAGGATCACAAAAAGAAGTTTGCCAGAGACAAGGAGGATTATATGTCCGGAACTGTGTATCACTGGTCTGGGGACTCTACCGGTTGATTCGGGCACACTTCTGGTTTCAGGCGCCGGGGCACATGCAGAGGAAGCGGACGTTCCAGTATTCAGGGCTCGTCCTCAGAGTCAGTGTCGGGGGAATTTGCCTGGGGGGGGGGGGCGATGCACAAGTGGCATAAGAGAATCAGGAACACGCAAGAAACAGGTACAATCGGGAGAGAAGCGGGCCACGACCCACAGTGGCAACAGACAGTAATTAATATTAGCAAGACTCAGACCACAGATGATGAACTTTCGGTTCTAAATAAAGGACTGTCTTTCTGCTCACAATTGAGTTATGATAAATTTGATATTTGAGAATGACTTATATTGTTTTTTCAGGTCTGTGAAGTTGAAAAGTTTCTTTGCTAATTTATCTCTGAGTAATATGAATGATAGCACTGTGGTGACTAATATACATAATGAAGCTTTAAAATTGAAGACTTTGGGTTTAACAAATAAAAGTACCTATTCACCTGTTTTCATGTAATCATTTTAATTTACAAAACCGCAGAAGTAATAGCAATAAGGGTCTCTGTAGTAGAGAGGTTGCCCTTTTATATTTAAAAAATAATCAACAGCTTGTTATTAAAGGGGCAGACAAGGGCCATGCAACTGTACTGCTAGATAAAAAATATTAGGTGGATAAAATTTATTTACAGTTGTCGTATACTGAGGTATATATGAAACTTACCTGTAACCCTTTATTTAAAATAAAAAAAGAAGTTACGAGCTGTGTTCAGACTGCTACTATGAATGGTATTATTAATAAAGATACAGCACGTTTAATACTAGATTCTGAGGATATCACACCTGTCCTTTATAGCCTTCCTAAGGTCCATAAAAATGTAGAGGCCCCTCCTGAATGCCCGATTGTGGCGGGTGTGGGGTCCATACTGTCTAAAATATCAGTTTATCTGGATAGGGTACTGAGACCGTATGTGTATTCTAGTTCTTACATTAAAAATACAGGTGACTTTTTGGTTAAATTACAGGGCTTGCCTATTGAGAGTACTAAGGGCATTTTATTTAGCCTTGATGTGACGTCACTATATACTTCCATCACTCATGAGGCTGGCATTGGGGCTGTGAGTAAAATGATGAGCCAGGATGATAGATATACCCCTATACAAAGGGAATTTATTAAGTATTGCCCTTGCCTGTAATTATTTCCTGTTGAGGATCATTATTACCTATAGCTCCAGGGTATGGCCATGGGTTCCAATGTCGCCCCTACATACGCCAACATCTATATGAACATCTATGAGGAATGTTTTGTATATAGCCATCCATTATTTTTGTTGTATGGCGCCACTTGGTGTTGATATATAGATATAGATATATTTCTCTTGTAAGGTGTATCCAGTCCACGGGTTCGTCCATTACTTGTGGGATATTCTCCTTCCCAACAGGAAGCTGCAAGAGGACACCCACAGCAGAGCTGTCTATATAGCTCCTCCCCTAACTGCCACCTCCAGTAATTCTCTTGCAGCTCTCGACAAGATAGGAAGTATCAAGAGATATGTGGTGACTTAGTGTAGTTTTTACCTTCAATCAAAAGTTTGTTATTTTTAAACGGTACCGGCGTTGTACTGTTTTACTCTCAGGCAGAAATTAGAAGAAGAATCTGCCTGGAGGTTGATGATCTTAGCGGTTTGTAACTAAGGTCCATTGCTGTTCTCACGCATAACTGAAGAGTATGGGAATGGTTTGCAGATTACCTGCTTTGAGGTATGTTCAGTATATTTATTTCTAGAGAGATGATAAGATCTAGAAAATGCTGACAGAGCCTTGTATTATTGAGGTAAGCCTGATGCAGTGATTTAACAATGACTGGGTTCATGCTTACAAAAAAGGGTAATATTCTTGTTAATACTCATATTTCTTAGTGACAAAAAGTTTACATGTTATATAGAAAAAAACGTTTTTTCTCTGAGGGTGATAAATCGTTTTTTTGGGGCCTAGTTTCCACATGGCTAGTGAGATACTCCCAGGAGTATTTTCTTAAGGCCCTCTGACATTGAGTGCATGGTGGGAGGGGCCTATTTTCACGCTCTAGATGCGCAGTTCTTATTCAGACTGAGACATCCAGCTTCCCTAAAGGAGTCCTCTGGCATCTGAGGACCACTATAGAGGGCTTATTCCTTTCTTAAATCGTATTTGAGGGCAGGTAAAAGCCACAGCAGAGCTGTGGCAACTGGCAAGGTGTTTAACTGTTTATTAACGTTTTTTAACGTTTTTCAAATCCGGTTTGGGGCCTAAAGGGTTAATCATCCATTTGCAAGTGGGTGCAATGCTGCTTTAGTCCCTTATACACACTGTAAAAATTTCGAAGAGTTTACTACTTTTTAACACTGTTTTGCAGTTTATGTGTTTTTTTCTCTTAAAGGCACAGTACCGTTTTTATTTAATTGCTGTTTCACATTAATTAAAGTGTTTTACAAGCTTGCTTGTCTCATTACTAGTCTGTTAAACATGTCTGACATAGAGGAAACTCCTTGTTCAATATGTTTAGAAGCCATTGTGGAACCCCCTCTTAGAATGTGTACCAAATTTACTGAAATTTCTATAACTTATAAAGACCATATTATGGCATTTAAAGATTTATCACCAGAGGTTTCTCAGACTGACAAAAGGGAGGTTATGCCATCTAGCTCTCCCCACGTGTCAGAACCTATAACTCCCGCTCAAGTGACGCCAAGTACATCTAGCGCGTCCAATGCGTTTACCTTACAAGACATGGCGGCAGTTATGACTAATACCCTCACAGAGGTATTGTCCAAACTGCCAGGGTTACAAGGAAAGCGAGACAGCTCTGGGGCTAGAACAAATACAGAGCTTTCTGACGCTTTAGTAGCTATGTCCGATATACCCTCACAATGCTCCGAAGCCGTGGCAAGGGAGTTGCTATCTGAGGGTGAGATTTCAGATTCAGGGAAGACGTTGCTTCAGTCCGATTCTGAAATGACAGCCTTTAAATTTAAGCTTGAACACCTCCGCTTATAGCTCAGGGAGGTTTTAGCGACTCTGGATGATTGTGACCCCATTGTAGTTCCAGAGAAATTGTGTAAAATGGACAAATATTTTGCAGTGCCTGTTTACACTGATGTTTTTCCAGTCCCTAAGAGGTTTTTGGAAATTATTACTAAGGAATGGGATAGACCAGGTGTACCGTTCTCTCCCCCTCCTGCTTTTAAAAAGATGTTTCCAATAGATGCCGCCATAAGGGACTCGTGGCAGACGGTCCCTAAGGTGGAGGGAGCAGTCTCTACCCTAGCTAAGCGTACAACTATCCCCGTCGAGGACAGTTGTGCTTTCTTAGAACCTATGGATAAAAAATTGGAGGGTCTCCTTAAGAAAATTTTTATCCATCAAGGTTTTATTTTCCAGCCTCTTGCATGCATTGCCCCAGTTACTGCTGCAGCGGCTTTTTGGTTTGAGTCTCTTGAGGAGGCTCTACAGGTGGAGACCCCGTTAGATAATATTTTAGACAGGATTAAAGCTCTCAAGTTAGCTAATTCCTTTATTTCTGATGCCGTTTTTCATCTAACCAAACTAATGGCTAAGAATTCAGGTTTTGCCATTCTGGCACGCAGGGTGCTATGGCTTAAGTCCTGGTCAGCAGACGTTACTTCAAAGTCTAAGCTTCTTAACATCCCCTTCAAAGGACAGACCCTATTCAGGCCGGGCCTGAAGGAGATCATTTCTGATATTACTGGAGGAAAAGTTAATGCCCTTCCTCAGGATAGGTCCAATAAATTAAGGACCAAACAGAATAATTTTCATTCATTTCGAAACTTCAAGAGTGGCGCAGCTTCAACTTCCTCTAATGCAAAACAAGAGGGAAATTTCACCCAGTCCAAACCAGTCTGGAGACCGAACCAGGCTTGGAACAAGGGGAAGCAGGCCAAAAAGCCTGCTGCCGCCTCCAAGACAGCATGAAGGAGTAGCCCCCGATCCGGGACCGGATCTAGTAGGGGGCAGACTTTCTCTCTTCGCCCAGGCTTGGGCAAGAGACGTCCAGGATCCCTGGGCATTAGAGATTGTTTCCCAGGGATATCTTCTGGACTTCAAAGATTCATCTCCAAAGGGAACAGCCAATAGAATGCGAGCTCAATCCTATTGGCTGATTGGATCAGCCAATCGGATTGAACTTGAATCTGATTGGCTGATTCAATCAGCCAATCAGATTTTTCCTATCTTAATTCCGATTGGCTGATAGAATTCTATCAGCCAATCGGAATTCGAGGGATGCCATCTTGGATGACGTCACTTAAAGGAACCTTCATTAGTCGGGAGTCGCCGGAAGAAGAGGATGGATCCGCGTCGGCTGCTTCAAGATGGTCCCGCTCTTCAACGGATGGATGAAGATAGAAGACGCCGCCTGGATGAACATGTCTACCAGTCCGGATGTCCTCTTCCTGCCGGATAGGATGAAGACTTCGGACACTCTTCAGGACCTCTTCTTGCCGGATAGGATGAAGACTTCGGACCCTCTTCTGGACGGATCGGTGACACCCGGCGTGGTGAAGATAAGGTAGGGAGATCTTCAGGGGCTTAGTGTTAGGTTTTTTAAGGGGTGTTTTGGTTAGATTAGGGGTATGTGGGTGGTGGGTTGTAATGTCAAGGGGGGCATTGTATGTTTTTTTAAATGCAAAAGAGCTGTTTTCTTTGGGGCATGCCCCGCAAAAGGCCCTTTTAAGGGCTGGTAAGGTAAAAGAGCTGTTAACTTTTTATTTTAGAATAGGGTAGGGCATTTTTTTATTTTGGGGGGCTTTGTTATTTTTTTAGGGGGCTTAGAGTAGGTGTAATTAGTTTAAAATTCTTGTAATCTTTTTTTATTTTTTGTAATTTAGTGGTTTTTTTTTGTAATTTAGTTTAGTTGATTTAATTGTAGATAATTGTAGATAGTTTAGTTAATTAATTTATTGATAGTGTAGTGTTAGGTTTAATTGTAACTTAGGTTAGGATTTATTTTACAGGTAATTTTGTACTTATTTTAACTAGGTAGCTATTAAATAGTTATTAATTATTTAATAGCTATTGTACCTAGTTAAAATAAATACAAAGTTGCCTGCTAAATAAATATAAATGCTAAAATAGCTACAATATAATTATTCGTTATATTGTAGCTATATTAGGGTTTATTTTACAGGTAAGTATTTAGCTTTAAATAGGATTAATTTATTTAATAAGATTTATTTTATTTCGTTAGATTTAAATTAAATTTAATTTAGGGGGGGTGTTAGTGTTAGGGTTAGACTTAGCTTTAGGGGTTAATACATTTATTAGAGTAGCGGCGAGGTCTGGTCGGCAGATTAGGGGTTAATACTTGAAGTTAGGTGTCGGAGAAGTTAGGGAGGGCAGATTAGGGGTTAATACTATTTATTATAGGGTTTTGAGGCGGGAGTGAGGCGGTTTAGGGATTAATACATTTATTATAGTGGTGGCGAGGTCCGGTCGGCAGATTAGGGGTTAATAAGTGTAGTTAGCTAGCAGCGACGTTGGGGGGGGGCAGATTAGGGGTTAATAAATATAGGGGTCGGCGATGTTAGGGGCAGCAGATTAGGGGTACATAGCTGTAATGTAGGTTGTGGCGGTGTACGGAGCAGCAGATTAGGGGTTAATAATAAAATGCAGGGGTCAGCGATAGTGAGGGCGGCAGATTAGGGGTTAATAAGTGTAAGGTTAGGGGTGTTTAGACTCGGGGTACGTGTTAGGGTGTTAGGTGCAGACTTAGGAAGTGTTTCCCTATAGGAAACAATGGGGCTGCGTTAGGAGCTGAACGCTGCTTTTTTGCAGGTGTTAGGTTTTTTTTCAGCTCAAACTGCCCCTTTGTTTCCTATGGGGATATCGTGCACAAGCACATTTTTGAAGCTGGCCGCGTCTGTAAGCAACACTGGTATTTAGAGTTGAAGTGGCGCTAAATTATGCTCTACGCTCCCTTTTTGGAGCCTAACGCAGCCCTTCAGAGAACTCTAAATACCAGCGTTGTTTAAAAGGTGCGGGGGAAAAAAAACACGCGTAGCTAACGCACCCCTTCTAACGCAAAACTCTAAATCTAGGTGTTAGTGTTTTTTCTGTAAATTACTAATAAGGTTTAATAGTATATTTAAATAATTTGAGTAGGGTTAGGGTTTTTAAATATGTAATTGACATGTGCGATTCGTTTTGGATTTATTCGGAAATTCGGAAAATTCGGTAAATTCGGAGATTCGGATCGATTCGAATTTCCGAATTAAAATACTTCAGAATCTACCGAATGAATCCGAAATAGCTGCCGTATCTCCGAATAAATCCGAATTAGCTCGGAAAAATTCGGCATTCCCCCATAGGAAACAATGGGGCAGTTTCGGCTGAAAAAAAACCTAACACCTGCAAAAAAGCAGCGTTCAGCTCTTAACGCAGCCCCATTGTTTCCTATCGGGAAACACTAAGTCTGCACCTAACACCCTAACATGTACCCCGAGTCTCTAAACACCCCTAATCTAACACTTATTAACCCCAAATCTGCCGCTGACACCTGCATTATCTTATTAACCCCTAATCTGCCGCTCCGGACACCGCCGCCACCTACAGCCAATCAGATTGAGCTTGCATTCTATTGGCTGATCGGAACAGCCAATAGAATGCGAGGTCAATCTGATTGGCTGATTGGATCAGCTAATCGCATTGAACTTGAATCTGATTGGCTGATTGAATCAGCCAATCAGATTTTTCCTACCTTAATTCCGATTGGCTGATAGAATCCTATCAGCCAATCGGAATTCAAGGGACGACATCTTGGATGACGTCACTTAAAGGTACCGTCATTTAGTCGTCGGATCAAGAAAGAAGAGGATGCTCCGCGTCGGATGTCTTCAGGATGCTGCCGCTCCGCTCCGGATGGATGAAGATAGAAGATGCCGCCTGGATGAAGACTTCTGATGGATGGAAGACCTCTTCTTGCCCCGCTTGGATGAAGACTTCTGCCGGTCTGGATGTCCTCTTCTGCCCCATCGGATGAAGACTTCGGCCCGGCTGGGTCAACACGACTCAAGGTAGGGAGATCTTCACGGGCTTAGTGTTAGGTTTATTTAAGGGGGGTTTGGGTTAGAGTAGGGGTATGTGGGTGGTGGGTTGTAATGTTGGGGGGTGGTATTGTGTTTTTTTTTTACAGGCAAAAGAGCTGTTTTCTTTGGGGCATGCCCCGCAAAAGGCCCTTTTAAGGGCTGGTAAGGTAATAGAGCTGTTAACTTTTGTAATTTAGTATAGGGTAGGGCATTTATTTTGGGGGGCTTTGTTATTTTATTAGGGGGCTTAGATTAGGTGTAATTAGTTTAAAATTCTTGTAATATTTTTTTATTTTTTGTAATTTAGTGTTTTTTTTTTGTAATTTAGTTTAGTTTATTTAATTGTATTTAATTGTAGGTACTTGTAGTTAATTTATTTAATTTATTTAATTATAGTGTAGTGTTAGGTTTAATTGTAACTTAGGTTAGGATTTATTTTACAGGTAATTTTGTAATTATTTTAACTAGGTAGCTATTAAATAGTCAATAACTATTTAATAACTATTGTACCTAGTTAAAATAAATACAAAGTTGCCTGTAAAATAAATATAAATCCTAAAATAGCTACAATGTAACTATTAGTTATATTGTAGCTATATTAGGGTTTATTTTACAGGTAAGTATTTAGTTTTAAATAGGATTAATTAATTTAATTAATTTAATGAGAGTGTAGTGTTAGGTGTAATTGTAACTTAGGTTAGGATTTATTTTACAGGTAAATTTGTATTTATTTTAGCTAGGTAGTTATTAAATAGTTATTAACTATTTAATAACTATTGTACCTAGTTAAAATAAATACAAAGTTGCCTGTAAAATAAATATAAATCCTAAAATAACTACAATGTAACTATTAGTTATATTGTAGCTATATTAGGGTTTATTTTACAGGTAAGTATTTAGTTTTAAATAGGATTAATTTATTTAATTATAGTAAATTTATTTTGTTTTATTTAAATTATATTTAAGTTAGAGGGTGTTAGGGTTAGGGTTAGACTTAGGTTTAGGGGTTAATAACTTTATTATAGTAGCGGCGACGTTGGGGGTGGGAGATTAGGGGTTAATAATTGTAGGTAGGTGGCGGCAATGTTAGGGAGGGCAGATTAGGGGTTAATAAAATTTATTATAGTGTTTGCGAGGCGGGAGTGCGGCGGTTTAGGGGTTAATACATCTATTATAGTGGCGGCGATGTCCGGTCGGCAAATTAGGGGTTAATACTTGTAGTTAGGTTGCGGCGACGTTGGGGGGGCAGATTAGGGGTTAATAACTATAATGTAGGGGTCGGCGATGTTAGGGACAGCAGATTAGGGGTTAATAGCTATAATGTAGGTGGCGACGATGTCCGGTCAGCAGATTAGGGGTTAATACTTGTAGTTAGATTGCGGCGACGTTGGGGGGGGCAGATTAGGGGTTAATAACTATAATGTAGGGGTCGGCGATGTTAGGGACAGCAGATTAGGGGTTAATAGCTATAATGTAGGTGGCGGCGATGTCCGGTCAGCAGATTAGGGGTTAATACTTGTAGTTAGATTGTGGCGACGTTGGGGGGGGCAGATTAGGGGTTAATAACTATAATGTAGGGGTCGGCGATGTTATGGACAGCAGATTAGGGGTTAATAGCTATAATGTAGGTGGCGGCAATGTCCGGTCGGCAGATTAGGGGTTAATATTTGTAGTTAGATTGCGGCGACGTTGGGGGGGGCAGATTAGGGGTTAATAACTATAATGTAGATGTCGGCGATGTTAGGGACAGCAGATTAGGGGTTAATAGCTATAATGTAGGTGGCGGCGGTGTCCGGTCGGCAGATTAGGGGTTAAATAATTTTATTATAGTGTTTGCGATGTGGGGGGCCTCAGTTTAGTGGTTCATAGGTAGTTTATGGGTGTTAGTTTACTTTAGCACTTTAGTTAAGAGCTTTATATTCCGGTGTTAGCCCATAAAGCTCTTAACTACTGACTTTATTCGGTAGATTCGGATGGCCGTGTATTACACTAGTATTTACACCTAATATACAGTACATATAATACTAGTCTAATACACAGCATATCCCACCTAAAACATACCGAATTTCCGAATTTCGGAACCGAATCAAACCGAATTCAGCCAAATTTATTCGAATCCGAATAAATCCGAAACAAATTCATTCGAATCCGAATAAATCCGAAATGAATTCATTCAAATTTTGCCAAATTTGAATCAATCCGAACCGAAATTCGAAAAGTCCGAATCGATCCGAACCGAAAACTAACCAAATTTTTTAGCCATGCACATATCTATAATTTAGTTAATTTAATTGGTAGTTTAATTTAATTGTAGTATAATAGTTAGGATAGGTTAATTAATATTTTAAAATAGTTTATTTTAATTTTACAGGTAAGTTTAAATTTATTTGAAGATAGGGATGTTGTAATTTTAATTTAAAGTTAGCGGGTTGTTAGGGGTAAATAGCTTAATTTAGTTTATGGCGATGTGGGGGGCTGACGGTTTAGGGTTTAATAGGTTTAGTTAGTGGTGGTGATGTGGGAGGCCAGAGGTTTAGGGGTTAATACGTTTATTTAGTGGCAGTGGTGTTGGGGAGTGGCGGAATAGGGGTTAATACATTTTATTTAGGTTGCAGCGATATCGGGGGCAGCAGATTAGGGGTGTTTAGACTCGGGGTTTATGTTAGGGTGTTAGGTGTAATCGTAACTTATTTTCTACCATATAAATCAATGGGATATCTGGCAGCATCGAACATAAGCTTTCGCCATTTTCAGACTCCCATTAATTTCTATGGCATCTGCGGCCTCCAGGGTGGCGGATTGAAAACCAGGTACGCTGGGCCGAAATAGCCGCGAGCGTACCTGTTAAAAGTTTGATAACTGGGAAAAAGTGTCAGATAGAGCCGAATGTGTATTTGGAACATCTGTAATGACGTAAGCATCAATCTGCATTGGATTGAGACCGGCGGATTGTATGTTATGTCACAAATTTCAACATTTGCCAGTCTGTAGGCTTTGATAATTAGGTTGGATCAATCTTGCAACAATTACGCTGCGGAATTCCGGCGTATTTGCGGTTGAGGCTTTGATAAATATCCCCCTATATGGGATGAATATTTCAACAAATGTGTTAAAAATATTAGAATGTGGGGAAACATGTAAATAATTAGTTAGAACGCCTTTTATGAGAGATGTAAGGACATATGCTTGTTTGTTCTCTTCTTTCTACATTTCTAGTATACAGTAGTTGCTTAGTTGAAAAGTATTCACACTTCAAGTGATATAAATAATGTAAATGTGTGCATCCTCTATTTTACTAGTCTTGTAATCATTGCCTTTATTTGTCCTTTCTTTTTTCTCTTTCCTAATTGTAAAACTTTTGCTAATCATAAGAAATTAAAAAGAAATTAGACATTTGTTTATTGAGAAATTTTTTTTTTTTAGATTTTTGCCCGTTTGCATCTCAACTAAATTTCCAGATTTGACTGTACTTCAGATGACAACCAAAATAAGTAAAAAGAAGAAACACAAAAGGTGAGAGTTGCACACTAATAAGTAATTAACTAGAGAACAGGAGAAAGATACATATGAGAACAACATAGAAAAGGAAGTGGGGATTTCACAATAAGAAATTCCCAAAAGTCTAGGTAAATCCAGCACAACTGTAAAATTGAATAAAAGCGCTACAAAAAGCTTGTATGTCAAAAACAATGTAAATATTTATTAAACAAATGCACAATACACACATTCACATTCATACAGGGGATCCCACACAAAGCAGTATTTATGAAGTACTGGCCAAAAAATTATTATCTGGTGCACCAGGGGAAATAGACCAAAAACAGTCCATTTAAAACTTGCAGGTATTTGTAATCCAATAAGTGCAGCGTTAATGCAAGAAATGGATGCAGTTATACAGTCCCCGGTGTATAAAAACCAGTTACTTCAGACTTGAACCCCCAGAGTTACTGAGTCGGTTGGTGCTTAAAAGGCATAGCATAGGAGGAGCAATAGAAACACGCGTCTTTATTCACAGGTGCTGTATTCCTTTAAGACAGTGATATTCGGTGTACAGATGCGTATAACATATTCTACCTGTATTTGTTCACGCGGTCGCTCCTCCTAGCTGCCTTGTTCATGGAGTGTCCAGACATCAGGGGTAAGTCACGATGAGCAGGGGATCTGCTGTAAGGGCTGCCAAGCACGACGAGTCCAAACGCTCGTTTCGCTCCTTCAGTCAGTGCAGCATGGAGCTTCTTCCAGGTGCTAACGACACCTTGATTACCAGCCTTTTTATTGGATACCGGTTTCCAGAGTCTTTTCAATTTGATGAAATTTATGTCAATCACAATTAGCCGTTGTTGCAATGTCTTTGCAATTGTTACTTTTAAATACAGCTAAATTCAGGGCTTCTCAAGTAACCAAGGTGAGGTATTCAATAGCAGAAGTTGGTTATATACAATTAAATGATTCAGATACTCACTCACACACACATCCGCAACAAATCATATATACAAAATATGCTAAAAACAGTTTTATTTTAATACACCATTGTGCAATATTTAAAAGACAATACTTAATTATAATGTTATGTGTGTCAAATTATTCTAACAGCAAATATGTGCATTTTAGCTCATCATAGTAGTATATATTTACACTTTTGATTTATTTTATTACTTTTGAGAACCCATTATCCATACATATATGGAAATAAATGGAGATGTGCAGATAAAGTAAGGTATAAGGAATTAGCCTAAAAAGGAAGCAAATTCCAATTTTTCATTTAAGCCATTAGGAGATAGAGTGTTTAGTTTGTACATCCATCTTGTTTCTTTTTGTAAAAGAATTTTATCAATGTCCCCCCCGCGCATGCTCAGTTTGACTGATTCTATTCCAATGAAGTGGAGTTCATCAATTTTTGATTTGTGAAATTGAGCAAAATGTCTCGCCACTGGGCTGTCAATATTGAAGTCCTTTATATCGTCTCTATGTTCTGTAATGCGGGAGCGTAATTCTCTAAAAGTTTTACCCACATAAAAGCATTTACACGAGCAATAGAGAAGATATATGACTCCTTTTGTGGAACAATTAATAAAAGAATTGATTTTATATGTGACACCTGTATTCGTGCTAAAAGTCTTAGTTTTCTGCACGAATTGACAGCAGACACAGTGATTACAGGGGGAACTGCCGACTATTTTTTGGGCATTGCGTTCTAACCAGTTAGATGTAGGCACTTTGTTAAATTCGCTCTTAACAAGGAGATCTTTCAAATTGTTAGGTCTCCTTGCTGTCATTAGGGGATAGTCCCCCACATGTTGGTGTAATGTAGAATCATTAGTCAGCAAATGCCAGTTATTGTTAAGAATACTTTTAACTTTACTCCAATGGGCATTATATTTAGTAATAAATCTGATTTTAGTGTCTTCCACATTCTCACTTTTGGTATTCTTTTTGTACAGAAGATCTTTTCTTTGATGCTGAGATGCTTTATAGAGTGCTCTTTGTACACATCTTTTTGAATAGCCTCTCTCAAGGAAACGAGTCGCCATATCTTTGGCCTGTTGTTTAAAGGTTTGATCTCTAGAGCAAATTCTGCGAAGGCGCAGAAATTGCCCATAGGGAATACCCCTCTTAAGATTTTCAGGATGATGACTCGTTCCCAAAAGAAGGCTATTAGTTGCAGTCAGCTTTCGAAACACTTCTGTTTCAATTTTGCCTTCGTTCTTACTAATTTTTAAGTCCAAAAAATTGATGGTAGTAGAATCATAACTACAAGTTAAGAAGATATTTAAATTATTCTTATTCAGGAGGGAAACAAATTTAAGTAGATCCTCCTCACTGCCATCCCATAGCAGGAGGATATCATCCACATATCTGATCCAGAGGGCTACATGCGCCTCAACTATGTCAGAATGCTCACCAAAAACAATTTGATCTTCCCATCCACCAAGGTGTAAACAGGCATATGTTGGGGCGCATGTAGCCCCCATTGCTGTCCCTTGTTTCTGTTTATAGTATTTGCCATCAAAAATAAAAATATTGTTTTCCAGAACAAATTTCAAAAGTTTACTTACAAATTTAGAATGTTTGCTATAGCCCACTCCTCTTGTATTGAGAAATTTTTCACAAGTTGCAATTCCAATAGAGTGGGGAATTGAAGAATATAAGGATTCAACATCCAACGAGACCAAAATGGTCTTGTCAGAAACATTGATTCCATCGAGTTTTTTAATCACATCTGTTGAATCTTGGACAAAGGTACGTAAGTCATTTACAAACGGCTGTAAAAACCTATCAACATAGTTACTTATTCCTTCAGTGGGGCCCCCCATCCCAGAGATGATGGGGCGTCCAGGTGGATTTTTAATGGATTTATGTAACTTTGGTATCCAGTAGAAAACTGGTGTTTTTGGTTTGTGACTATACTATTCTTTTGAAGAATTTCATAGATCTCACAATGAACTTCTTTTTTTACTAAATGAAGCACGTAGAAATAATTTGATTACAAGCCAAGAGTTTGGCTTCCTGTATAGTCACAAACCAAAAACACCAGTTTTCTACTGGATACCAAAGTTACATAAATCCATTAAAAATCCACCTGGACGCCCCATCATCTCTGGGATGGGGGGCCCCACTGAAGGAATAAGTAACTATGTTGATAGGTTTTTACAGCCGTTTGTAAATGACTTACGTACCTTTGTCCAAGATTCAACAGATGTGATTAAAAAACTCGATGGAATCAATGTTTCTGACAAGACCATTTTGGTCTCGTTGGATGTTGAATCCTTATATTCTTCAATTCCCCACTCTATTGGAATTGCAACTTGTGAAAAATTTCTCAATACAAGAGGAGTGGGCTATAGCAAACATTCTAAATTTGTAAGTAAACTTTTGAAATTTGTTCTGGAAAACAATATTTTTATTTTTGATGGCAAATACTATAAACAGAAACAAGGGACAGCAATGGGGGCTACATGCGCCCCAACATATGCCTGTTTACACCTTGGTGGATGGGAAGATCAAATTGTTTTTGGTGAGCATTCTGACATAGTTGAGGCGCATGTAGCCCTCTGGATCAGATATGTGGATGATATCCTCCTGCTATGGGATGGCAGTGAGGAGGATCTACTTAAATTTGTTTCCCTCCTGAATAAGAATAATTTAAATATCTTCTTAACTTGTAGTTATGATTCTACTACCATCAATTTTTTGGACTTAAAAATTAGTAAGAACGAAGGCAAAATTGAAACAGAAGTGTTTCGAAAGCCGACTGCAACTAATAGCCTTCTTTTGGGAACGAGTCATCATCCTGAAAATCTTAAGAGGGGTATTCCCTATGGGCAATTTCTGCGCCTTCGCAGAATTTGCTCTAGAGATCAAACCTTTAAACAACAGGCCAAAGATATGGCGACTCGTTTCCTTGAGAGAGGCTATTCAAAAAGATGTGTAAAAAGAGCACTCTATAAAGCATCTCAGCATCAAAGAAAAGATCTTCTGTACAAAAAGAATACCAAAAGTGAGAATGAGGAAGACACTAAAATCAGATTTATTACTAAATATAATGCCCATTGGAGTAAAGTTAAAAGTATTCTTAACAATAACTGGCATTTGCTGACTAATGATTCTACATTACACCAACATGTGGGGGACTATCCCCTAATGACAGCAAGGAGACCTAACAATTTGAAAGATCTCCTTGTTAAGAGCGAATTTAACAAAGTGCCTACATCTAACTGGTTAGAACGCAATGCCCAAAAAATAGTCGGCAGTTCCCCCTGTAATCACTGTGTCTGCTGTCAATTCGTGCAGAAAACTAAGACTTTTAGCACGAATACAGGTGTCACATATAAAATCAATTCTTTTATTAATTGTTCCACAAAAGGAGTCATATATCTTCTCTATTGCTCGTGTAAATGCTTTTATGTGGGTAAAACTTTTAGAGAATTACGCTCCCGCATTACAGAACATAGAGACGATATAAAGGACTTCAATATTGACAGCCCAGTGGCGAGACATTTTGCTCAATTTCACAAATCAAAAATTGATGAACTCCACTTCATTGGAATAGAATCAGTCAAACTGAGCATGCGCGGGGGGGACATTGATAAAATTCTTTTACAAAAAGAAACAAGATGGATGTACAAACTAAACACTCTATCTCCTAATGGCTTAAATGAAAAATTGGAATTTGCTTCCTTTTTAGGCTAATTCCTTATACCTTATTTTATCTGCACATCTCCATTTATTTCCATATATGTATGGATAATGGGTTCTCAAAAGTAATAAAATAAATCAAAAGTGTAAATATATACTACTATGATGAGCTAAAATGCACATATTTGCTGTTAGAATAATTTGACACACATAACATTATAATTAAGTATTGTCTTTTAAATATTGCACAATGGTGTATTAAAATAAAACTGTTTTTAGCATATTTTGTATATATGATTTGTTGCGGATGTGTGTGTGAGTGAGTATCTGAATCATTTAATTGTATATAACCAACTTCTGCTATTGAATACCTCACCTTGGTTACTTGAGAAGCCCTGAATTTAGCTGTATTTAAAAGTAACAATTGCAAAGACATTGCAACAACGGCTAATTGTGATTGACATAAATTTCATCAAATTGAAAAGACTCTGGAAACCGGTATCCAATAAAAAGGCTGGTAATCAAGGTGTCGTTAGCACCTGGAAGAAGCTCCATGCTGCACTGACTGAAGGAGCGAAACGAGCGTTTGGACTCGTCGTGCTTAGCAGCCCTTACAGCAGATCCCTTGCTCATCGTGACTTACCCCTTATGTCTGGACACTCCATGAACAAGGCAGCTAGGAGGAGCGACCGCGTGAACAAATACAGGTAGAATATGTTATACGCATCTGTACACCGAATATCACTGTCTTAAAGGAATACAGCACCTGTGAATAAAGACGCGTGTTTCTATTGCTCCTCCTATGCTATGCCTTTTAAGCACCAACCGACTCAGTAACTCTGGGGGTTCAAGTCTGAAGTAACTGGTTTTTATACACCGGGGACTGTATAACTGCATCCATTTCTTGCATTAACGCTGCACTTATTGGATTACAAATACCTGCAATTTTTAAATGGACTGTTTTTGGTCTATTTCCCCTGGTGCACCAGATAATAATTTTTTGGCCAGTACTTCATAAATACTGCTTTGTGTGGGATCCCCTGTATGAATGTGAATGTGTGTATTGTGCATTTGTTTAATAAATATTTACATTGTTTTTGACATACAAGCTTTTTGTAGCGCTTTTATTCAATTTTACAGTTGTGCTGGATTTACCTAGACTTTTGGGAATTTCTTATTGTGAAATCCCCACTTCCTTTTCTATGTTGTTCTCATATGTATCTTTCTAGGAAGCACCTGTTCTCTAGTTAATTACTTATTAGTGTGCAACTCTCACCTTTTGTGTTTCTTTTGTTTACTATATCCATTAGCTCCAAATAAGAGTATTTTTTACCTTGGAGTTTCTGAGTTTGCACCTTCTAAAAATATTGAAATATTAATTACAAGGCATTGTTTCATTGTTATAAAAATTATCTTAATGATTAAAAGCTTTGTTGCCAAATCACAATTTTGAGACCCTATATTTATATATATATATCTCTTAAATATGGCATTCAAATTATCGGATGAACGTTGGTCTACTGATATTAATGAAGCCTTTACAATGACTGGAGATGTGCATATAGAGGGAGAAGATGAGGCCATACATGATGTTGTTTCTGCATTCAAATTGTACAAGAAAAAATTGACAAAACAAATAAAAATTAAATGGGAACATCAAAGTCTTACTAACTATTTAAAGATGGAGATAATTCCTAGAGGTCTGAGAATCCGCCTAGACCCCGGCATTAACTTGCGAGGTGTAGATGCGGATAATGAATTTATAGCTAAATGGAATGAAATATTAACAAAATGCTCACTTGATCTGATTGCATTAATAATAGAGGAAGATGGTAAAAAACTGGAAAAATGTAAAAAAGATGTGGATGATGTGTACGAATGTTTGCACAAATTTGAAAATGACACATCATTTGAGAAATTAAATAAAGAGACACAAAAACTTATAGAAAAATTACAAGGGGAATTAAAAACACGTAAGAGGAGGAAATTAATAAGAGATCAGGAAGACTATAGGAGAAATAAAATCTATATATATAGGAATAGAATTAACACAAGAAATTACTATGATTCAGGTACAGATAATTCTGATATGGATTCTGATGGTGAAAATAAAAATAATGATTCAAATAACCAACGTATGCACCCTTTAGGGGTAGGACTAGACGAGGTGGGAGGAGGAGGCACGGGAGGGCAATCCCAAGAGAGGAGAGAAGGAAGAGGGAGGGGGAACAGACGACATCAGGGACAATATATGATGACCAGAAATCGTATGAGATACAACTAGAAGAGGAAAGTGACTCACTTCTAGGCCCACACCCCTCTCATAAAATGGGTATTGTCAACCTTTCCTCATTCCCCCTAAATCGCGAACATATAAAGATACTGGAAAAGGGACTTAGTTTTTGCCCTTCTAATAGTCTAGATCTATTTGAGGTCACCAAGGACTTACATCTTTTTGCGAGAAAACTCGCTTTAAAAAAGATAATGACGCCAAAAATACAAGTAGATCTGGCCTGTAGAAAAGAGAGAGATACTCTGGATTGTCTGGAGACTCTTCTCTACGAACAGAGTAATGAAATTACAGATATCCTTCCAAAAACAGATTTAAAGAAAAAATCTACTTACATGCCCTCTTTTTCTTCCATTCCAAATATTTCGGTTTTTGTTCAAAATGTCTCCCAGGAGTTGACAAAAATTCAAACTACAAAGATTGTCAATGATAATCTTACTAAATCTGAACGTAGAGCCCTTAAAGAACTGATTAATCATCAGGAATTGGTCATAAAACCGGCCGACAAGGGGGGTAATGTTGTCATTCTTACTCAAGAATACTACATTAAAGAGGCAATGCGGCAATTACTTGATGAAACACAATATGCCAAAATATCCTTTTGAAGAATTTCATAGATCTCACAATGAACTTCTTTTTTTACTAAATGAAGCACGTAGAAATAATTTGATTACAAGCCAAGAGTTTGGTTTCCTGTATAGTCACAAACCAAAAACACCAGTTTTCTACTGGATACCAAAGTTACATAAATCCATTAAAAATCCACCTGGACGCCCCATCATCTCTGGGATGGGGGGCCCCACTGAAGGAATAAGTAACTATGTTGATAGGTTTTTACAGCCGTTTGTAAATGACTTACGTACCTTTGTCCAAGATTCAACAGATGTGATTAAAAAACTCGATGGAATCAATATTTCTGACAAGACCATTTTGGTCTCGTTGGATGTTGAATCCTTATATTCTTCAATTCCCCACTCTATTGGAATTGCAACTTGTGAAAAATTTCTCAATACAAGAGGAGTGGGCTATAGCAAACATTCTAAATTTGTAAGTAAACTTTTGAAATTTGTTCTGGAAAACAATATTTTTATTTTTGATGGCAAATACTATAAACAGAAACAAGGGACAGCAATGGGGGCTACATGCGCCCCAACATATGCCTGTTTACACCTTGGTGGATGGGAAGATCAAATTGTTTTTGGTGAGCATTCTGACATAGTTGAGGCGCATGTAGCCCTCTGGATCAGATATGTGGATGATATCCTCCTGCTATGAGATGGCAGTGAGGAGGATCTACTTAAATTTGTTTCCCTCCTGAATAAGAATAATTTAAATATCTTCTTAACTTGTAGTTATGATTCTACTACCATCAATTTTTTGGACTTAAAAATTAGTAAGAACGAAGGCAAAATTGAAACAGAAGTGTTTCGAAAGCCGACTGCAACTAATAGCCTTCTTTTGGGAACGAGTCATCATCCTGAAAATCTTAAGAGGGGTATTCCCTATGGGCAATTTCTGCGCCTTCGCAGGATTTGCTCTAGAGATCAAACCTTTAAACAACAGGCCAAAGATATGGCGACTCGTTTCCTTGAGAGAGGCTATTCAAAAAGATGTGTAAAAAGAGCACTCTATAAAGCATCTCAGCATCAAAGAAAAGATCTTCTGTACAAAAAGAATACCAAAAGTGAGAATGTGGAAGACACTAAAATCAGATTTATTACTAAATATAATGCCCATTGGAGTAAAGTTAAAAGTATTCTTAACAATAACTGGCATTTGCTGACTAATGATTCTACATTACACCAACATGTGGGGGACTATCCCCTAATGACAGCAAGGAGACCTAACAATTTGAAAGATCTCCTTGTTAAGAGCGAATTTAACAAAGTGCCTACATCTAACTGGTTAGAACGCAATGCCCAAAAAATAGTCGGCAGTTCCCCCTGTAATCACTGTGTCTGCTGTCAATTCGTGCAGAAAACTAAGGCCTAGATTTAGAGTTCGGCGGTAGCCGTCAAAACCAGCGTTAGAGGCTCCTAACGCTGGTTTTGGGCGCCCGCTGGTATTTGGAGTCAGTGATTAAAGGGTCTAACGCTCACTTTTCAGCCGCGACTTTTCCATACCGCAGATCCCCCTACGCCATTTGCGTAGCCTATCTTTTCAATGGGATCTTTCTAACGCTGGTATTTAGAGTCGTTTCTGCAGTGAGCGTTAGAGCTCTAACGACAAGATTCCAGCCGCCTGAAAATAGCAGGAGTTAAGAGCTTTCTGGCTAACGCCGGTTCATAAAGCTCTTAACTACTGTACCCTAAAGTACACTAACACCCATAAACTACCTATGTACCCCTAAACCGAGCTCCCCCCACATCGCCGCCACTCGATTAAAATTTTTAACCCCTAATCTGCCGACCGCCACCTACGTTATACTTATGTACCCCTAATCTGCTGCCCCTAACCCCGCCGACCCCTGTATTATATTTATTAAGCCCTAACCTGCCCCCCACAACGTCGCCGCAAGCTACTTAAAATAATTAACCCCTAATCCACCGACCGCAAATCGCCGCCACCTACGTTATCCCTATGTACCCCTAATCTGCTACCCCTAACACCGCCGACCCCTATATTATATTTATTAACCCCTAATCTGCCCCCCTCAACGTCGCCGACACCTGCCTACACTTATTAACCCCTAATCTGCCGAGCGGACCTGAGCGCTACTATAATAAAGTTATTAACCCCTAACCCGCCTCACTAACCCTATCATAAATAGTATTAACCCCTAATCTGCCCTCCCTAACATCGCCGACACCTAACTTCAATTATTAACCCCTAAACTTCCGATCGGAGCTCACCGCTATTCTAATAAATGGATTAACCTCTAAAGCTAAGTCTAACCCTAACACTAACACCCCCCTAAGTTAAATATAATTTTTATCTAACGAAATAAATTAACTCTTATTAAATAACTTATTCCTATTTAAAGCTAAATACTTACCTGTAAAATAAATCCTAATATAGCTACAATATAAATTATAATTATATTATAGCTATTTTAGGATTAATATTTATTTTACAGGCAACTTTGTAATTATTTTAACCAGGTACAATAGCTATTAAATAGTTAAGAACTATTTAATAGTTACCTAGTTAAAATAATAACAAATTTACCTGTAAAATAAATCCTACCCTAAGATATAATTAAACCTAACACTACCCTATCAATAAAATAATTAAATAAACTACCTACAATTACCTACAATTAACCTAACACTACACTATCAATAAATTAATTAAACACAATTGCTACAAATAAATACAATTAAATAAACTAGCTAAAGTACAAAAAATAAAAAAGAACTAAGTTACAGAAAATAAAAAAATATTTACAAACATAATAAAAATATTACAACAATTTTAAACTAATTACACCTACTCTAAGCCCCCTAATAAAATAACAAAGCCCCCCAAAATAAAAAATTCCCTACCCTATTCTAAATTAAAAAAGTTACAAGCTCTTTTACCTTACCAGCCCTGAACAGGGCCCTTTGCGGGGCATGCCCCAAGAATTTCAGCTCTTTTGCCTGTAAAAAAAAACATACAATACCCCCCCCCAACATTACAACCCACCACCCACATACCCCTAATCTAACCCAAACCCCCCTTAAATAAACCTAACACTAATCCCCTGAAGATCTTCCTACCTTGTCTTCACCATCCAGGTATCACCGATCCGTCCTGGCTCCAAGATCTTCATCCAACCCAAGCGGGGGTTGGCGATCCATAATCCGGTGCTCCAAAGTCTTCCTCCTATCCGGCAAGAAGAGGACATCCGGACCGGCAAACATCTTCTCCAAGCGGCATCTTCGATCTTCTTCCATCCGGTGCGGAGCGGGTCCATCTTGAAGCAGGCGACGTGGATCCATCCTCTTCTTCCGATGTCTCCCGACTAATGACTGTTCCTTTTAGGGACGTCATCCAAGATGGCGTCCCTCGAATTCCGATTGGCTGATTGGATTCTATCAGCCAATCGGAATTAAGGTAGGAATTTTCTGATTGGCTGATGGAATCAGCCAATCAGAATCAAGTTCAATCCGATTGGCTGATCCAATCAGCCAATCAGATTGAGCTCGCATTCTATTGGCTGTTCCGATCAGCCAATAGAATGCGAGCTCAATCTGATTGGCTGATTGGATCGGCCAATCGGATTGAACTAGATTCTGATTGGCTGATTCCATCAGCCAATCAGAAAATTCCTACCTTAATTCCGATTGGCTGATAGAATCCTATCAGCCAATCGGAATTCGAGGGACGCCATCTTGGATGACGTCCCTTAAAGGAACAGTCATTAGTCGGGAGACATCGGAAGAAGAGGATGGATCCGCGTCGCCTGCTTCAAGATGGACCCGCTCCGCACCGGATGGAAGAAGATCGAAGATGCCGCTTGGAGAAGATGTTTGCCGGTCCGGATGTCCTCTTCTTGCCGGATAGGAGGAAGACTTTGGAGCACCGGATTATGGATCGCCAACCCCCGCTTGGGTTGGATGAAGATCTTGGAGCCAGGACGGATCGGTGATACCTGGATGGTGAAGACAAGGTAGGAAGATCTTCAGGGGATTAGTGTTAGGTTTATTTAAGGGGGGTTTGGGTTAGATTAGGGGTATGTGGGTGGTGGGTTGTAATGTTGGGGGGGGGTATTGTATGTTTTTTTTTACAGGCAAAAGAGCTGAAATTCTTGGGGCATGCCCCGCAAAGGGCCCTGTTCAGGGCTGGTAAGGTAAAAGAGCTTGTAACTTTTTTAATTTAGAATAGGGTAGGGAATTTTTTATTTTGGGGGGCTTTGTTATTTTATTAGGGGGCTTAGAGTAGGTGTAATTAGTTTAAAATTGTTGTAATATTTTTATTATGTTTGTAAATATTTTTTTATTTTCTGTAACTTAGTTCTTTTTTATTTTTTGTACTTTAGCTAATTTATTTAATTGTATTTATTTGTAGCAATTGTGTTTAATTAATTTATTGATAGTGTAGTGTTAGGTTAATTGTAGGTAATTGTAGGTAGTTTATTTAATTATTTTATTGATAGGGTAGTGTTAGGTTTAATTATATCTTAGGGTAGGATTTATTTTACAGGTAAATTTGTTATTATTTTAACTAGGTAACTATTAAATAGTTCTTAACTATTTAATAGCTATTGTACCTGGTTAAAATAATTACAAAGTTGCCTGTAAAATAAATATTAATCCTAAAATAGCTATAATATAATTATAATTTATATTGTAGCTATATTAGGATTTATTTTACAGGTAAGTATTTAGCTTTAAATAGGAATAAGTTATTTAATAAGAGTTAATTTATTTCGTTATATTAAAATTATATTTAAGTTAGGGGGGTGTTAGTGTTAGGGTTAGACTTAGCTTTAGGGGTTAATCCATTTATTAGAATAGCGGTGAGCTCCGATCGGAAGTTTAGGGGTTAATAATTGAAGTTAGGTGTCGGCGATGTTAGGGAGGGCAGATTAGGGGTTAATACTATTTATGATAGGGTTAGTGAGGCGGATTAGGGGTTAATAACTTTATTATAGTAGCGCTCAGGTCCGCTCGGCAGATTAGGGGTTAATAAGTGTAGGTAGGTGTCGGCGACGTTGTGGGGGGCAGATTAGGGGTTAATAAATATAACATAGGGGTCGGCGATGTTAGGGCAGCAGATTAGGGGTACATAGGGATAACGTAGGTTGCGGCGGTTTACGGAGCGGCAGATTAGGGGTTAAAAAAAATATGCAGGGGTCAGTGATAGCGGGGGCGGCAGATTAGGGGTTAATAAGTGTAAGGTTAGGGGTGTTTAGACTCGGGGTACATGTTAGGGTGTTAGGTGCAGACGTAGGAAGTGTTTCCCCATAGGAATCAATGGGGCTGCGTTAGGAGCTGAACGCTGCTTTTTTGCAGGTGTTAGGTTTTTTTTCAGCTCAAACAGTCCCATTGTTTCCTATGGGAGAATCGTGCACGAGCACGTTTTTGAGGCCGGCCGCGTCCGTAAGCAACTCTGGTATCGAGAGTTGCATTTGCGGTAAAAATGCTCTACGCTCCTTTTTTGGAGCCTAACGCAGCATTTGTTTTAACTCTCGATACCAGAGTTAAATTTATGGTGCGGCCAGAAAAAAGCCCGCGGAGCGTTAACAGCCCTTTTACCGCCGAACTCCAAATCTAGGCCTATGACTTTTAGCACGAATACAGGTGTCACATATAAAATCAATTCTTTTATTAATTGTTCCACAAAAGGAGTCATATATCTTCTCTATTGCTCGTGTAAATGCTTTTATGTGGGTAAAACTTTTAGAGAATTACGCTCCCGCATTACAGAACATAGAGACGATATAAAGGACTTCAATATTGACAGCCCAGTGGCGAGACATTTTGCTCAATTTCACAAATCAAAAATTGATGAACTCCACTTCATTGGAATAGAATCAGTCAAACTGAGCATGCGCGGGGGGGACATTGATAAAATTCTTTTACAAAAAGAAACAAGATGGATGTACAAACTAAACACTCTATCTCCTAATGGCTTAAATGAAAAATTGGAATTTGCTTCCTTTTTAGGCTAATTCCTTATACCTTACTTTATCTGCACATCTCCATTTATTTCCATATATGTATGGATAATGGGTTCTCAAAAGTAATAAAATAAATCAAAAGTGTAAATATATACTACTATGATGAGCTAAAATGCACATATTTGCTGTTAGAATAATTTGACACACATAACATTATAATTAAGTATTGTCTTTTAAATATTGCACAATGGTGTATTAAAATAAAACTGTTTTTAGCATATTTTGTATATATGATTTGTTGCGGATGTGTGTGTGAGTGAGTATCTGAATCATTTAATTATATATAACCAACTTCTGCTATTGAATACCTCACCTTGGTTACTTGAGAAGCCCTGAATTTAGCTGTATTTAAAAGTAACAATTGCAAAGACATTGCAACAACGGCTAATTGTGATTGACATAAATTTCATCAAATTGAAAAGACTCTGGAAACCGGTATCCAATAAAAAGGCTGGTAACCAAGGTGTCGTTAGCACCTGGAAGAAGCTCCATGCTGCACTGACTGAAGGAGCGAAACGAGCGTTTGGACTCGTCGTGCTTGGCAGCCCTTACAGCAGATCCCCTGCTCATCGTGACTTACCCCTGATGTCTGGACACTCCATGAACAAGGCAGCTAGGAGGAGCGACCGCGTGAACAAATACAGGTAGAATATGTTATACGCATCTGTACACCGAATATCACTGTCTTAAAGGAATACAGCACCTGTGAATAAAGACGCGTGTTTCTATTGCTCCTCCTATGCTATGCCTTTTAAGCACCAACCGACTCAGTAACTCTGGGGGTTCAAGTCTGAAGTAACTGGTTTTTATACACCGGGGACTGTATAACTGCATCCATTTCTTGCATTAACGCTGCACTTATTGGATTACAAATACCTGCAAGTTTTAAATGGACTGTTTTTGGTCTATTTCCCCTGGTGCACCAGATAATAATTTTTTGGCCAGTACTTCATAAATACTGCTTTGTGTGGGATCCCCTGTATGAATGTGAATGTGTGTATTGTGCATTTGTTTAATAAATATTTACATTGTTTTTGACATACAAGCTTTTTGTAGCGCTTTTATTCAATTTTACAGTTGTGCTGGATTTACCTAGACTTTTGGGAATTTCTTATTGTGAAATCCCCACTTCCTTTTCTATGTTGTTCTCAAAATAAGTAAAAAGCAGGAGATGAATTTCTTTAAACTTGGCCATTGAAGGCAGCATATACCTTTGAAATAATCCCCAGAAAATATGAATTGCATTTAGTTATTTCTGTGGTTCTAGTAACTCCTCTTTGGTCATTGCAACAGAGGCATCTGTTGATACATTCTATCAACTTCTGGTTTTGTTGCTGCCACATCCCTCAGTCAGTTTAGGGCAATTATTCCATGCTGATATCAGTTTGTCTACTTGAGTAGATGATTTCTGGAGATCCTGGTGAAAGCCATAGATTGCTCATGCAGACTCCAGGTACCCATAGACATTTCATGGGCCTGATGGCATGCCTGGAGCTCTGGAAAACATTTTGGATCCCTTTTCAGCTCATATGAATCAAATTATTAATTTTCTGCCATTGTTTTTTGATTCAGTCCTGATTTGATAGACCACTAATTTCATGATTATGCCATCACAAAATAAGGATAATTAGAATTTTCCATGAATATTTTTTTCTTCTTCATAAAACAAAATTTATAATCTGTTACATTTTTATGTTTTGGGAAGTTAAACTTATACTTCATATGGATCAATTACGTGGATGTTTAAAATATGTAGGAAATAATAGCTCTTCTTCACCATTTACTATATAGAAAGTAATATATATATATTCTCTTTTTCATAGACTGGCTTTTTTCAATCCATACTTTGATTTTTGATACTCAGCAAAATAAAGCTATTTTCTAAAAGACAAAAACACTTAAACTGGTCAATTGACTTAAATAGCTTTAGCACTGAAGGGGTTCATACAAAACAGTTTCTTTAAACATGTTTGGGTCTTTAAGTTTTAATGACTAGTAAGAAATAAGCACTAGTTACTTTGTGCTAGTACTTACACAAAATTATAAAGGTTAAATATAAGCACCATGTTTTATTTGAGCTTATTTTAATAATGAAAAGATAATCATATTTTTGTGATTAACCCTTTGCCTCAGTTATTTAGAATTAAAATGAATCGTATGTGCATGGAATATTTTATCTTCACAAAGCAAATGTGTTTCAAATAAAAAATTTGAGAATGGAAAAATGGATCACACAGTAGGAGGGCAAATCCATAGACTATGTGTCTAGTATTTAACGAAAATCTCATTAACGTTGGTTTATTACTGACATGCATCTGTAACCACAAGAGAAATTATACAGGAAGGGTTTGTGTGTCTACACCCCAGAAAATGGTCACTAATTTAGACCTTACCAAAATGATTATTCAGACTGTACAAAACATACATTGTCATAATGAGACCAATTAAAAAGCAGACAAAAAGTATTAATGATGTGTTGTTGAGTTGTTGACCTGGTCTTGACAAAATAAAAAAATAAAAACTTGTTTAGTTTTTTGGAAACAATTTTTCCAGCTAGCAACTTTGAAAATATTTAAAAATAAAATGCACATACTAAATAAAACAAATACTTAAAATGCTATTTAAGGAAGAAACTGGATCAATAAAGTAAAGGGAATTATTGAATTATATAATTGTATACAAATATATTTATATTAGTTTTAACATGTACCATACACATTTTTACATCCACCAAACATAAAGTGTGTCATGTGACTCTCATTTGAAACAATTCTGAAATTTAAAAAACAAAACTTTTAAATGACCGTGGAAACAACAGCATTTGCACATAGAAAATGCATGGTGCATTGGTAACAAAGTACATAAAGTATTTCTGAGGTAAGGCAAGCAGGGATACTTGCCTAGATGCGCAGATTGTCTGTACAATAATTCTATAGCTCATATATGTGTTTTTTTGGGGTCCGTTTTTGGAACTAATTCTGGCATTTAACAAAGGTGTAATTGCACACTGAAACGTTATGTCTTTTTATTGATGAACTGAAATAAATGTTATATTTTATGAAGACCAGCAAGTGCATTTTTATTTGATGGGATTCTGGATTTACTTGTAAAGTTCACCCTGGCAGCTGAAAGACATTGTAAGACTGTGCTTATCCTTCCTTGGGGATCTGTATATATATATATATATATATATATATATATATATATATATATATATATATATATATATATATATATCAGTGACGTGCAGTGAGGTCAGAGGCTGGTGAGGCACTAGATATGATACGCCGGAGAAACACATGTACAGAGGGCCGCAAGTACCCCCAACAGGGCAGGTTTAAATTATAGCTGAACCAGTGTACAGGTGACATAATCAGGTGATGGGTGAGAGCAAGTTAGTAACCACTGAGTTACTGATCAGCTGATTACTTCACCTGTGCACTGATTCAGCTATAATGAAACCTGGCCTGTTGGGGGTACTTGAGGACCATTGTTGAGAAACACTGCACTAAAGCACCAGCTCATCGGAAATGTATTGATTACCTGGAGAATAAAGCACACATACTCTGCTCACTGACACCCACACACACTCTGCTCACATACACACTCACACAATTCTGTGGCACAGTGCCAGTTACTAAGCAATTAGAATGATACACAATCTCTACTCACTACTGTATTGTAAAAATAGAAATAATTTACCATACAAGTTTTACACAAAGGACAAGTTATCAATACTGCCAACACAGCTGCTGCAATATGGTGTTCAATATGGTGTTCAAGAAACGCAGGTGCACATCCCACTTAGGTATGCTCTTCAACAAAAGACACCAAAGGATACCAAAAGTATGAAGTACATAATAATAAAAGTAAAATAGAAAGTTTATTTATTTGTTTTGTGCAATTTCTATCTGAATGATGGAAATGTAATTATGACTTTCATGTTCCTTTCAAAAACTAATTTGATTTGCTGACATGGGGCCAGTAACAGTTGATGCTAATTCTCAAAATATAAATAACTAGAAAAGTCTATTAAAATAGCATGCTCTACCTCAATCATGAAAGTTTAATTTTAAATGTCTCCCTTTGACTATGTGTTTAACCAGTTACTTTACAGTGGTATTATTTCTAAAAACATTTAACTGCAATAATTACATATAGTTTTTAAATGACTCATTATCTCCTTTTTATTAATATAAACTTGTATAAAAGCAGCACATATTAAAAACATAATGCAACAGCTTTCAATTGATTTGTGAATTACAAGTTAACAGCAGTATTTAAATAAATGGAGACACAGATAAAAATAAAAATATTTACTGCATCCTCTGACTGAACAGACATAACATATATGGAGTTTGTACCTAATTAAATCAAATAACCATGAAAAAGGGAGGCTTAGCAATATTCAATGTCAAAAACTTTAATTTAAATAATGTGAACACTGCACACTTAACTTCAAACTCTGGGTTTTAAATTATGGATTTAAATTTGAATTGACCCTTTGACTTCCTGTCAGTATTGGGTTATGCTTACTTACTGCCCCCCCCCCCCCCTGTTAATGAGCTGTATCTGAACACAATTTGTGAATCACAAGAGATACTACTTTACTCTTCTGCTTGGTGTCATCTGTTCTTAGGTTACCTCAGCTTCCAGTTGTGTCACATGACCCTGCTCACTGCATCTTCCTTCTGATTATTCTATATATCCTTCACTTGCTAGGAGGCATCAAGAGGGGTGCCTCCTATTTGTCCCAATTTTTGCTGCTAATATATTGACAGAACACAGGTGGCGCAGCAGCACAGCTTTTCCTTTGACCCATGTACTGCAATGGAGAGAAGCGTTCCTGTACCTGCCTCTCCATAGCATTACATGGGGGGAAAATATATTTTTTTTACTTTTTTTGTGTTGTTTTAATTAAAATTTAATTAATCTTTGGCCACATATGGCAGGGTAGGCACTGTCTCCCCTGCCTCCTATGAGTGCACGTCCCTGATAGATATATATATATATATATATATATATATATATATATATATATATATATATAAAAGCATCCAAATACCAGCTTCTCCCACAAAGGACAACCGCCTGGGTGCAGACTTACACGTAATACATCAGCCAAAAAAGATGCACTCACAGGACTTTTTAAGGTGAAGTAACAAGAATACTTTATTAGGAACTTTTCGGGGATCTAGTCCCCTTTGTCCGCATAAAACAACAGTGAATGTGTCAAACATTTATAGTGTGCATAACAAACAATAAACTCATACCCAGCTCAAACAGTGGTGCCAAACCTCCGCCATGGAACGCTGCTTGCGTTCCACTGACTCGCAAAACCGGAAGTCGTGCAAACGTCACTTCCGGTTTCTTACCTCTATACATAATATCGTAGCCAATAAATCACTCATAATCGTGTATAAATACTTTGGAAAAAAACATGCTAAATAGCTAAGAGACCTAGTAACAACAGTGGTATCCTCATTTTAGTGTGGAAAAAGTATGTAAAACTATATTTACGCTAATGCGTTGCCATGGAAACATGTCAAGCTCCCGGTTGTCATGGATACTTATATACAGAAAGAAAAATTTAACCAGAGAAACTAGATTGCTTACTCAAAGCCATATGACAAGATTCTATCCAAGCAAAGTGCTCTAGCGTGTGTAGTGCCTGAGATATCTTCCTTCAAGTGTGCCAAAATTAAAAATGAAAAAGTGTATACATATATATATGTGCAATTACACATACACAGCTTGTCATGGTAACTTGCCAAACTCCTAGTAAACATGAATGCATTCATACAGGTGACACAATTTTTTTGGATGTTAAGCTTAGATTACTAACTTAAGTCATATATAAATTCTATATTACGAGCAGACAGCTGTCACCCCCCCCAGCCCTCCTTAAGGGAATTGTGAAGTCCCAAATGATCAGGACCAAAGCAATAATTCAGATAACCTAACAGGAGTCTCCCAGTTGACTGGAATGGGCGAGAAATTTGCCCAAAGAGGCTATAAACCGCACCTGATTAAGGGAGCTATTGAGGAGGTTGCACAATGTACACAGTTGGACCTTCTTACAAAAAAACCCAGACAAGAATCAAAAGAAAAACTGATTATGGCAACCACCTTTTCACCTACTACTAAAAAAACAGGACACATTCTTCGGACACATTGGCCCATAGTGGCCACGGATGATAAGCTGTCCTTTGCAAGTAAGAAGACACCAATGGTGGGCTATAGAAGTTGTATGAATCTAAGGGACTTGTTGGTCAAAACAGACCCTAAATCCAGCTACAGAATGGGATCCAAGGTAAACATCAAAGGCTCATACAGATGCTTAGGCTGTACCACTTGCAATGGGCTCATAAGTGCTAAATCCTTCCATCATCCACATACCAATAAGAACTATGTCATTAGACATTCAATAAGGTGCACAACTACATTTGTTGTGTATCTCCTGGTATGACCATGCTCTCGATTTTATGTGGGAAAGACGTTGGGAACCCTGAGGGAGAGGATGGCGAACCATCGACATGCCATCAGGTTGGCACTCCAGACTGGAGACTCTGAACAGCCCATAGCGAGGCACTGTGTGCTGAAAAAGCATCCTGTGTCATCTATCAGATATACGCTCATCGACCATGTCCCCCCTCTTGATAGGGGGGTGACCGAAACAAAATATTGCTACAACGGGAAGCACAATGGATGTACCGATTAGGTACTATTTACCCGGGTGGTCTGAATACGGTACCTGACATCAAAGTCCTCTTGTAGTGCGGTCTAAATGTGTGTTACAAACTTGGGGTACATCCCAGAGACACTATGACTCTGTGTAGCGGGTAATGGATGAGGGCTCCACTTGTTGGTGCCCGGTCCTGCCATGGTCTCACAGCACAAGCCATGGGGAGCATTTAGTGCAAATGTATATCAGAGTATCACACTGAGTGAAGAACATATGAACGGAGCCTCACAAAGTTAATGGGGATGAAGACAATGGAACTGTCAATAAGTCATTGATTTGGAAACACTGACTCGGCGGTCACCAATAACAGCAAACAATATTGACTCGGCGGTCACAACTCGGGCTTCACCCGTACTTATGCAAAGATTTCTTCGCCTTTCCCCTGGTGCTTCTGTCAATGTAGACTACTTCCTCCTGGGTAGGCACAACCTCAGTGTAGATAGAGGGACGGCCACGCTATAAGACGCGATGTCAAACTCACTTCTCCTTTGGTTTAGTTGCTTTGCGAGTGCGGGACTTACACCGGACGTGACGTCAGCTTCTCTGGTCTTCCTTACCCCTTAACGAGTATCCACTTAAGGCTCCAAGGCTGCAAATAGGCTCAATAGTAAGTCTCTGGGACAGGTGGCAACGGGCTCCTCACAGCCCTTAGTGATAAATATAGAAAAAATAGGAGCGGTAGTCCCAGGATATAAAAAATATCAAGCTTTATTTGAACATATTTAAGAACAGCAAAAAGGTGAATAAAAAAAGACTAAAATATGAATGAAGTGATCAGTCTTACGCTTTTCGGCTAACTGTTGCCGTAATCATAGACTATACTCAGATGCTCATTCATTAGTCTTTATATACGTCATTAATTACATATTCAAGTTTAAACAGCTGTTCACATTTACTGACAAACATTGAGTTATCCTGCTAAAGAGTACAAATGAAAACATAGTCATAAAGACACCCATTAAACCAACAGTGTGCACCATTGTATATATAGATATAGTGTATTATTAAAGCAATTTTAAGAGTGCATTTACCTTACAGATTATGCCCAATTATTGGGGCCAAACAGAAAAACATATCATGCAACGCCTTTATCAAGCATTGAGAAAAAATTGTTAACAGTGATCTTATTAAGGTATATTACACACAATATCTAATTCAAACATTATATAGATGCTTATATTCATATATTTAGATGTGGAGGCATATCTTAAAGAAAAATGAAAATTAATTAAAGATCTCCCAATAACTTTAGGTATCTGTGTTCAGATTTGAACTCACAACCTTGGGATTCGGAGGCCACTGATATACCCACTGGGCTATTTCAACCTTACTATATGGAGCACATTAAAAAGTAGAACTAAGTTAAGCTAGATAGAATTTATGTAAACAACCCTAGTGTTACTTATTAATTCAGAATACTTAGTAAGAGATTGCCTATATAATATTTGCTTAAGGAAACATCTATTATATATGGATAGAGTTTAATTTAGAGTACAAAAATGATTAAAGGCAGTATGGGCAAAAATATGTAACAAATTGACTTTTAGATATTGATTACAGAAGAAACATATTACTATAATCAATAGAAAATGTAAGCATATAGAATCCTATGCATTTGCATATGTGTAAAAGACTGATGGTATCAAGATGATTAAGATACAGATATTTTATTCCCAAAGGTTTATAAGGTCAAACTCAGAATTAAATCCCTCTGGGATCTGGGTCTTGAGTTTGAAAATCCAATAGACTTCTTGTCTTCCTAAAATTTGGGATCTATTGCCTCCTCTTTTGGGGGTTTTTATGGCTTCAATTATATTCCAACTGAAAGATCTAACTGATTGGTCATGTGTCTCTATAAAGTGTCTGCTTAGTTCTGAGCAAGGGACTTTATTTCTAATGTCCCCTAAATGTTCTCTTATACGTGTTCTCACGTCGCGAGTGGTGAGCCCTATATACTGACGTTTACACAGTTTACATTCAGCCAGGTATATAACGTAGGTGGAGCTACAGTTTAGACAACCCTGTATCTTAAAGGATTCTCCTGTTACATATGAAGTGAATGTATCTGTCACATTATGATGTTCACATGCTTTACAGCGGCTACTACCACATTTAAAGCTCCCATTATATTGCAGCCATGAGCTAGGATTTGTATTTGTTTGTGGATTTTTTAACATACTAGGTGAAAGAGTATTTGCTAGAGTGTTATTTTTAGTGTAGACAAATCTACATCCATCACCAATAATATCTTTTAAAGTCTCATCTCCATAGAGTATAGGTAGATATTTATTCACAATACCACAGATGTCATTGTATTGATTAGAATACTTTGGGCTCCATGTACGAAGCAGCGAAAGCTGCTCCGGAACCTTTGCGGGGCAGGTTCGCATATGCGAGCCTGCTTCCCGCAATGTAAGAAGCAGCGGTCATTAGACCGCTGCTTCCTACAGCCTACGCCACCTCTTAGGTGGCGAAGCAAAATCACAGAGAGCATGCTCGCTCTCGGTGATTGACAGCCCCTTCAGTCGCGTGAATGGTCGCGTGATTGAAGGGGATGGGCACTACACACTCCGATGAGTGTGTAATGGTACATACGGGCAAGAGGATCAATAGATCCGCTGCCTGTGTGTAGCGGAGGCGGGCGGACAGCTTCGCAAGTTAAGAAGCTGTCCGCCCGCCTCTTAGTACATGGCGCCCTTTGTGATGAATGTAGGTCTATCATCAATTTTTATATCTTTTTTACTTTGTAGTAGATCTTCTCTCTTATATCCGTCTACTTCTTTCTTAATTTTTAAAACCTCCTTTTTGTTATAGCCTCTGTTAATTAGACGATCAACTAATTCAGTACTTTCCTTCATATAGTCAATATTTTTAGAACAATTACGTTTAACTCTCATCATTTGTCCCTTTATGATGCCCTTAAAGACATGTTTGGGATGACTACTTGTAGCATAAAGTAATGCATTTCCAGCAATAGGTTTACGATATAGAGTAGTATTCACACAATTATGTTTAAATTCACCTAATAGTGTGATGTCTAGAAAATTTATTTTTGTTTTGTTCCACTCTTTTGTGAAACTCAAACCCATTTGATTGGTATTAAGGTAGTTTAAAAAATCATTTGCTTTTGTCTCATCTGCTTCCCAAATAAGGACAAGGTCATCTATAAATCTCTTATAATAAATCACCTGTTCACGGAAAGGATTAGTGTCACTGTATATGAGTGTTTCTTCTAGCCAACCCATGACTAAATTCGCGTATGAGGGTGCGAACTTCGCCCCCATCGCGGTTCCTTGCTTTTGGACGTAATGATCATTTTCAAATGTAAAGCTATTATGTTCAAGTAGGAATTCTATAATCTGCAATACATATTTCCTAAAAGCATTATCTAGTTTGTTATCTTTATCTAGATAATATTCAATCGCTTGCAAACCAATAGAGTGTGGAATCGAGGAGTAAAGCGATACAGCATCTATTGTGAGCCAGCTATAGCTTTCTTTCCACTCACAGTCATTGAAGATGTTTATTATGTGCATAGTATCTCTAACATAACTGGTTAGAGAGAGGACATATGGCTGTAGAATATCATCTACCCATTCTGACACATGTTCCAACAAGGAACCATTACCCGACACAATAGGTCTTCCTTTGATGTTATCCAGGCCTTTATGTGTCTTGGGTAGATGATAAAACACAGCCGTTCTTGGAAATTCAACATATAGATAGTCAAAGGTAGATGTATCAATAAATCCATTTCTTTTACCTTCATTAAGGATTTTAAATAATTGTTTTTGAAAATCAATACGTGGGTTATGGCTAACCTTTTTGTATACATTGGGGTCTTCTAGCTGTCTTTTGGCTTCTATTACATACCAAGATTTATCACAGACAACTATACTACTGCCCTTATTGGCTCGTTTGATGATAATATTCTCATTTTCTCAAGTGATGCAAGTGCATTTCTCTCTTTTTTCGTTAAGTTATTCTGTTTTCTTTCTCCTGTCTTTTTTATATTAAGCTGAGTAAGATCTTCTACTACTCTTTTTTGGAAAAGTTCAAGTTGTTTACCCCTGGATTGTAATGGATAAAAGTTGGACTTGCATTTAAATCCTGTGTGTTTATCTTTAGGGTGTTCCTGTTCAAGGGAATTAGGATCTTCATTAAGAAGCTGTTCTAAATCCCGACGAGTGCAAAGATCTTGGAAACCAAGATCATTAATTTTCCAGCTTTCTGTAGTTTGTCTCAATTCTGTTGGTGTGTCAGTCTGATGTTTATAGAAGTGTTTCTTCAAGGTAAGGGACCTAACAAATTTATTAATATCCAAAATAGTTTGAAAGAGAACAAAGTCTTTAGAGGGACAAAAATTAAGTCCATAACTTAGAACTTTACATTCAGTCTCATTCAAGCTATAAGAGGATAAATTAATCACTGTGTTTTTAAACATATTTCTGATTGCTTTTGTTTTCTCTTAGTGGATACCTGGTGACTCGTGGAAGTCTGGTAGTCTTAGAGTGGTTACCTTTACATCACACACCTGACTGACATTGTTCACTACGAGGTGAAATGAGGTTCCTGGCTTGAAATTATACAATAATCTCCATAGAGGAGAGATTTAATGGACATTTCACATGTATACTGAGTCGCAGTTTTCATGTGAATGTAATGTGTACAGATGTTGATCATAATGTCTGTTAAGCAATGTGTTATTTTCTGACATACAGAGAAGTAAGATATATGCAATAGCAGATCTGTTCCTATAATAGTTGAGGTTTACCTGTCTAAATGAGGTATGCTGGCAAAGTAGGATTGCTAATGTAGTAACATTTGCAATCTGAATAAGGCAATAAAGTCTATATGTGCATTACATGAATTATAAGCACGTTCGTTTTCTTTCTTTTGGTTTTAAATAGTGTGGTATTAAATGTCCTGGGTTTTATTTTTTTTATTTTAAAATACATTTTTATTAAATTTTCAATAAGTGATGTACAATAATCAACATAAAAAGAGACGACAATTGCCTCTAAAGCGAAAAGGTATAATTTACAAAACAAGTGCTCATGGTTAGTTACAACACTGCCTCTGAAATTTAGTACATCAACATAATATTATAAATAATTCCTTTTTTTTTTGAAACCAGCTTTATTGAATGATCAGATATCACATTACTGCCATCATCATGCAACAGCATGTCAAAATACATAGTGTTCAACATAATACAAAATAACATTGTGTTGTGCGTATCTTAAAACAGTATGAGCATTATTTAATAACAAGACATCCGATCATTTTTTAAATCAGAATAACTCTTAACACAGGAATCGGTTTAATCATCCTTAGCCGAGTGTGTCGGCATAACTCTTTTAAATAAAACAAAACTGTTCATAATCTGAGGATTTGGATTTGCATTATATCATCAGCTAGTTGATTATTCGGCACACTCAGCCTGGTCAGGTCTTTGTAAGGAAGTTGAGGGAGTGTTAAGTAAAGGTATATAGGGGAAAAAATGAATAGGAGGGGTATCAGTAGAGGGACAAAGGTATCAGCAAGGGGACAAAGAAGTTCAGGTCGGGGGGGGCAGGTGAAGGTCAGGGTGGGGGAGAGAAAAAAAAAAAAAGGGAAAAGGGGGGGGAGAGGGGAGTAGTTTCCACTCATCACGGTCTCATCTCATTAACTCACGCAAATCAGGTCTTGCATACCCTGCCAAATCAGCAATGGCTTATATGTCTCTACCTTCCCAAATTAGAGTCATGTACTCATGCAGTTCTAGTTTCCCAGTTCGCAGGTAGTGATACCTCTCTAGATTCAGGAGGTCCCTTACCTCCCGTCTCCATTCGTCCAGGCTTGGTGTCTGAGGTGACTTCCAATGTCTCAGAATGAGACTCTTGGCCCCATTCAACATGAGGAGGAGTAAATGGCGTTTGGCTTCCATAGCCATCTTTGGGAGTTTGTGATAAATCAGGTAATTGGGGTTTAATGGTAGAATTACCCGGAGCAGTCTGCTGCTTTCTCCAAGCACTTCCGTCCAATAATGCTGTATCAGTGGACACTGCCACCACACATGCAGTATAGAACCCTCTTCTCCACAGCCCCTCCAGCATTCCCCACCAGCGTGGGGGTATATTTTCTTCAGTCTCTGAGGGGTGAGGTACCATCTGCTCAAGAACTTAAAGTGCATTTCCTGCAACCTTGCCGACACAGAGGCTCGCTTAGTTCTGTTAAAGATCGTCAACCATGTTTTGGGATCAATCTCCACTCCCAGGTCTCTCTGCCAAGCAACCGCATAAGAAGGCAACGCAACCTCTCCACCTTCTATCAGGAGTTTGTACAGGGTCGAGATCAAATGACGGGGGTGAGTTTCCGATGTACAAAGTGTTTCAAACAACGTTCTCTGTTTATTTAAAGAGTCACTGCTCCCCAAGGTGCTGAGGTAATGTTTAAGTTGGGCGACTCGAAACCAAGAGGTGAAGAGCTCTTGATCCCAATCAGCAAGATCCCTCTGTGTTTTCAATTTCCCATTTATTAAAGCGTTAGAGACCATTGTTACGGACAATGGATAACGTGAGCCCGTAGAATACGCTCTGTTGGCAATGCCATTATCTGGGTTTTCTCGGACGGGTATTAGTGGGGAAACTATGGAGGAGATATGACTCCCCGCTCTGAGTGTTCTATCCCAGTTCTGCAAAACATCTCTAATCAGAGGGTACTGCGCTATTCGGTCTGGGCGGGAGCTAGGACTAATCCAAGCCAGTACTCCCACGTTCCCCCTCTGCAGGATCTCCCTGTCAAGGGCCAACCACGCCTTGTCCGCCAATCCCCAGCACCATTCAACTATGCGCTGCGGTGAGATTGCTGTAAAATAATCACTCAGGCGGGGAACGCCTGCCCCCCCTCTGTTCCTGGGGAGGTACATTGTCCTCTTTTGTATTCTCGGTCTCCGTCCCTTCCAGACATATGTCTCCATTGCCACCTGTATTTGGTGAATTAGATGACCTGCGGAGGCTAAGGGGACCGCCTGCATTACATATAGGACTCTAGGCAGGATATTCATTTTAACAACGTGAATCCTGCCCATCCAGGAGATGGTTTTATTCTCCCACGTCTTAACATCCCTCTGGATATCGTCTCTGATTGACTATGTCTGAGATCGATGGTGCTAAGGTGATGCCCAAATATTTCAAATGTTTGGATGCAACTTTTAAGGGGCAGCAGAAGCCTTGTTTTAGGAAAGCTTCTTGGGGCATTGATATATTCAAAATTTTGGACTTAGAAAGGTTGAGCGAGAAATACGAAACCCGGCCAAACTCTTCAAATTCCTCCAGTGCAGACTGCAGGGACCGGGAGTTGTCTGCCAATGTCAACAGAACATCATCGGCATACATTGCCAGCTTATGCTCCAGCCCTCCCGTTTGTATGCCTCTGATATTAGGGTTGGCTCGGATGTGGATTGCCAGAACTTCCATAACGAGTGCAAAGAGCAGGGGTGAAAGTGGGCACCCCTGTCTCATGCCGTTAGTGATGGGAAAGGGCTCTGAGAACAAGCCGTTCACCCGGACTCTAGCGTTAGGTTTGGAGTACAGGGAGAGGACTAAATTTATAAAACTTGTTCCCATGCCCATTTTTCTCATGGTATGCTGCATAAAGGTCCAATTTACCCGATCAAAGGCTTTTTCCGCATCCGTTGATACAAGTACCAACGGTGCGGAATCAGCCCGTGCATAGGAAATCAGTTGGATAACTCTAAGAATATTGTCACGTGCCTCACGGGCTGGGATAAATCCCGCCTGATCAGTACTTACCAGCTGGGGGAGGAGTTTTTTTAGACAATTCGCTAATACTTAAGCCAAGATTTTAATGTCGCAGTTAAGCAGGGAGATGGGCCTGTAACAATGTCCTGGGTTTTAATGTTTATATTGTTATCAACAATGTATTCAATAATGTGATTATTTCCTGTGAGGGATGTGTCTTAGATTACACTTATGCTGTCTAGTTAATAACAGTCATATAGGTGCTGTAAAATATGACATCCTATTATCAGTGTGATACCGCACACTGAAGATTTCTGTGTAGCGGAGGGTTTAAGATATAGACCTTACATAAAATAAAACATCACCATTGAGTATAGGATTGTCAGTTCTAACACTGTGGTTAAATAAAACCTTTATATATGACTTGTTAGTAATCTAAGCTTAACATCCAAAAAATTGTGTCACCTGTATGAATGCATTCATGTTTACTAGGAGTTTGGCAAGTTACTATGACAAGCTGTGTATGTGTAATTGCACATATATATATGTATACACTTTTTTCATTTTTTTCATTTTTAATTTTGGCACACTTGAAGGAAGATATCTCAGGCACTACACACGCTAGAGCACTGTGCTTGGATAGAATCTTGTCATATGGCTTTGAGTAAGCAATCTAGTTTCCCTGGTTAAATTTTTCTTTCTGTATATAAGTATCCATGACAACTGGGACTCGGAGCTTGACATGTTTCCATGGCAATGCATTAGCGTAAATATAGTTTTACATACTTTTTCCACACTAAAATGAGGATACCACTGTTGTTATTAGGTCTCAGCTATTTAGCATGTTTTTTCCAAAGTATTTATACATGATTATGAGTGATTTATTGGCTACGATATTATGTATAGAGGTATGAAACCGGAAGTGACGTTTGCACGACTTCCGGTTTTGCGAGTCAGTGGAACGCAAGCAGCGTTCCATGGCGGAGGTTTGGCGCCACTGTTTGAGCTGGCTATGAGTTTATTGTTTGTTATGCACACTATAAATGTTTGACACATTCACTGTTGTTTTATGCGGACAAAGGGGACTAGATCCCCGAAAACGTTCCTAATAAAGTAATCTTGTTACTTCACCTTAAAAAGTCCCATGAGTCCATTTGCTAAACCCCCCCCCCCCCAGGGATGTCATCCTAAAATTGCTAAAATTTACTACAAAGGAGGAGATTTGGCGGGCAGCTAGATCCAGACAGTCAATTTCGTTCCAGAACCACAACCTCCAAGTTTTCCAGGACTTATGCCTTCAAACAATACAAAGGAGGAGAGAAATTCGATTTATAACCAAAACCCTTCAGGAAAATAATATAAGGTATAGATGGGGATTCCCCTTCAGCCTTATTGTTACCCACGATGGCACCCAAACAGTCTACAAGAACTTTTCAGATTTGGACACCCTAGCCAAGAAGTTGAACTTAACTTTTGAGCCTCCCCCGGAAAAGATCATAGATATCCCATTGCCACAGATGGATACAGACAGATGCAGCCCTAGAGAACAGCGACCCAACTGGAACAGAGTTCAAGCGAAAAAAAGAAGGACCGGACTGGCCCCCTCCTCGGCTGCTACTCCATCCTAGAAGTCTCTTCATCTCGTTTATCTGGGAAATTTTGAGACAGCGCTCTCCACTAATTATGGCCTGAGACTCACAGACCGCACTACCTTTTCTAGATGACTTTACTCCTCTTTTGCTGATGGACAGTTTCCATGGGCCCCCTTTGCAGGGCGAAGACAATGGTACAGTATGTAGAGATATTGCTAGTATTAATTTACTGTACTGTACTGAAAGTGACTCTGATCTTTATTGTTCTCACACTGATCAATTGTTATAACTGTTATTGTTCCATGTTATTTTATCATTTAAGTGTATAAGAATGTTTATTATAAGTGTCCATGATACACCTTATTCATTCTATAATAACTTAAGATTGTTCTAGATAGCTACCTGACACGTTCCACCCCCCTAGAATGGTGTACAATAGGTTATCCTCACACACCACCTGTTGTTATACTGGTTATAAGTTTTTATTGTTTGCTTTCATTGTTATTCTTTTTGCAAGATTTAAGCTCACAACACTCTCAAACAGTTTTATTATTGATAGGTCAGTAAACCTTTTTAGACTACTGATGGGATGCACTCGTTTAAACTACAGCAAACGTTTTGGCCTCTACGCTCAGTTAGCTGAATTACCACCAATAGGTTACATTGCACCAGTTTTATACTCCCTCTTTGCTCTCCCCACACATACAAGCTTTACAATAGATTCAAAAATCCACACAATATACTGGGACCCCCATAGTAAGTGGGTTTATAAAGAGAGTTTGACTGACCCTTTTGATTATACAACCCCACCTCCTATGACCAATGGCGGATGAACCTTTGTCTATTAAAATACTCTCACATAATGTCAGAGGTCTTAACATCCCACAAAAATGGGCTATTGCTATAAGGGATTACAAAAGGCTCAGGAGTGATGTTGTACTGGTGCAAGAAACCCACTTTAGAAGGGGCGGGAACCCCTACAGTCCCTTAGGAAATTTGGACAGGTATATTTAGCATCTCACACTACTAAGCATAATGGGGTAGGTACATTGATTAGGGACAAAATCCCATTCTATATTTCCAGTATCTTTAAAGATAAGGAGGGAAGACTGGTGATTATTACAGGAAAGCTGTATAAAAAAATGGTAACTATTGCAAATTTATATGCCCCTAATACAAACTCATTGCAGTTTTTTTAGCTTTGCCTGTAATAAAATACTGGAAGTCTCTAAAGGTTGTCTTATTGTGGGGGGAGACTTTAATTTGGCTCTTGACCCGGAATTAGACTGCTCGACAGGCTGCTCCTCGACTCCCTCAAAAATTCTGAAACAGATCAAGACTTGCCTTTCAAAACTTACAATACATGACGCCTGGAGATTGTATCATCCCCACACGAAAGACTACACGTTCTATTCCCACCCCCACCATAACTACTCAAGACTTGATTATCTTATGATCGACGTAACTAACTTGGCATTAGTATAAAATACTGAAATATCACCCATAACATGGCCAGATCATGCCATGATTAATTTTATGATTAAATGGCCCACGTCACAGAGCTTAGACAGAGTCTGGAAGATGGACGATACTTTGTTAAAAGACCCTCTTGTTCCCCTCCAAATCGAAAAGTTGTTGATAAATTATTTTAGAGAAAACACGGACATAAATGTAGAGTCTCGCAATGTGTGGGAAGCCCATAAGTGTGTAGTCAGGGTGGAGTTAATAGCAATAAAAGCTGCTAAAAACAAACAGAGAACATTACTATTAACTAATGTCTCAAATGCTTGCCTGTCTTTTGAGACATAGGACCAATAAACGACACATCATATCCGTAAAAGACCATAGGGGTAGGATATGGTCCTCTTCCAGAGATATAGCAGAACAGTTTAAACAATATTATGAAAAGTTATACAACTTAGGGAGCGATAATACCCCCCGATGCAAGAGGCCATGATGAACTACCTTACACAGATAGAGATAGATAATCCCTTTATTACAGATTTCCCAGTTTTGCATAACTAACACAGTTATAATAATATACTTTTAACCTCTGTGATTATCTTGTATCTAAGCCTCTGCAAACTGCCCCTTTTTTCAGTTCTTTTGACAGACTGATAACTTCTGGTGCACGAGCACAGTGTTATCTATATGAAATACGTGAACTAACACCCTCTAGTTGTGAAAAACTGTTAAAATGCAATCTGAAAGAGGTGGGCTTCAAAGTCTAAGAAATTAGCATATGAACCTCCTAGGTTAAGCTTTCAACTAAGAATACCAAGAGAACAAAGCAAAATTGGTGATAAAAGTAAAATGGAAAATTGTTTAAAATGACATGCTCTATCTGAATCATGAAAGTTTATTTTGTCCCTTTAATAACAGAAGAACATAAATTAGCCTTGGACGCCCCATTAACACTAGAAGAACTAAGGACAGCCATACTTTCTTTCCCTTCAGGGAAGGCTCCCGGCCCTGACGGCTTTGGGAATATATACTACTCTAAATTTATCGACATATTGGCTACTCCACTTCTCTCATACTTCCAAGATATAGACAACAATAAAACCTTTTCCTCACAGGCCCTTCAAGCCCATATCACTGTCATCCCAAAGCCTAATAAAGCTCCAGACCTGATCCCTAACTACCGGCCCATATCCCTTCTCAATACGATATTAAGATTTTTGCTAAAGTTATCGCAAACAGAATGAACTCCATCCTTCCATTTATAATTCACAAAGATCAGGTGGGCTTCGTTCCAAACAGGGAGGCGAAGGATAATATGGTACCTAATTTACATCTGATCTGGCATACTAAAAGACTAGGCCTGCCAGCGGTATGGCTCTCTACGGACGCTGAGAAGGCCTTTGACCGGGTCAGCGGGTCATTTCTAAAACTAGCTTTACAGGCGTTTGGGATTGTAAATCCTATGATACATAGAATATTTGCTCTGTACTCCTCCCCAAGTGCAAGAATTTCCCTAAATGGAATTCTCTCACCTTCGTTCCCTATACTAAACGGCACTTGGCAGGGATGCCTGCTCTTAAAGGCATTTGCCACCAAAATCAGATTGAACCGGGAATAAAGGGTATCTCAGTCGGGGACGAGGAATATAAATTATCCTTATTTGCAGACGACGTGCTGTTCACCCTCACATACCCAGTTAAGTTAACCCCCCCCCCCATTAGAAGAATTAGAACTTTTCAATACATTAACTAACTTCCTGATCAACAACACTAAATCAGAGTATCTGGGAATCTCTCTCACCCCTGCTATTGAACATCAGTTAGCTCTAATTTGCCCCTTCCACAAATGTAATAGAACCCTGAAGTACTTGGGAGTTTGTTTGGCTGAAGACATAGATTCAATCTACGAATTCAACTACGTACCAATAAAACTAGCCCTAGCCAGAGATCTGTCTACATGGCACGTTAAACGCCTCTCATGGCTAGGCAGAATTAACGCGGTCAAGATGACAGCCTTTCCTAGACTTCTATATATACTTCAAACCCAGCCCATTCCTCTTCCTCCCAGGTATATTACAAGGGTGCAACAATTGTTCAGCTCGTTTATATGGCAAGGTAAACACCCTAGGATAAATAGATCCATCATGATGTGCTCCAGGGAAAATGGGGGCCTTATAGATTAGCTATATTTTTACAATGAATATTAGACTGGAGGATACACAGAGAGCAAAAAAGATGGGTCAAGCTGGAGGAGAGCATAAATAGTAGAGTTAACATTTCATCGATTTGCTGGTCTCCCAATTTTGGGAAAACAATTAAAGTTATAGAGGACCCAGTCACCAGGGAAACATACGTACAATGGGAAATTGCAAATAGAATCAACCCTTACCTGTCCTCAAGTCCCTCCCCCCTGACCTCCCTGATTCATAACCCTGAATTCTCACTAATGGCACTAGGACCACGGCTAGCCACGCCTGTTCCCCTTGCAGACACAGTTATGTTCCAACTCTCAGAGGGAGAACATATACTATCTCATATACAATTACAGGAGAAAGGATTTTTATGGGCCCACAACTGGTACAACTACAGAAGAATGCACCACTACATAAGAACGCACAAATGTAGTCATAATATGTTGAGACCTTTAACCAATCTAGAAAAACTGTTCACATCTAAAACCCCGATGAAACACACTCTGTCGAAAATTCAGAACATTATAGCCCAGCCCCCTCCAGGTAGCTTGCCACGCTCAATAGATTCTTGGGAGAGGGAGTTGGGGATTATCATTCTTCCCCAGACGGCCTCCCAGATTTTTAGGAATACTAAATCATCCTCTTCCTCAGCAACCATTCTAGAATTAAATTATAAGATCCTTCACAACTGGTACCTCACTCCTAGGAGCATTCATAAACTCTACCCCTCAGCTAGCAACAGATGTTGGACATGTGGTCATGTGGGACGCGGAATGGGCCACATGTGGTGGTGGTGTAACACTATAAACCACTTGTGGAGGAATATCATAGGGGAGATAGAGGAGGTTCTCCAGACACGGATCCCTATGGATCCTCTAACAGTGCTTCTTAATAAACATCCGATACTTTCCATTAAAGAACATAGAATCCTTTTCAGGATATGTATTAATAGTGCTAAAATACTCATAGCTAAAAACTGGAAATCATCCATCCCCACAACACTACATATGTGGAGACAGAAGACCACCAAATTATTAGAACTGGAGGAATTCAGATAATATAAGACAGATACTAGGGACCGCTTTATCCTAGCACAGTCTATCTGGGACTCCCACTTAACACAAAGACACCATCTAGATAACTTTCTTGAGCTTGGCCGTGGTAGAGTGGTGCAATCCACTAGACAACTGATCTTAAACTGTTTGCTTATGTAACCACAGTTATTATCTGTTTGAGTTTAAATGAGAACCTAAATTGGATTTCAATCATTGGCAATGCTGTTTTCTTTTTCTGTTATATCACAAAACTGTAATGTTGATTTACTTGCAAGAACTATGTTTGCATGTTGCATTTTCTTTTTTGTTTCTCAATAAAAAGAATTTGGAATAAAAAGTCCTGTGAGTGCATCTTTGGCTGATATATATATATATATATATATATATATAAAAAATACTCAGAAGGGATCCCACACTCACTATTAGCATGCAACCTCCGGGGTGCACTTTAAATGTATAATATAGAAAATGAATCAAGAAAGGCACTCTCCGTATTCATCACCAAAACTTTTACTTAGGTGAACGTTTTCGGTGTTGCCACCGTCCTCAGACCTTACACAGCAAAAAGTGAACAAACAATTTATGTGCATTACCTGGTGCTGATCCTGCTAGTGCGTGTGGCATCTCCTCTGCGCAACTGCGCATGCGCAAGAGACTTTACAGAGGCCCTAGAGGGTCAAAAAGTTAACAAGTGCAAAACGTAAGTTAAAACGTAAGTTAACAAACAGTACAGAAACCTCACCTTCCCCAGCATATAGTGTCATATTAAAAAATAGCAGAGTATTGTATGTATGTTATATAAACCTGCATTGTGGTCTGTATTAGTATTTGATGTCAACCGCATTATATTTGTCACATTATTCTCACGTAGTTTCTACCTTGTAAATATGCGATACGCATCTTTGTGTCATTGTGCTTGCCGCTACTGCAGCAGAGATCAATGCTAGATATGGACCCACAGGATCAATCCCCTAACATTTACACCGGTCCAGATATAGCCAAGAATTGGCACATATACCTCTCATATATTTTACTCATATATATTGTGGGACTTCACTTGAACAATATATATGAGTAAAATATATGAGAGGTATATGTGCCAATTCTTGGCTATATCTGGACCGGTGTAAATGTTAGGGGATTGATCCTGTGGGTCCATATCTAGCATTGATCTCTGCTGCAGTAGCGGCAAGCACAATGACACAAAGATGCGTATCGCATAATTACAAGGTAGAAACTATGTGAGAATAATGTGACAAATATAATGCGGTTGACATCAAATACTAATACAGACCACAATGCAGGTTTATATAACATACATACAATACTCTGCTATTTTTGAATATGACACTATATGCTGGGGAAGGTGAGGTTTCTGTACTGTTTGTTAACTTACGTTTTAACTTACGTTTTGCACTTGTTAACTTTTTGACCCTCTAGGGCCTCTGTAAAGTCTCTTGCGCATGCGCAGTTGCGCAGAGGAGACGCCACACGCACTAGCAGGATCAGCACCAGGTAATGCACATAAATTGTTTGTTCACTTTTTGCTGTGTAAGGTCTGAGGACGGTGGCAACACCGAAAACGTTCACCTAAGTAAAAGTTTTGGTGATGAATACGGAGAGTGCCTTTCTTGATTCATTTTCTATACATATATATATATATATATATATACACGTGCACACACACTGTGTGCACAATTATTTTTGACCAAATCATCCTTTTTATGCATATTGTCCAACTCCAAGCTGGATAAACTGCAATGCTTATTGGAAGCATGTCAGGTGATGTGTATTTGTGTAATGAGGGAGGTTGTGGCCTTAGGAGATCGACACCCTATAACAAGGTGTGCATAATTATTAGGCAGCTTCTTTTCCTCAGGCAAAATGGGCCAAAAAAAGAGATTTAACTGACTCTAAAAAGTCATAAATTGTAAAAGTATTTCAGAGGGATGCAGCACTCTTGAAATTGCTAAGATATTGGGGCGTGATCACAGAACAATCAAGCATTTTGTTGCAAATAGTCAACAGGGTCGTAAGAAACGTGTTGAGAAAAAAAGACACAAATTAACTGCCAAAGATTTGAGAAGAATTAAACGTGAAGCTACTAGGAACCCATTAACCTCCAGTGCTGTCATATTCCCAAACTGTAACCTACCTGGAGTGCCAAGAAGTACAAGGTGTTCAGTGCTTAGAAACATGGTAAGGAAGGCTGAAACTGATGGCCACTGAACAAGACACATTGAAACATCAACTGGGCTAAGAAATATCTGAAGACAGATTTTTCAAAGGTTTTATGGACTGATTAGATGAGAGTGACTCTTGACAGACCAGATGGATGGGCCCGAGGCTGGATCAGTAACGGGCACAGAGCTCCACTTCGACTCAGATGCCAGCAAGGTGGAGGTGGGGTACTGGTATGTGCTGCTATAATTAAAGATGAGCTAGTTGGACCTTTTCGGGTTGAAGGTGGACTCAAAATCAACTCCAAAATCTACTGCCAGTTTTTAGAAGACACTTTCTTCAAGCAGTGGTAGAGGATAAAGTCTGCTTCTTTCAAGAAGGGGTGCCCTTGCATTTCTGTTGGCTAATTTTGTACTTCCTAGTCCAATCAACCATTAGAAAAAGCTTTCATTCTATTGGTTGATTGGACTTTGTTGATTGAATTCAAAAGGTTTTATAGTTAGTATAGGGATTTTTATTTGGGTTGGGCTTTTATTCTAAGGGAACTATAGTTTTAATATAGGCATAACTAGTTTTTTTTTTTGGTAGGGCTTTGATTTTTTTGTTAATGTTTTTTTTATTTTGTGTAATTTAGTGTTTATAATTTTTCTAACTTAGAGGGTGTTAGGTTAGAGGTCTGGGGGGTTAGCTGTTAGGTAGTTAAGTAGGGTAGTGCTAGTTTGCGTTGGGGTGTTGCAGTTTAGGGGTTAATAGGTTAGGGGGGTTTGCACTGAAGGTTGTGGCGGTTTATAGGTTAATAGGTTTGGGGATGTTTACATTGGCAGGTTGTAGCGGGTTAGGGGTTAATAGGTTAGGGGGTGTTTGCTTTGAGGGTTATGGCGGTTTAGGGGTTAATAGGTTAGGGAGTGTTTATGATGGGGTTGGCAGTATAGGGGTTAAGTAGTGTAGGGTTATTTTGTGGTGGTGGGTTATGTCAGTTTAGGGGTACATAGGTATATTTATTAGGCTCAGCTATATATTTAAAAGTGATTATTTACTTTACATCTCAAATGTCGGTTCCGGTGCTGCTTGAAATATTTTGCCAGAACCACCACCCATTGCGATTATAGTAAAATGCAATGCTGCCTTCAAATGTTGGCAGTTTTGAATATTTTGCAAACTTCCTCGACATTGTGTCGGATAACTTTTACATTTATCGCCGCCTTGCAGCACTTTTGATCATCAGGGCCAAAGGATTTACACTACTGCAGTCCAAACTCTATCCTCTAATTTGTTTGCAGTTCAGCCAAACAATCTCTGTGCTGCTTAGAAATACCCATTCTCATACAGAAATCTCCAGAACTCAGGGAAGAATAAAAAAGACAGGGCAGCTGCTCTCCACATGCAGGTAGTGGCCACCGGTCAGCAAGTCCGGTCCCTTCAAGTGTGACAGATAGTAGCGTCGCCTCTGCCATAGACTTGAGAGAAGAAAGCAGGCAGCGAAACTCATCAACGCTGATTGCTGGTGGAGTTGTTAATATGTCGGGATGGTTCCGCAGAAAGACTCTCCCTGCATCTTCACCCATGCTCTCACTAAGAGGCTGATAGGACTACTTAAAACTCCAGTCCCATGCCGAAGAGTACTACTCTCCATAGGAGACTATCAAAAAAACTTCTGACACTTCTCTGCCAAGCTCCTGGGACGAAAGGCAAAGAATGACTGGGAGATGAGGAGAGTGTTTAAGCCCTTTGGCTGGGGTGTCTTTGCCTCCTCCTAGTGGCCAGGTTCTTTTTTCCCAAAAGTAATGAATTCAGCTGTGGACTCTTTCCATTTATGAAGAAAAGTATATTAATATAACCGTGTTGGTTATGCAAAACTGGGGATTGGGTAATGAAGGGATTATCTATATTTTTAAACTATAACCATTCTGGAGTAGACTGTCCCTTTAAGTGTTTAGGAAAGAGAGAGGGGTTGCATATTCATTTATAAATAGGGTGTCTACATTTTTCAAATAATTTGCCATATTTTAAACTTAAAAGGCAAATAAAAAAAC